>NC_052324.1:2677156-2987433 GCF_016432855.1 Salvelinus namaycush | reverse complement strand
TCAAATCGGAGGGCCTGTTGTCCGGACCTCTGGCAGTCTCTATGGGGGTGCCACAGGGTGCAATTCTCAGGCCGACTCTCTTCTCTGTATACATCAATGATATCGCTCTTGCTGCTGGTGATTCTCTGATCCACCTCTACGCAGACGACACCATTCTGTATACTTCTGGCCCTTCTTTGGACACTGTGCTAACAAACCTCCAGACGAGCTTCAATGCCATACAACTCTCCTTCCGTGGCCTCCAACTGCTCTTAAATGCAAGTAAAACTAAATGCATGCTCTTCTACTGATCGCTGCCCGCACCTGCCCGCCCGTCCAGCATCACTACTCTGGACGGTTCTGACCTAGTATATGTGGACAGCTACAAATACCTAGGTGTCTGGATAGACTGCAAACTCTCCTTCCAGACTCACATTAAGCATCTCCAATCCAAAATTAAGTCTAGAATCGGCTTCCTATTTCGCAACAAAGCATCCTTCACTCATGCTGCCAAACATACCCTCGTAAAACTGACTATCCTACCGATCCTTGACTTCGGCGATGTCATTTACAAAATAGCCTCCAACACTCTACTCAACAAATTGGATGCAGTCCATCACAGTTCCATCCGTTTTGTCACCAAAGCCCCATATACTACCCACAACTGCGACCTGTATGCTCTCGTTGGCTGGCCCTCGCTTCATACTCGTCGCCAAACCCACTGGCTCCAGGTCATCTATAGTTCTTTGCTAGGTAAAACCCCGCCTTATCGCAGTTCACTGGTCACCATGGCAGTACCCACCATGAATTTACACATAAGATAGATCACGTTTAAGGATAGGCTTGGTTTAACCCCATTCTATTTCTCAGATATTTTACCTTCTCATGAGCCAGGATGCAGCCTGAGATCATCTAGCACTGTTGACCATTCCAAATTCTAGGTTGAAAACAAAAGACTGGGAATTTTCCATTTTTTTAAATTTAAATTTTACATTTATTTAACTAGGCAAGTCAGTTGAGAACAAATTCTTATTTTCAATGACAGGCTAGGAACAGTGGGTTAACGACAGATTTGTACCTTGTCAGCTCGGGGATTCAAACTTGCAACCTTTCGCTCTAACCACTAGGTTAGCCTGCCACCCCATTAGGGACCCTAGACTTTGGAATGGTTTGCCAGAGGAGATCAGGCTTGCAGGTGCAGTGCCTCTTTTTATATCCCTGCTGAAGACATACTTTTATAAAGATGTTTTTAATGTATGATTTCAATGTATGATTTGAATAGCTATCTTTTTTTCCCCTTGTTTTTGTTTCTTTGTTAGTACCTTTATTTTATTATTTTATGATGTGAAGCACTTTGTGACTTGTTTTGAAAATAGTTATTATTATTATACACATTTTGGGGGCTGGTTTTGCAGACACAGATTAAGACTAATCCTGTACTAAAAAGCATGCACAATTGAGAATGTCCATTAAAATAGCTTTTTAGTCCAGGTCTCAGAAGGGGTGATCTGGGTCTGGAGAAGTGAATAAGTAGGTTACTACTGTAAATCCACATATTTAACCTCTATGCATTATCCTATGCTTGCTGTGTCACCCGTACAACTTCTTGGTTATCATAAATTGAAAGTGATATTATTGCACCATTGTTTTGCCCGAACAAATTTCAAAAGGCACAAAGTTGCCCAATCCCCCTGGCTGTGGTGGTGCTAATGAGCCTCCGCCTCCAGAGGATCACTCACGAAGGAAGTTTCCCCTAGGTACAGATCTCGGATCAGCTTCACCTCCCGCAATTCTAACCTTAACTGTTAGTGGGGGAAAAGTTAAACTGACCCTAGATAAGCATCTAGGGACAACTTCACCACACACCCCAGAGGACCAGTGAGGAGAAGGGGACAGGAACAAACAGCCATGGCCTGTCAGAGAGCATCACCTCTCCACTAACTGACTGGCCAACTAAGGGAATAGTAGAGCTGTTATGAACGGTAGTCCAGAGACGAGCCCTACCCCTTCAGAGCATCACCCCTCCCTCCTGACGGGGGGGGGCTCATTAGGCAGTTTACTAGGAAGGCTTATCCATGCAGAACTAAGTCACCAGAACAGACTGAACACGAGAACTGACTTCAACAGCAACAATGACTCTACAAAACAACCCATTGACCAATGTTTTCCCAATCGCGGTCCTACGGACCTTTAGGGGTGCACATTTTGGTGTTTGACCTAGAACTAAGACACTTGATTCAACTAATGAACTAATTATCGAGCCTGTAGCTCAATCAGGTTTGTTAGGATTTTTTGTGCCCTACACCCTAGCCTTACTCCCGACCTTGGCTTCTACTTCTTCACTGTTTGCAGATCTGAAGGGAGAAGATTATGTGTAAGTGCCAGTCTAGAGAGATGAGCACATGTCCGAGTGTACACGTCATAGAAACATTCAAAACTGAGGAGACTATGTGCAAATAAATCAACTGATCCAAGTGTAGTAAGTGCAGCCTGAGAGGGGCTATTGGATGGTCTCAGGCACGAGGTCTCTCTCTCTCACCTTGACGTCCTCAGGTACGTCACACACAGCTGCTAGGTCCAAACACACCAGACAAGTCACCTCCGCTACAATGGCCTCAGTGTTCTTAAACCTGATGGATCCATAGATAGATTACATTTGAACATCTAAAAATACATACAGCCATATCACGACATACCCACATCCAGGATAAAATATGAGAAAAATGAGAAAGAATAAACTATAGAGAGTAGAATATATTTCAGTGTGTGTGTTTTCATTTTGGAGGTGTGTGTTTGAGCAAACGTACATGCATGCCTGTATGTGTGTGTGTGTGTGTGTGTGTGTGTGTGTGTGTGTGTGTGTGTGTGTGTGTGTGTGTGTGTGTGTGTGTGTGTGTGTGTGTGTGTGTGTGTGTGTGTGTGTGTGTGTGTGCGTGTGTACCTTACAGGCAGCTTCAGGGCCAAATAAGGAGCTATACTCCAGGCCAGGTTGATATGGTCTTTCCATTGTTTCTGACTCAGGCTGATGTACTTGGACCTCCAGTTGGCGATGCTGGTCTCTACGGACTGTTCTGTAGTGATGGCCAACTCCGGCGTGGACAGTGGGCTGTACCATGTAGTCAACCGTTCAATCTCACAGGCCTAGAGAGAGAGGGAGTGAAAGAAAGGCACCATATTGGCAGTACTTTTTTTATACAAAATGAAAGTGTGGTGGGAAGTTAAGCTTAAAGAAGTGCTACCACATTTACATTTAGGTCATTTATCCAGAGTGACCTACAGTCAATACATTCAACTAAGCTAGGTAAGGCAAGAACATCAAATCAAATTTTGTTTGTCACAAACACATTTAGCAGATGTTGTTGCCGGTGTAGCGAAATGCTTGTGTTTCTAGCTCCAACAGTGCAGTAATATCTAACAATTCACAACAATACACAATCTAAAAGCAAAATAATGGAATGAAGGAACATATAAATATTAGGATGAGCAATGTCAGAGTGGCATAGACTAAAACACAGTATATACATACAGTTGAAGTCAGAAGTTTACATACACTTAGGTTGGAGTCGTTAAAACTTGTTTTTCAACCACTCCACAAATTTCTTGTTAACAAACTATAGTTTTAGCAAGTCGGTTAGGACATCTACTTTGTGCATCACACAAGTAATTTTTCCAACAATTGTTTACAGACAGATTATTTCCCTTATAATTCACTGTACCACAATTCCAGTGGGTCAGAAGTTTACAAAGCCCAGACCTCAATCCTATTCATCAGACCAGAGGACATTTCCCCAAACCATAGTCTGGCATTTTTATGGCGGTTTTGGAGCAGTGGCTTCTTCTTTGCTGAGCAGCCTTTCAGGTTATGTCGATATAGGACTCATTTTACTGTGGATGTGGATACTTTTGTACCTGTTTCCTTAAGCATCTTCACAAGGTCCTTTGCTGTTGTTCTGGGATTGATTTGCACTTTTCACACCAAAGTAAGTTAATCTCTAGGAGACGGAACGTATCTCCTTCCTGAGTGGTATGACGGCTGCGTGGTCCCATAGTGTTTATACTTGCGTACTATTGTTTGTACAGATGAACGTGGTACCTTCAGGTGTTTGGAAATTGCTCCCTAGGATGAACCAGACTTGTGGTCTACAATTCTTTTTCTGAGGTCTTGGCTGATTTATTTTGATTTTCCCATGATGTCAAGCAAAGAGGCACTGAGTTTGAAGGTAGGCCTTGAAATACATCCACAAATACACCTCCAATTGTGAAATATAAATAAAATAATCTGTCTGTGAACAATTGTTGGAAAAATGACTTGTGTCATGCACAAAGTAGATGTCCTAACCGACTTGCCAAAACTATAGTTTGTTTACAAGAAATTTGTGCAGTTGTTGAAAAACAAGTTTTAATGACTTCAACCTAAGTGTATGTAAACTTCCGACTTACAGTTTTGACTTAAATCTGCTTGAAAATCTCTGGCAAGACTTAAAAATTGCTGTCTAGCCATGATCCCCCAAAACCTTGACAGAGTTTATAATTTTTTTTAAAGAAAATTGGATGTTGGACAATACAGGTGTGCAAAGCTGTTGTGAGACTTACCCAAGAAGACTCACAGCTGTAATCGCTGCCAAAGGTGTTTCTAACATGTATTGACTAAGGAGAATGAATACTTTTCTAATCAAGGTATATTAGTGTTTTCTTTTTCATAAATGTTATTTTTTTTAACTTTAACATTACAAAGTGTTTTGTGAAGATCGTTGACAAAAAAAGGACAATTAAATCTATTTTAATCCCACTTTGTAATACAATAAAATGTGAATTAATCCAAGTGGGTGTTAACTTTCTAAAGTTGACATTCTGTACTGTCGCCTCTTATGAAACATTTGATATCAAATCCAAAATACTGGCGTATAGAGCCAAATTAAGAGTTTTAGCTTCACTGTCCAAATAAATACGTAGGGGACTGTATATGTGAGAAGTTAAGTGAGCCCTACTTACATTTCAGCCAATCCAGAGAGGTATTTATCGGCCACTCGGCGGATCCTCTTGTGGGTGTGGTTAAAGTTGACCAATAGGAACTGGGTGTGGGGTTCCAACTTCTCCTCATGTTCTTTTGTCTTGGACTGAGAGAGTTTTGCATATTAAATTGCAATTCAATGAAAATGTAGTTTCTTTGAGATTCATTGACACAAGCGTAGGTTTGTACCATTTGGTACGTGTTACCAATGGTGTTGAATTATTTGAGGTAAGTACCAGAAAGTATCAATTGTTAGCACATAATTTCTTAGTAAATACCATGTAAATACCACTTTAAACATGGAGGTAAAATAAAGCATAACCAAAGCAACATGTGTGATTAAGAGCACACCTACCTTCTCAGCCATCATTTGGAGGAAGACATCGAAGATTTTATCACTGACACAGATCACACACTGCATCATACATGATGAAACGTTGAATCAGAAACAAAAAAATACATAAATACAACCAATATTACAACGCAGATACAACATTACGCCCACCAGATTTGTCCTTCTGGATGGTTTTGTCTTCAAAGTAGCGGAACATCACCTGGAAAATGTCTGCGTCGTTAGAACGCAACATCCTGAGACAGAACCAGAGAGAAAGAGACTAATATGAGTCCCCTAATGTTGGGGAATATAAACCAGGAGAGGATAAATAGGGTCTGCTCCAACCTCATGTGATCTGAGGCTGTATGTATAAAGCGTCTCACTGTGAGAGTGCTGATCTAGGCTCAAGTCCTTGCTTTTCCATACAATCAATGTGTATAATGATCCAAAAGCCCAAACTGATCCCATATCAGCACTCCTATTCTGAGACGCTTGATACATATGGGCCCTGGTCTGTATACAGACAGTATGTAGGTGGACATGGGTAATAGAGCAGCAGCAGCAGATATAGATCTATAGCGGGTAGCACACCTCATGTACTCCAGCCTGTAGACAGACAGTAGGTATGTCGAGATGGCAAAGTCTAGTTTGTTGATGAGAGCAGATTCTTCAGGGGAGGGGTCCAACAGATTGATGATGGTGGATCGCAGATCAGTCTGCACGACAGACAGGTAGTAATACTTACAGGAAGAGGGACAACTAAGTAAATGATGGGGACAGGTAGAGTTCCAATAAAGATACAGGTGGCATTATTTAGGTTAGTTGACTTGACCACCTGACGGTGTTGTTCTTTGTGTGTGTGTCTGTTTTGTGTGTACCGGTGTGACTATCGTTCTTCAGGGCAGAGTTTTACTGTAGTTCAGAGCTGAGTGGTTCACCGCAGGGAAAAGTCAGGAGAGGAGACTTGGTGGCGATCTCACACACTTCTCTGGCCATAGACCCGAGCCCTCCACGTCAGAGCCCATGACCACATAGGACAGCCAGAAGTCCCTGAAAAGCTTTTGAATGCGGGTCTTAGCCTCAATGAATGGCGGAAGCCGTCTGGTCAGCTGTAAAGGTAAAGAAAAGGGAGAGGGATAGAGGTATTTTTGAAATTGTACACTTTATTCAGACACCTGGAAACAGAGGGGGGAGATGAAAGTGGGAGCACAGTAGGAAGGGTGGAAGATGCAAATATAATGTGACTTGCTGAGAGCGTTACCACTAACCTATAGGCTTTGCACAAAAGACGACTGAGAGAGAGACAGAGATTGAAAGTCACTGAGGGGAACTCAGTGGTCCACGGTGCCATGGCAGACATTTGATAAAACCATCAAGGCTAGTGAATTTAGATTGCAATGGAATTGTAAAATATAAAATAACAACGTATGGGCATGTCATAACCTTGTCAAAAAAACTATTCAACAAAATAGCCCATGCTTTCAAAATTGATGATCTATGACGTAAAAATGTGTAACCACCAATTATCTAAACATGGCAGTGAAACACCCTTTGATGTTGGCTTCCTTGTTATTGATATCAATTGGTTAAATGGGCAAACAAGTTTAAAAAATACAGATACAGTGGGGACTTTGTCCTGGGTTATTTGTTCAAGGGAAGAGGACATCAAAGTTCAGTTTGGTCTTTCTGCTCTTTCTTCACAGTGTTGCAAACAGACCACACACACACACACACACAAGTTCCCGCCACCACAGAGAAAGCACAGGTAAGCCATTTTAGTCCCCTACTGTCGTCAAACCTACCAAGATATTGACTACTGTTGTGTTCATGCTTAACAAACTATTAATTAACTGAAAACGTATTCTGAAATTGAGCAGAAAAGTTTGTAAGATTTGAACTGCTGAAAAAAATTAGATAGGAAAGGGTTGTAATAAAGTGTTAATTCAAGTCTAATAACACGTTTGGATGTTCTTTGGTGTATGGGGAAACTGTCTTAGGTATCCCACCAAAAGAAGGCTAAACATATTGATATTGACCATGGTTATTTGTGCTTGATAAATGCCTTAGGTCAGTGTTTCCCAAATGGTGGGTTCCTGATTCCTGCTGTGTTGTGGCTTAAGACGCAGTCCTGACTAGAAGCACTGGTGGCTTCTAGTCAGGTGTTTTGTTCTAGATTAATAAATGCCTTCTGTGTCATGTAAGGATGTGGGTCGTCACGATCATCGCTGTGTCCTGTCTCTTTGTCGGAACGTCTCTGGCTGGGGTCAAGGACCTGGGCTCTCACTTCAGATTCTATGACCAAAGTCCGACCCCAAACACTGAGCCAGACCCACGAGGCCTTAGTCAGGGTGGAGCTCTGGACATGGAGAACATTCCTCTGGAGTTCCACAAAGAGAACACTGTGACCAACGATCTGCCCCTGGAAGGCTTTGAGGACGAAGACTACATTGACTTTGACAAGATCCTGGCTGAGGGGGGGGATGACTACAGGTAGGTGATATACATTGTTAGAGGATGAGTACAGTCGTGGCCAAAAGTTTTGAGAATGACACAAATATTAACTTTCAAAGTCTGCTGCCTCAGTTTGTATGTGTTGCGAAACTGTACTTGAGGATAGTAAAGGCAGTCAAGCGCAGGAGAGCAGAAATATTCAAGGTAGCGTCTTTAGTAGGCACGTCCAAATAGGTACAGGTACAATACCGCACAAACGCCCAAGACATCTAAACACACAGTCACTCACGGAAGGAGGAAAAAACAACGCTCCTTTTACCACAATACGGTATACACGTGAATAAACTGAGGACAACCTCCAAGAGCAACATGAAAATAATCCCGCACAAACCTAAGCGGGAAAACAGGGGTAAATATACACACAGAAATTAAAGCAAATGAAAACCAGGTGTGAAAACGAACGAACAGAAAAGGAAAAATGGATCGGTGATAGCTAGTAGGCCGGTGACGCCGACTGCCGAGCATCGCCCGAACAAGGAGAGGAACCACCTTCGGTGGAAGTCGTGACAGTATGATGGCAATTTGCATTTACTCCAGAATGTTATGAAGAGTGAACAGATGAATTGCAATTAATTGCAAAGTCCCTCTTTGCCATGCAAATGAACTGAATCGCCAAAAAACATTTCCACTGCATTTCAGCCCTGCCACAAAATGACCAGCTGACATCATGTCAGTGATTCTCTCGTTAACACGTGTGAGTGTTGACGAGGAAAAGGCTGGAGATCACTCTGTCATGCTGATTGAGTTCGAATAACAGACTAGAAGCTTCAAAAGGAGGGTGGTGCTTGGAATCATTGTTCTTCCCATGTCAAGCATGGTTACCTGCAAGGAAACATGTGCCGTCATCATTGCTTTGCACAAAACAGGCTTCACGGGCAAGGATATTGCTGCCAGTAAGATTGCACCTAAATCAACCATTTATCGGATCATCAAGAACTTCAAGGAGAGCGGTTCAATTGTTGTGAAGAAGGCTTCATGGCGCCCAAGAATGTCCAGCAAGCGCCAGGACCGTCTCCTAAAGTTGATTCAGCTGCGGGATCGGGGCACCACCAGTACAGAGCTTGCTCAGGAATGGCAGCAGGCAGGTGTGAGTGCATCTGCACGCACAGTGAGGCGAAGACTTTTGGAGGATGGCCTGGTGTCAAGAAGGGCAGCAAGAAGCCATTTCTCTCCAGGAAAAACAACAAGGACAGACTGATATTCTGCAAAAGGTACAGGGATTGGACTGCTGAGGACTGGGTTAAAGTAATTTTCTCTGATGAATCTCCTTTCCGATTGGTTGGGGCATCTGGAAAAAAAACTTGTCCGGAGAAGACAAGGTGAGCGCTACCATCAATCCTGTGTCATGTCAACAGTAAAGCATCCTGAGACAATTAATGTGTGGGGTTGCTTCTCAGCCAAGGGAGTGGGCTCACTCACAATTTTGCCTAAGAACACAGCCATGAATAAAGAATGGTACGAACACATCCTCCGAGAGCAACTTCTCCCAACTATCCAGGAATAGCTTGGTGACGAACAAAGCCTTTTCTAGCATGATGGAGCATCTTGCCATTAGGCAAAAGTGATAACTAAGTGGCTCGGGGAACAAAACATCGATATTTTGGGTCCATGGCCAGGAACCTCCCCAGACCTTAATCCCATTGAGAACTTGTGGTCAATCCTCAAGAGGCGGGTGGACAAACAAAAACCCACAAATTCTGACAAATTCCAAGCATTGATTATGCAAGAATGGGCTGCTATCAATCAGGATGTGGCCCAGAAGATAATTGACAACATGCCAGGGCAGATTGCAGAGGTCTTGAAAAAAAAGGGTCAACACTGCAAATATTGACTCTTTGCATATCAACTTCATGTAATTGTCAATAAAAGCCTTTGACACTTATGAAATGCTTGTAATTATACTTCAGTATTCCATAGTAACATCTGCCAAAAATATCTAAAGACACTGAAGCAGCAAACTTTGTGAAAATTAATATTTGTGTCATTCTCAAAACTTTTGGCCACGACTGTACAATGTTAAGTGATTTGAGCACTGGGATGCTCTGTAGACATATTTTTGATTGAAGTGGCACAGTTGCCTGGAGCATGGTGCATGCTTGTGGGTTAGCTATTTTCATAATATTTATATTATTACAGTGAAGGGGATGAGATTGATGAGATCGCAACTCCCGCACCAGATATCAACATCTTCGCTGAACCCTCGGACCCAAAGACGAGGCGGGCCAGACTCCTACGCCTATTCCATGGTCACTCACGCCTCCAACGAATCAATTTGGTCAATGCCCAATTTGGCTTTAAACTCTACCGTAGCCTTCGGAACGAAGTCAACCAGACCGACAACATTTTGCTGGCGCCCACCGGAATCTCCATTGCCATGGGAATGATGTCACTTGGAGCGGGGCCCGGAACACATGCGCAACTTTACCAGACCCTGGGATTTGCCGATTTTGTCAATGCAAGCCATCACTATGACAACGCTACTGTACACAAGCTGTTCCGGAAGCTTACGCACAGACTCTTCCGACGGAACTTCGGATACACATTGCGATCCGTTAATGACCTGTACGTAAAAAAAGAGGTGGCGGTGGAACCGAGTTTCCGGGCAAATACCAAGTCATACTATTTTGCGGAGCCCCAGTCAGTGGACTTCGAAGACAAGGCGTTTCTGGACAAGGCCAACTGGCGCATCTCGAAGCTGACCAAAGGACTGATTAGAGAACCACTGAAGAGTGTGGACCCCAGTATGGTGCTGATGCTACTCAACTACCTCTATTTTAAAGGTATGGACAACATCAGAGCAATAAGCCTCAACTATGCCGTTTCTATTGACCAAGGTTCAAGTATCTTTCTATCTAGCATTAAATTACATTTTTTCAACAACAACAAAAATATTTTAAAGTTGATATATTATGGGCTGTATTACATTTCCATTACATTTTAACGACTAGATTCAAATCCTCTCTTTGTAAGTTAGTTGTGAAATATCTTATTGACACAAACCAGTCGATCTCACCCACACAAACAGGTACATGGCAGCAGAAATTCCCAAAAGAGAGGACTCACTACCGGAACTTTCGTGTGAATGAAAAGACGAATGTTCGAGTGCCAATGATGCAGAACAAAGGGAACTACCTGGTGGCTGCAGACCATGAACTGCAGTGTGACATCTTACAGGTGGGTGGTAGACATTTAGTTGGGGGAAGTGGGGTCGAAAAGAAAGAAGATTAAGTGCACTGTGATATAGTCCTACGGTATGCTTCCATGTCAGATGGCCCTAAAAGGTTCAAAAGTGAAACCATGTTCTAGCATTTTCCAATGTAAAGAGATTTGAGAACTGGAAAAGCACGATTGTAGTCTACATGAGGTGAAAAAGGTGATTTAAAAAAAAATCAAACCATGATTATTGCTATTCTAGCTACCCTATGCAGGGAACATCAGCATGCTCATCGCCCTGCCCAGGAAGATCTCTGGCATGAGGAACCTGGAGAAAGAGATCTCCCCCACCGTGGTCAACAAGTGGCTCAGTAACATGACCAACAGGTAAGACCATATTATTGCCACACCTGGTCACAGCTGAACAACAGGTCATAACATAATGACCACACCTGGTCACACCTGAACTACAGATCAGAACATTATGACTACCTGTCCAAGAGGTAAGAAAACATGATTGACTGACAGGCAGACGTGATAAAAGACATGACCACACAAGACAATAGGTGACCACTCCTGACAATACTTGACCGGCAAGTGAGCAGACCTGGGCCCCAGGTAAGAACAACTGACTACACACGGTGAACAGAAAAGAACACCAGACCCAGTAAGAAGACCACTAGGTTAGAGTATAACAAATGATGGGAGTTATGGATAAGATATATGGGTCTAAAAGATTATATTCTGTATTGGTTTCTCCCCCAGGACGCGTGAGGTGGTGTTTCCCAAGTTTAAGCTGGAGCAGAGTTATGACCTGATAGACAACCTGAAGGAGATGGGCCTCACAGACCTGTTTGAGGAGAAGGGTGACTTCACTGGGATGACTTCCGAGAAGATCGCTATTAACTGGGTAAACCTAGCTTCTAGATTTGAGTCCCACCTGAAAAACACCCCAATTTTCACTTTAATTTACTCTATTCTAATAACGTCAATACACTGTCAAAGCCAAATAAGTTTTGTCTATCTAATAATGTTTAAATATGTCTAGGTCAAGACTAGGTTCTGTACAATGTTCCCTTTCTGTTTCTCCCCTCCCCACCAGTTGAAGCACCAGGGGACGATCACTGTGAACGAGGAGGGGACAGAGGCTGCGGCTCTAACCCAAGTGGGCTTCATGCCCCTCTCCTCCCAGATCCACTTTATCATCGACCATCCCTTCCTCTTCCTCATCTATGAGCACCGCACAGACTGCCTTGTGTTCATTGGCCGCGTGGTCGACCCCTTACAGAGCTAAAAGCTTGGTAATGCTGTATCTTATAGGGATAGTTCACCCAAATTGCACATTTACATATTGGTTTCTATGGACAGAAATCCATGCTTTGGTTTTGTTTACCTGACCACTACTTAGGGTGAACTATCCCTTTAATGTCATTTTCCAGCTAGCATCTACCCAAAGTAGGAAGACATTTCAAGAATATTTGCCTTTTAACCAATCCTGCTGTTCCTACAATTGGACTACTAACCGGTGTCTGAGGGAGAGGTCAGTTAGGAGTGTTTGTTATTTGCTGTCTGTTAATGTTCCATCTCTCCCTACATTTACAGTGGAGGCTGTTCGACTAGAAACCCTGATAATGTATCGCCGTGACGACATTAATGCAATGTTGTGACTGCTTTGGGTATTCAAGAAACATTTTAGAGAAAATAAATGTGTCAATTTGACCATGACTTAAAAAGGTTGGATATTTTGTCAATTTTTTAAATGTATTTAGTCGGTTTAGATGTTCTGAAGAATATGTGAAGTTTTGTCGAGAAGTTTAGCTAAAATATATGCAAAAGCATAAGAGACATTTGAAATTACTTTTGTGTCGTATGACATACATTAAAAGGGCTTTACAAGTAAAAATTCCAGCGCAAAACATGTTTTCTGTGTGTGTCACGCTGTGTCTGTTCGTGGACCACTATTTTTCAGCAATATACATATACATTTTTTTATCTGCTTACCACCAAAAATGGGGGGGCACACTGCCTGCCCTGCCCTCCAGGACATCTACAGCACCCGGTGTCACAATAAGGCCAAGAAGATCATCAAGGACCTCTAAACTAGGGCTGTTGCGGTAACAGTATTTCCACCACACCGGCAGTCATGAGTCATGACCACAGTAAAATTCCACGTGACTGTTGAGTCACTCCCATGCACTCTGGACATACTTTGGTAGTATCCAACTTGCTAAGACCTTCAGGTCCTAATAGCCTGGTACTCAGGGCTCTACTGTCCCTCTAACCACTCTGACATAAATGCAAATTAAATAAAAAAATCACATCAAACACTTATGAAAACAGTATAGTGCTTTTAAAACTCACCTCACTGTGATGATCAATTTGAAGAAAGAAGTTCAACAGCAGGTTGAAACTGAGTGTAAAACATGGTCAATGTGGATGTTGTTTCAAAGCCCAACCATGAAATAGACAGCGCTTTCTAAGGTGATTGATTAATTCAAAACACCTATACACATATTAGAGCTTTTGCATAGACTTATGAGCCCAAACCCGAAGAAAAAAAAAGAATAAAAATTATGATTGTGCCCTTATACAATACATAGCCTACTGCATATTACGTATTGGGGGAAAAAACTGATTTAAGATGACTTTGGTAAATAATTGGTGTAGCCTATACTCCAAAATTAAACAGAGTAATTGCCTTTGAGTGTGGACTGTATTATTATTCATACTGAATGGACTGGTTACCTTAAACTACACTTCAAAATGTCTACCATGAGTCTGGGAGAGAACGTATAGCCCGATGGCGATGCTGTTGGTTCACTGATTGTGCATGGCGGCTTACAGAGTTAGCCTACAATTACAGTGAATTTGTATTTTTTATACACTGCTCAAAAAATAAAGGGAACACTTAAACAACACAATGTAACTCCAAGTCAATCACACTTCTGTGAAATCAAACTGTCCACTTAGGAAGCAACACTGATTGACAATAAATTTCACATGCTGTTGTGCAAATGGAATAGACAAAAGGTGGAAATTATAGGCAATTAGCAAGACACCCCCAATAAAGGAGTGGTTCTGCAGGTGGTGACCACAGACCACTTCTCAGTTCCTATGCTTCCTGGCTGATGTTTTGGTCACTTTTGAATGCTGGCGGTGCTTTCACTCTAGTGGTAGCATGAGACGGAGTCTACAACCCACACAAGTGGCTCAGGTAGTGCAGCTCATCCAGGATGGCACATCAATGCGAGCTGTGGCAAGAAGGTTTGCTGTGTTTGTCAGCGTAGTGTCCAGAGCATGGAGGCGCTACCAGGAGACAGGCCAGTACATCAGGAGACGTGGAGGAGGCCGTAAGAGGGCAACAACCCAGCAGCAGGACCCCTACCTCCGCCTTTGTGCAAGGAGGAGCACTGCCAGAGCCCTGCAAAATGACCTCCAGCAGGCCACAAATGTGCATGGATTATGTCACATCTGCTCCTGCTCTTCCCCCCCTGGCGCTTGAAGGTCGCCAGGCTGCCCTGCATCACGCACTCCTATCATCCATTACGCACACCTGCCTTCCCTCGTCACGCGCATCAGTGATATTGGACTCACCTGGACTCATTCATCACCTGTTTATTTCCTCCCCTATATTTGTCAGTTCCCTTGCTCTGTTCCTTGCTGCTGCATTAACTATTATTTGTCTGTTTTACTTGTTTTCTGACGCTGTTCCTGTCTTGTTCCATGTCCGTTCCATATTAAATGTTTGACTTCCCGTACCTGCTTTGCCTCTCCAGCGTCATCCCATGTGACAGAATGCAGAAGCCATCACATGAAGTATCGGGGAGTACTGGCGTTCCGGTTGGTATGGTGGCATCGGCTCTGGGTCGCCACCGATGGAACCGGGGGTGCCTAGTCAGCTCGTTGGGCTTCCATGCCCTAGCTAGCTCGAGAGGTTTCCTTGCCCCGATTGGCTCGAATGGCGCCCATTCCACGTCGAGCCTCAGCCAGATCGCCAGGTCTTGTTTGCCCAGACGGTCCAGGAGTTTTTTTTGTTTGTTTTTTTGTTTTGCTGGTGATGTCGGGGTGGATTCCGCCGCCGTTGGAATCGGGGGTGCCTAAGCCAGCCCGTCGGTCTTTCACGCACTGGCTGCCTCGAGAGGTTTCTTTGCCTCTGTTGGCTCGGCGGCTTCCCATCCCACACCACACTCCACCGGATCTCCGGGCTCCCTCTCTGCAGCGGGATCGACAGGCGTCTTGCCTCAGCCGGATCGTCGGGCTTCCATGCCTCAGCCGGCTCGCCAGGCTCTCACGCTCCTTCAGGTTCGTTGGGCTTCCAAGCCCCAACCGGCTTGCCCAGCGCCCATGTCTCGGCCGGTTCGCCCAAGTGGGACGCTGGGTGGCATCCCTAGAGGGGGGGGGGGGTACTGTCACATCTGCTCCCGCTCCCCCCCTGGCGCTTGAGGTCGCCAGGCTGCCCTGAATCACGCACTCCTGTCATCCATTACACACACCTGCCTTCCCTCGTCACGCGCATCAGCGAGTCACCTGGACTCATTTATCACCTGTTTATTTCCTCCCCTGTATTTGTCGGTTCCCTTGCTCTGTTCCCTGCTGCTGCATTAATTGTTATTCGTCTGTATTACTTGTTTTCTGACGCTGTTCCATGTTAAATGTTTGACTCCCCGTACCTGCTTCGCCTCTCCAGCGACATCCCATGTGACAGGTAATTACCATAATTTCTAATCTACAATGTTTGTTTGGCCACACTAATTTCTGTTAACACATACTGAAAGGAGATAGAGAATAATTTAAATAGGCATATTCCTACATATTACACCCACTTTAGGATAACCTTATAGAAATTGGAGAACACATTACACGCAGAATATCTAAATAAAAAAACGGAGCACCATGGCAGTCAGAATGAGGAGATAGGAGCAATAAAGCTTGTACAAGACTAGGTTGGATTTAGCCAAGGAGATAATACGGTCAAGAAAAATGGGCAAAAAGAAGGGGAAGAAGAAAAGTACCCTTGCATCAGAAACTGAGATGGGAATGATGATGCTGGAAGGACAGATCTTCATGAACAAGGCTACCGTGACGAAACTAAAGCAGGAGAAAACAATAAAAAAGTGCGGGAGGAAAGAAATGAGTCAGGACAGAGGCAGAACAGGAGTACTCCCCACTGCCCTGCAGCCGTATGAAAATCAACCCAAAAGACCCCCGGGTGGCTATACACAGATCTCCCTCTCATACCACTGACTGAAGAAAATGGAGAAGCAACCACAACTTTCCTCAAGGGGACTCTAATGAAGGAGGTGGATGACACAACAGCAGCAACAAGTGGCATGAGAACAATAGAATTGCATGAAAAAAGTTCCACAGTTCCTGGAGAGAGTTTCCCTCGACACCCCAACTCACTCCACAAAAAGGAACAGACTGGAAGACCCTAGATATATGGCCACCTGTAGAAATCAAACTAACTACTAAAGAATTAAAAGAAAAGTACAACGTGTTACCATCCATGGGTGACCTATGCAGGGACCAGAGAGAAAGGGAAAAAGAAAGAAGAAAGACTGGGAAATGATAGGTTGTATACATTATGAAAAGAGAAAGTTAATAGAAGATCTGCAGGTGCTAATTGCTGATAAGATTAAAGAGACAATGGACACAGATGATGTGGACGAAAGTAAAAAGCTAAAAGAGGAGGTCAGACCAGCCACAGATATGGTAAACCAATACCAGAAGGAGATAGAAGAGTGTGAAAGGAGGACTAGACACTGCACTGAAGAAGGTCCAACTTGCACAGATCGAGAAAGGAAGTGGTGATTTTACTCACAATATGATGGCTGCTCAAGTTGTTTCTACAGGCTCACCACAGCCTGCAGCTCCCCCACAGTCACATCAGTCACACCCGTGAACCTGGTGCCTGCAGGGTATGTGCTTTTCACCACTCAGCATTATGGTGACCCACAAACATGGACAAGAAGAGGAGAGAGACCCTCGTGACTGGAACAACACTCAATGCTGGACCTGTGGGCAGTTGGGACATGTGAGGTCGCAGTGTGGGGGGAAATGAAAGAGGAAGAGGTTACAACAGGGGCAGAGGAAACTTTGGGCCTGGCAGAGGACAAGGAAACTTTAAATGACAGAGGACAGCCATGGTCAATGTGAAATCAGAACATCAACAGTTCTTATTACCCTCAGAATCAACAATGAAGGCGCCTGACTCCCCTGCTCCAGTGTCCCCAGTATGAATTCAATGATGGAAGAGAAGAGCCAATGGTTACTCTTAATGTTAATGGACATGACCTACCATTTATCATAGACACTAGAGCTCACTGTTCCTGTTTAGGCAAATCTAGACAAGTTGTTGGGGTTTCCCTGAGCAAATCACTAGTTGCTGACCTAACATAATGATATGTTCTGCTTTCGCCGAAAAGCCTTTTTGAAATCAGACACTGTGGTTAGATTAACGAGAATTTGATCTTTAAAATGGTGTCCTTGTATGTTTGAGAAATTTGAATGAGATTTCTGTTGATTGAATTTGGCGTCCTGCAATTTCATTGGCTGTTGGTGAAGGGTTCCGCTAGCGAGAAAAGTTCTCACTGAGAGTCAAAGAGGACACGGAGAGATTTGGACTGGTTTTTCCACAGCAGAATGACATGAAAAGGGGTAAGGGAAGCAGGAAAGTTCTCCATATGGCCTACCAGAGTACTCATTCCTACCGGTGAACCTGGTCTTTTACCGGGAAAGAGGACACAAAATGACCAAAAGTCCCGCAATACTGACAGCTCCTTGTGTTGATCCTGTGTTGCTGTTCCGCTGGTGACAGCCCAGCTCTGCCTAGTTGCATAGGCTCTGGAAACAGTGCCTCAGCCATCTTCGGTGACTCTCGAGGAAGGTCGGGAAACCTCGGGTGCTGTCGGCAACAGGAATGTCTGGGACTTCCGGGATGACTCGGAGGCGAGGTGGAATCGAATTTCCTCTCCATCTGTGGTTCCCGCAATCGCCCATCGATGCAGATGGTCAAAGCGATGAGGGAGTCAAGGTCTGTGGATAACTTCCAAGCAGCAAGCTGGTCCTTAACCTCCTCCGAGACGTCGTGCAGGAACATGTCGAACAGTGCCTCCTGGTTCCACGCACTCTCCGCTGCCAACGTGCGGAAATCCACCGCATAGTCGGCCACCCTGCGGGCGTCCTGCCGGAGCTGGTCTAGCTTCCGGGCAGCTTCTCTCCCAAAGAACGGGGCATCAAAAACCTTCATCAGCTCTCCCACGAACCCCTCCAGACTCACGCACATGGCCTGCTGTTGTTCCCATACGGCGGTAGCCCAGGTGAGAGCCCTCACAGACATCAGTGTGATGAGGTAGGCAATCTTGGAGCGATCCGAGGGGAATGAGGAGGACTGAAGCTCAAAAATGAGGGAACACTGAGCTAAAAACGCCCGATGGGTGCTTGGCTCTCCATTAAAGCGTTCCGGGGGAGGTAAACAGGGCTCCCGGGAAGGTGGAGTGACCAGTGGGGCGGCGCTGCTAACTGCCGAGTTACTGAGAGGCGGTGGGGTTACCACCGTGGCAGGCTGCCCCCCAGACAACCTGCGGAATTGCTGCGGAGGCTCCTTGGGAAGAGATGGCGTTGCGCAGCTAGCCCGGGGCTGCTGGGTCAGTCATGGCCAGTTCGTACTATCAGGTATGAATGTAAGACCCAGATGCAGACAATGTCAAATTAACAATGGTTTAATAATCCAACAGGGGCAGGCAATAGACAGGTCAAGGCAGGCAGGGGTTAGTAAACCAGAGGTGGGGCAACGGTACCGGACGGCAGGCAGGCTTAGGGTCAGTGTAGGCAGAGGTCAATAATACAGAGGTGGGGCAAAGGTACCGGTTGGCAGACAGGGTCAGGGGCAGGCAGAGTGGTCAGGCAGGCGGGCTTAGAGTCAGGACAGGCAAGGGTCAAAACCAGGAGGGCGAGAAAAAGAGAGACAGGGAAAAGCAGGAGCTGAGACAAAAACGCTGGTTGACTTGACAAACAAGACGGACTGGCAACAGACAAACTGAGAACAAAGATATATATACACAGGGGATAATGAGGAAGCTGGGCAACACCTGGATGAGGTGGAGACAATCACAAATACAGGTGAAACAGATCAGGGTGTGACACCTTCTTCGTAGTTGTCCAGTATACAGTGATTTGTCGCATATTCCTGAACAGAACTAGAGTTGATTTTCCTTCCATTCGCTCTTGAAGATGCTTCTTTGAAGATAGGCTAGCCAGTCGTATCGATGGTTCTCCAGTGGGGTGATGAGAGTCGTGTAACACGATGGTTTGAGCATAGTAAAAGGAAGGTCCCAATGAAATATGCTTTCGAAGATACTTTACTTAGGACAGCTAATCAGCCGTACCAGTAATTGTCCGGGAGGTGAGTTTGTCGTCTCCATCTCGTGTTGAGATTCAAAGTTCAAACCACTTTAAACGCGCAGCTGCACGCTTTTTTGGTCTAATGTGTTTTTTTCTTAACCCTTCACTTACACACTTTGCTTGAAAGGGCCGGTTCCGGCCGGCTGACACGCTCTCTGACCTCACTTCGGGGCGGTGACTACTCCCGGTGCAAAGTTATGAAAACAATTATCTCTTAAAGCTTCTCAAATCACATCCCTCTCTTAAAAACACTTTCATAATTTTTCATGTTACATGCACGCATAGTATGGAAACTTCATATATGTAGTGGGTATACTTTCCAAGTTACAGTATTTCCTTTATAACATTTTTAATAACAAACAAAATTACATTAGTGTTCTATAGATCGCCTCTGACCATTCCCCATGTTCCACATTAGAAATATTGTTCCAGTATTCGCTTTTGAACGTGTTCAAGCAGGAAAAAGGTATGTTGAGACAAAGCACATTCCTTTAGTGTATTTGGAGAGAGCAAGCCTGGATCTTCTCCCTTGATTTACAACAGAACGTGAGTTGTTAATCCCCACTAGTTCTTTCCTTCCCCTTCTATGGGTGAGAGGGGATCTGTTTGAAGTTATTCATTGCAAACCTGATCTGACCTATTTGGATTCTTGTGCACAGTCATGACAACAACTTTGTCACGCATGAATGTTGTCTTTTGTCTAAATCAATGTTGTTACACACCATCAAATTACAAGTTCTATGATTCTGTTTAATATACAGTACCAGTCATAAGTTTAAGCACACCTACTCATTCCAGAGTTTCTTTATTTTTACTATTTTCTACATTGTAGAATAATAGTGAAGACATCACAACTATGAAATAACACATATGGAATCATGTAGTAACCAAAAAAGTGTTAAACAAATCAAAATATATTGTATATTTGAGATTCTTCAAAGTAGCCACCCTTTGCCTTGATGACAGCTTTGCACACGCTTGGCATTCTCTCAACCAGCTTCATGAGGTAGTCACCTGGAATGTATTTCAATTAACAGGTGTGCCTTGTTAAAAGTTAATTTGTGGAATTTCTTTCCCACTTAATGCGTTTGAGCCAATCAGTTCTGTTGTGACAAGGTAGATGTGGTATACAGAAGATGGCCCTATCTGGTAAAAGACCAAGTCCATATTATGGCAAGAACAGCTCAAATAAGCAAAGAGAAACGACAGTCCATTATTACTTTAAGACATGAAGTTTCTTCAAGTGCAGTCGCAAAAACCATCAAGCGCTATGATGAAACTGGCTCACTTCAGGACCGCCACAGGAATGGAAGACAGAGTTACCTCTGCTGCAGAGGATAAGTTCATTAGAGTTACCAGCCTCAGATTGCAGCCCAAATAAATGCTTCATAGAGTTCAAGTAACAGACACATCTCAATATCAACTGTTCAGAGGAGACTGCGTGGATCAGGCCTTCATTGTCGAATTGCTGAAAAGAAACCACTACTAAAGGACACCAATAATAAGAAGAGACATGCTTGGGCCAAGAAACACGAGCATGAGTATGAGTATGAGACAAGTATGAGACAAGTATGAGACAATGATGTGTCCCAATCCAAAGGCAGCTTCCTGCTGCCTACCTGCCTCCAAAGACACCTACATTAGGGGCTCCCGAGTGGCGCAGCGGTCTAAGGCACTAGATCACAGTGCTAGAGTGCATCACTACAGACACCCTGGTTCAAATCCAGGATGTATCCCAACCGGATGTGACTGGAGTCCCAAAGGGCAGCGCACAATTGGCCAAGCGTCGTCCAGGTTTGGCCGGTATAGGCTGTCATTTTAAATAAGAATTTGTTCATTAACTGACTTGCCTAGTTAAATGAAAAATAAAATAAAAGCACTTTTCCAGTAGGTAACTGCCATTTGGGAGGGGATAACGAAGGCAGCATCACGTGACTTAGCATTCAACCGAGTGCGAGACGTTTGTTTACATTTTACATTGTAGCAGCGTGAGCAATTAGTGCTAGCAAATCAGTGAACAACTATCCCAATATCTGACACGAACAACAAGTAACTGCATGAGGTAAGCTTCTAACTCACACCCTCAAATACACCCTCAAACACGTAGATCCCCGGAGCACAGCTCACTCTCCAGATCCCAATCACCTGAATTCTAATCACCTGTTCAGACACCTGTATGTCATTATCACACACTATTTAGTTCAGTTCTTTGCACCCCATCACTGTGAGGTATTATTTGTTTTGTGACACACGTCCTTCGGAGCACTGGGTTTTCCGTGATTTACTCCTCCCGTGTATGATAGTTTTTGCCTGCCTCACTAATGACGCCTTTTGCCTATTCCCTACCTGTACTTTAGCTTATCGGATTTCCTGTTATCTACCTATTGCCTGATCTCCTGGACTATGTTACTAGCCTTTTCCATGCCTGTACTGTTGCCCGTTTGGACCCCTTGTGTATGATCTTCTGCCTGCCCCTGGACCCAGCTACCTGCCTCCTCCTGTGGTCCTTTACAATAAACACCTGCTGCGCCCTGTGCTTGAAACCAGCTCTCTGACTCCCCTCGTGTTTATTACAGTAACAGAATCAACCGGTGTCATTAGAACGCATATTTAGAACGTCCAGTTTGATTGACGCAACAGTCAGCGTTTGAGCTGGCGACACTATGTTTTTAAAAACATTTTGCACAAACAATGTCCTTACAATGTTATGTTCTGAATGTGAACAGACATTCACAGAAGTGGCGACAGCATAACAAAAGCATCCAAACCGGAAAATTAACCTGTTTGGGCTGCAGGGGCAGTATTGAGTAGCCAGATAAAAGGTGCCCATTTCAAACGGCCTCGTACTCAATTCTTGCTCGTACAATATGCATATTATTATTACTATTGGATAGAAAACACTCTCTAGTTTCTAAAACTGTTTGAATTATATCTGTGACTAAAAAACAGAACTCATTTGGCACAAACTTCCTGACCAGGAAGTGGAAAGTCTGAAATCGAGGCTCTGTTCTAGGTCCTGCCTATAAATGGGCATGATACGTATTAGTATACATGCACGTCATACACCTTCCCCTAGATGTCAAGAGGCAGTGAGAGAAGAAATGGAGTGTTTATCTTGGTCTGAAGTGGAATAAATCCTCTTGGAATGACGTGTCACCCATTTCCTGTTTTCAGGAAGGCGCAAGAAGGAACCGGGGATTGCCTTCTGAAAAGCTGTCGTTATAGGCGACTACTATCTCCGGCTTTGATTTTATTTGATACATGTGACAATATCATCGTAAAGTATGTTTTTTCAATATAGTTTAATCAGATTATTGAAATTTTTTCGGGAGTTTTGCCGTGTTCCGTTCTCTTCCGTTTGTTGACATGGAGAGATTCGCGCCACTTGGCAAGTGTGCTTGCTAAATCGAGAGGGAAAAAGGCCGTTCTAAATCCAAACAACGATTGTTCCCGACAAAGGATCCCTTGTACAACATTCTGATGAAAGATCAGCAAAAGTAGGACCCATTTTATGATGCTATTTCATATATCTGTCGAACATGTTGTGCTAGTTGTTTGCGCCAAGCTTTTGGGTACTCTCTCGCTATACCTAAGCTGGATGTCGTAATGAAGTTATTTTTAGAATTCTAACACGGCGATTGCATTAAGAACTAGTGTATCTATCATTTCCTATACAACATGTCTTTTTTAGTTATGTTTATGAATAGCTATTTGGTCAGAATATGTGTGTCAGAAAAAGTGTCAGAAAAATATCCGGACGTTGTGGGAAAAAGATGCTACATTAGCACAATGTATAACCACTGATTTCAGCTCTAAATATGCACATTTTCGAACAAAACATAAGTGTATGTATAACCTGATGTTATAGGACTGTCATCTGATGAAGCATATCAAGGTTAGTCAAAAATTATATATCTTTTGCTGGTTTGTTACGATCGCTAACCTTTGCTACTGGGGAATGGCTTGTGTTTCTGGCTATTGTGGTAAGCTAATATAACGCTATATTGTGTTTTCGCTGTAAAACACTTAAAAAATCGGAAATATTGGCTGGATTCACAAGATGTTTGTCTTTAATTTGCTATACTCCATCGATTTTTCAGAAATGTTTTATGATGAGTATTTAGGTATTTGACGTTGGTGTCTGTAATTACTCTGGCTGCTTCGGTCCTATTTGTGACGGTAGCTGTGATGGTAGCCGCAATGTAAAACTGATTTATACCTCAAATATGCAAATTTTTCGAACAAAACATAGATTTATTGTATAACATGTTATAAGACTGTCATCTGATGAAGTTGTTTCTTGGTTAGTTTGGTTGGTTCTTGGTTAGTTAGGTTGGCTTTGTGCATGCTACCTGTGCTGTGAAAAATGTCTGTCCTTTTTTGTATTTGGTGGTGAGCTAACATAAATATATGTGGTGTTTTCGCTGTAAAACATTTTAAAAATCGGACATGTTGACTGGATTCACAAGATGTGTATCTTTCATTTGCTGTATTGGACTTGTTAATGTGTGAAAGTTAAATATTTCAAAAAAATATATTTTGAATTTCGCGCTCTGCCTTTTCAGTGGAATGTGGGAGGAGTTCGGTTAAGCGGATAGTTGGGGGCCGGAAAATAATTACAAATAATTTGTAGACTGAAAATTGACCGCAAGAAGCCCGAACAGGTATAATGTATGACAAAAATGTAATAACTCAAACCTTTCTTACATTTGTATAAGATCAGGTACCTCTATTATGCATAGGAATACTTGAACAGATTTCTTAAATAAAAATCACTTAGAGCTGATTTCCTGGTGTTTTTCCAGTCTTTTATGTCCAACAAGAAAAATAATTTAATTTAAAAAAAAATGTTTTGGCACACAAAAATAGGGGGCAAATAGAACCACCCATGGGCCAAATTCGGCCTGCGAGTTGGGGGAACCCTGCTTTGTCCTCACTGTCTTTCAGAAACTAATTCCAATGTCCGCCTGGTAATGGTTCTCTTCAAACCGATTATCAAATAACTTTGGTTCCAACACCTGGTTCTAGCGCTTTTGAGATGTAACAATGTAGTACTGTAGAGAGTACATTAATTCATGTAAACGCTGTTCGTCTGTGCTCATCATCCATGCTCTAGCTGTTTCTAGCTCTTCAAGTAAACAAATATGTGCCCTCTCAGATGTGCGGTCCTGAATGATTAGCTAGCTAACCTAGCTAGCTACTCTTTGCTATTTTTCTGGCACATGCAGAATCTGATTTATTGCTCTACAATAACGTAAACTCACGTAAACTCGTACATCGCCTTGGTCCGTACAATTGCCCTTATTTTAGCGCCCCAAAACGTAATACTTCCACATCAACTGTAATGTCAATACCATTGTAAAGCACAATTTCTCCCCTTTCCAACAGAATAAATCACATGACCTAAACGCTGCCGGTTTCTACATAATTCAAGCAGGCAATGAGCTCCTTCAGGTATTTTTAAAAATGGCGGGTGGGGAAGCGAAACTAATGCGTGAGAGTGAGAAGGAGAGATATTGTGTGGGATTTTTTTTTTTTTTCACTCGATCTGTCCAACGTATCACCTTAACGCCTCTAAAATGTAAATAAAACACTATAAAGAGTTTATATAATGTGTCATTACATACCTATTTGAAGGTTTGTGTCGAATTTCAATCGGGTTTTTAGGGAGGTGCTAAAGTGATCTTAGAAGTAAACAGCGGCTTTGAGAATGATGATCGCATGCAATGAAGACGCAAAAAATGACTAGGTATCCCCCCCTTACCCCCGTCACTGTCCATTTCTTGTTTTTAAAGGATGAGAGAAGTGCTACACCTGGTGGAGAGAGATTGTAAGACAGAAATAGTTGCTTTATGCGTGCTGTACGTTACGACATGACACGTCTAGATGTAACGGAGGATCCGTTTTTTCAACTTTTCTCCAACACTATAGAGCCATTACCATCAACGCTTGAATAGAAACCTAGTTCACACCCCCGATTTTGAAGTCAACACAGTCGCTACAGTCCCATTAGTTTTCTTTGTAGCCTCGTTTGAATGTTGCGGTTGCGCACATTTGTACAGAATGGGGTGAGTTTACGTTAGCTAGCTAACTTTAGCAAGCTAATCACCATTTCGCAAAGAAATATAAAATATACTGTATATACCGAGCTAGCTAGTATTTCTCTTCTTGCCCATGTGAAATTATAAAAATGTATTAAGAGAAAAGTAATGGGTTACCTATAGTTAATAACCTCATTCAATTATATTTTACCCATAGACTCCCGTATTGATTCGCAAACTAATGCATTGTTTGTTAGCATCCTTGTTATTTACGAAGTTTTTGGAACAGATTCCTGTTGGACCTTTCCACAAATTATACCCACCCAATGGTAACTAGCTGACTAACATTAGAAAACTTAGTTTCTTGCATGTTCTGTGTTTTAGCTTCATACAAACAGTTAACGCCCACTACAACACATTTTAATATCTAATTTCTATAAAATGTATAACATTGAACTAAATATTTGTAACTTGCTTTCCTATCTTGGTAGTGGTTTATAAATGTCTTCAACAACAAATAGTTACTTAACGTTAGCTACATCAAATCAAGTGTTTAAGTCCCTCTTCTCCAAATCTCCAGTCCAACGTCTGCATCTCATTTGAACTTAATTTGAATATGATGACGATTTATTTTACTTATGTCACTAAGCCATCTGACTGACATCTAATTGACCAATAAACGCGACTTTGAAAAACCCATCTCCACACCTGATCCCACCTACTCAGCTCACTTGCCCTCCCATTGGAAACGACAGGATGTGGGGATAGGCCAATGAGTGACATATGCTCAGTAAGGATGGCTTCTTAGTGTTCATAGCAATGGTTATCAACTGTACCGCAGAAATTGAACATAAATCACAGAAAATATATGTTGTGGTGGCAGCTGCAGAGAAGAATTTTGGTATACGAGATTTGACTTCAGAAGAGTTACAGGGTGTGTGGAGTGGTGGTGTCCCGTCCTCCCAGGCTGCTGGCATGGTGCAGGAGCAGATTTTTAATGAGTGTAGGGTTAGTTGTAAGGGTGTTGTGTGTGTGTGTGTGTGTGTGTGTGTGTGTGTGTGTGTGTGTGTGTGTGTGTGTGTGTGTGTGTGTGTGTGTGTGTGTGTGTGTGTGTGTGTGTGTGTGTGTGTATATATATATTCCTCACCAGTCAAAAGTTTGGACACACCTACTCATTCAAGGGTT
Organism: Salvelinus namaycush; assembly: GCF_016432855.1. Lineage (NCBI taxonomy): Eukaryota > Metazoa > Chordata > Actinopteri > Salmoniformes > Salmonidae > Salvelinus > Salvelinus namaycush. Next base: position 2,960,816 of record NC_052324.1, on the reverse strand, counting down.
TTTCTTTATTTTTAATATTTTCTACATTGTAGAATAATAGTGAAGACATCAAAACTATGAAAAAACACATATGGAAACATGTAGAAACCCAAAAAATGTTAAACAAATCAAAATATATTTTATATTGGAGATTCTTCAAAATAGCCACTCTTTTCCTTGATGACAGCTTTGCACACTCTTGGCATTCTCTCAACCAGCTTCATGAGGTAGTCACCAGGAATGCATTTCAATTAACAGGTGTGTCTTGTTAAAAGTTAATTTGTGGAATTTAATGCTTAATGCTTTGAGACAATCAGTTGTGTTGTGACAAGGTAGATGTGGTATACAGAAGATAGCCCTATTTGGTTAAAGACCAAGTCCATATTATGGCAAGAACAGCTCAAATAAGCAAAGAAAAACAACAGTCATCATTACTGTAAGACATGAAGGTCAGTCAATCTAGAAAATGTCAAGAACTTTGAACGTTTATTCAACTGCAGTCGCAAAAAACATCAAGCGCTATGATGAAACTGGTTCTCATGAGGACCGCCACAGGAAAGGAAGACATGCTGTTAGCTCTGCTGCAGAGTATAAGTTCATTAGAGTTACCAGCCCAAATAAATGCTTCACAGAGTTCAAGTAACAGACATCTCAATATCAACTGTTCAGAGGAGACTGCATGAATCAGGCCTTCATGGTTGAATTGGTGCAAAGAAACCACTACTAAAGGACACCAATAATAATAAGAGACTTGCATGGGCCAAGAAACACCAGCAATGGACATTAGACTGGTGGAAATGTGTTTTTCAACAGGACAATGACCCAACACACCTCCAGGTTGTGTAAGGGCTATTTGACCTAGGATAGTGATTGAGTGCTGCAACAGATGACCTGGCCTCCACAATCACCCGACCTCAAACCAATTGAGATGGTTTGTGATGAGTTGGACCGCAGAGTGGAGGAAAAGCAGCCAACAAGTGCTCAGCATATGTGTGAATTCCTTCATACTGTTGGAAAAGCATTCCAGGTGGAGCTGGTTGAGAGAATGCCAAGAGTGTGCAAAGCTGTCATCAATGCAAAGGGTGGCTACATTGAAGAATCTAAAATATATTTTGATTAACACTTTTTGGGTGTCTACGTGTGCTATTTCATAGTTTTGATGTTTTCAGTGTTATTCTACAATGTAGAAAACAGTACAAATAAAGAAAAACCCTTGTGTCCAAACTTTTGACTGGTATATGTATATATATATATATATATCAGCGGTCTAAGGCACTGCATCTCAGTGCAAGCGGCGTCACTACAGTCTCTGGTTCGAATTCAGGCTGTATCACATCTGGCCGTGATTTGAAGTCCCATAGGGCAGCGCACAATTGGCCCAGCAATGTCTGGGTTTAGCCGGGGTAGGCCGTCATTGTGAATAAGAATTTGTTCTTAAATGAATTGCCTAGTTAAGTAAAGGTTCAATGAAAATATATAATAAAAAATGTTGTGTAACAAAGTAGAATGGATTTATATTATAGTCCAGCTGGGGGCGGTAATGAAACATATTGGATGCCAACTGCCGTTAAACTCCAAAGAAGAAGAAGACAACGGAAACCGACTTTTTTGCTGGTAATCAGCTGATATAACAACATTTCACCAGGCCACCGTCAAAAGGTTGTGTGGATCGTCAAAGTAAGTGGTTTAAACTTATTTTTATTTGGCTGTCGTTTATTGTTATAAGGAGAAGAGTGCTGTGCGTATATTTAACTAGCTATGAATGGTTAGGTAAGTCATCAGGGGCGTATGAAATACGTCGATTATGTTGAAAACGTTTCTTAAACGGAAGCAAACTGAACGAAATGTGGAGGGACCTACCTGAATTTGTCCAATAGAACGTCGTTTTAGTTGCAAACGTTGCGTTTTCAACTCTTTTGTCTAACTAATAATTACACCCCTGTGTAACGTTAGTTATAAACTACACTAGCTAACACGTTAGCCAGCTAACTAACGGTAGTTACCTGTTTTAAACGTTGTCATGCTGAAATGTAATTTACCATTTTGATTTAATCACCAACTCAGAACGAAAGCAAAAGATTCAGTCACACCAACTTGTTGATAGCTGGTAACTAATACCAAAAAAACACTTTTACCCATGGAAGATAAACCATTGAAGCTACCATTGAAGCTATGACCCGTATTACTATTTTACATTAAATAACGTGTTCATCGTACTACTAACATTTTGTTTGGTATGGTCTTCGGGTCAACAGCCCAAGTAGTAGGCTGGACAATAGAACGAGTCAAAATTCACCCTAGGCTGAAAAACGGCTTAAGAACGTTGGCAAAGCTGGAACGCTAGCGCGAGCCCATAGCATATTAATTGGAACGTTCGCGTAGCCTGTTTTGACTAGTGTGATGCTTAGAATTCCATTTCGCCTAAATGGAACAAATGTATCCCTTTTTATTTTACCACTAATCTATTCCTCGGACAACTCGTGTAGAAAGTAAACAACCATAGTTGGTGTCAACTATGCCTACGTCTGCGTAATGAGAAATTAGGGAGGGGGGGGGGGGACTTCTGACTTTCTGGTCTAGTGATCGTTGACAACCGAATTTACATAATTACAAAGATGAGATTCTCCTGATTTAATAAAATCTAAAAATACACAATGAGATATTTGACGAAATAGAAATAGACCGGCATTCATATCCATAGGAAAACAATGGGGGGAGCTCAGCGTTCCAAGGGCAAAACAAGTATTTAGGGGCTAGCATTTGATGACTACCGAGCTCGCTGCCCAGACTTACATAACTCACAATAAAAATGGTGTCCGACTTGAAAAAAATCTAAATATACACATTGCGAGAGATTTTTTTACATTTACCTACCAACAATGGCAAAGCAGGCGGTGTGACTTAGAGCAATAAACTGGGAATAGAACGTTCGTAAGGCGAGTTGGTGCCACGGTGCTCAATAGCACTAATAGGAGCTGGCAGGGTGAAAATGCCCTAAAATAAGGCTCTTTTTTTCCCATGTTTACTTCAAAACGACGGCAAGCAGCTTGGAAATATGGTCATATTATGAAACGGGGCTCCACAACGGATGCAATGGACTAGTTTTTATCAGAAAAAACCTTAAATGTCTGGACATGATGGACACAACATTTTTACCGTTTTTTTTTGTTGTTGATAAAAATGTGTTCATTGCATCGGCTATGGAGCCCAGTTTCATAACATTATCGTATGTCCCAGCTGTTTTCCGTAGTTATGAAGTAATCATGAAAACAAACTGGCATTATTTTATGGCATTTTTCACCCCGCCAGCTCCTACTGGGCTCTATGCTAACCTTTTTCCCAAGGAGTACATGCGCTCCTAAATGAAAAAATGTAGGAGCGCACAAAGAAATTTAGGAGCACAGTGAAAAATGTAACACAAAGTTTATTAACAAACAATTTATTACATACATATTTATACAGCGTGTGTGTGCGTGTACTAAGGGACACACATCTGTGGAACAGCACATGACACCAAAATCACACATTGACCCATGCCTACTTGACGCAAAGGATATCAGTTGTCCAACTGCTTTTGTATGTTGGCCATCTGGCACGCTTAGAGGTCAGCCAGCGGTCCACGGCAGGAGTGGGCTCGAACAGAAGACCGCTCCAGGCTGATCCTCATCAGGTCTTCGGTGGTGGAGGAGAGCTTCTTGTCGAATTCTTAATCCGGTTCTGCGCAGAGAAGCCTTGCTCACACTGGGTGGCTGAAATGGGCGACACCAGCATAAGCTGCACCAACTCCAGTATGTTCTAGGGAAAAGATTATATCTTCCAATTTCATTTAAACTCTTACCATTAACGTATCAAAACCAACCATAGGATACCATTACATGGACTCAGGACTGTTAGTCTACCTTGTAATCGTGCCTGTAGGGGTCCTTTGTCAACATGGTCTCCCACAGGCCACTGTAGGACTTGTCCTTGAAATTGTGGCTAACCAGAAGTTTCAGCCCCTGCCACTAATCCTGGATTGCAGCCATGTTGCACCCCGATCTACAGGATTGAACAGAGCAAGTGAGTTTGCAAATATGCAAACGTAACATTGTCTCATATGGCAATGCAGTGTCAAATAAATTCTTACCTCTCTAGAGGCTCCTTGAAATGCCTCATCAGGTATGCCACACCATCATCGCCAAAGGTGAGGAGGCTGGCCTGGTCTTCTGGCCATGTGTCAGGGTTTAGCATGCTGGAAGACAGCTCTAGTCTGTGAAAGTCAGAACAGAATCTTCCAAACAATTCACCGTCTCCTTCCCCCCCATGTCTCTTGTGCAACATAAAACAATAATTCTGTGGTATCTACCATTCCAGCACTTAGCGCACTAAATACTAAACTAAATAAAAGTATCTCTTATGAATAAACTTTACACAAGAATAAAACCTATGAAGAGGAACAACTCACCAATGGCATGAGTGCTCAAGGGTCTGTTGTCCGACCAATAGATTGACTGGCTTCCCATCCTCCAACAAACGTACGTAGATTGGACTGCGTCCTCACAGAAAACTCTGTGGTTGGGGCATGCTTGTGGGACTTGTAGTTTTTAAACAATTAGCAGCGGGGGAAAAATAGATTACGGTAGGTTGTAATCTTTAATCGCACACTGTGCTCGTAAATATTTTTCGGTTCGCACATTTATTTTTAGGGGCAAATGCGAGTGAAATACTTGCATTGTAGAGCCCTGTTCTATTGAGCACCATAGCACAAACTAGTCTTCGAACGTTCTATTCCCAGCTCATTGTTTTGCGCAATAATGCTATCTTCTTTAATGTTAGCAATGAGATCTACCTGCATAAACCTTATGGGGTTACCTCAGGAAACTTGACATTAATGCAACCGCTGTGTCAGATTTCAAGAAAACTTTACGGAAAAAGCACACCACGCTATAATCTGAGTACAGCGCTCAGAGCCCAAACAAGCCATACAGATATCCGCCATGTTGTGGAGTCAACAGAAGCCAGAAATAGTATTATAAATATTCACTTACCTTTGATGATCTTCATCAGAATGCACTCCCAGGAATCCCAGTTCCACAATAAATGTTTGTTTTGTTCGATAACGTCCATAATTTATGTCCAAATACCTCCTTTTTGTTCGCGTTTAGTACAGTAATCCAAAAAAAATCCATTACAGTTCGTAGAAACATGTCAAACAATGTATAGAATCAATCTTTAGGATGTTTTTAACATAAATCTTCAATAATGTTCCACCCGGAGAATTCCTTTGTCTTCAGAAATGCAATGGAACGCAAGCTAACTCTCACGTGAACGCGCATGGTCAGCTCATGGCAGACCTTACTCAATCCCCTCTCATTCGGCCCCCCTTCACAGTAGAAGCGTCAAACAAGGTTCTAAATAGGTTCTAACAAGGTTCTAAAGACTGACATCTAGTGGAAGGAAGTGCAACATGACCAATATCCCACTATCTTCAATAGGGAATTCGTTGAAAAACGACCAACCTCAGATTTCCCACTTCCTGGTTGGATTTTTCTCAGGTTTTTGCCTGCCATATGAGTTCTGTTATACTCAAGGACATCATTCAAACAGTTTTCGAAACTTCAGAGTGTTTTCTATCCAAATATACTACCAATATGCATATTCTAGCTTTTATGGCTGAATGGCAGGCAGTTTACTCTGGGCATGCTTTTCATCCGGACGTGAAAATACTGCCCCCTACCCCAAAGAAGTTAAGGCAGGTTTCAGAGCTCTACGTGATTTCTGTGATTTTCTGAAATCACACACACACACACACACACAGTCAATGTGGAGTGACAGTGTGAGGATAATAGACACACAGAGCCTGTAATAGTTACCTGCGTTTGAACTATCAATGAACCGTCAGACCTAGAGCTCTGAAACTTGATATACGTGTTCTAGAGTTCAAGTCGATAGTGCACGTGGCTCTAGAAGGTTCTCAGGCCGAGAAACAGCCTTGTACATTTGCAACGACTTCAATTCATTTGACCATCGTGAAAATGACGACATTTAGAAAAGTCCCAGAGTCACAAGACTAGGTGCACTGAAACCGCATCGGCCCATAGACGGACCCTGAAGTTTCTGTCCGATAGCTTCAGGGACCCCGTAGCAACGTCCGGAAAAATGTTCTGCGCTAATTAAGGTCGCTGCTTGGGCTCTGAATGACCTATCCAGCTGAAATTCGGGGTCGCTTTAGCTAGGCCTATACATAATGTCGGAACTGGACCCGCAGCTAGAACGTAACTACGTTTTTATTGTGGTTTAAATAAGCATGCCCCTTTCAAAAAATGTAGACCTAAGAACAGATATAGACCTTGGTTCACTCCAGACCTGACTGCCCTTGACCAGCACAAAAACATCCTGTGGCGGACTGCAATAGCATCGAATAGTATCCGCGATATGCAACTGTTCAGGGAAGTCAGGAACCAATACACACAGTCAGTCAGGAAAGCAAAGGCTAGCTTTTTCAAACAGAAATTTGCATCCTGTAGCTCTAACTCCCAAAAGTTTTGGGACACTTTAAAGTCTATGGAGAACAAGAGCACCTCCTCCCAGCTGCCCACTGCACTGAGGCTAGGTGACATGGTCACCACCGATAAATCCACGATAATCGAAAATTTCAATAAGCATTTCTCTACGGCTGGCCATGATTTCCTCCTGGCTTCCCCAACCCCGGCCAACAGCTCCGCACCCCTCGCAGCTACTTGCCTGTGCATCCCCAGCTTCTCCTTCACCCAGATCGCAGATGTTCTGAAAGAGCTGCAAAACCTGGACCCATGCAAATCAGCTGGGCTAGACAATCTGGACCCTCTCTTTCTAAAATTATCCGCCGCCATTGTTGCAACCCCTATTACCAGTCTGTTCAACCTCTCTTTCATTTCATCCGAGATCCCTAAAGATTGGAAATCTGCCGCGGTCATCCCCCTCTTCAAAGGGGGTGACACTCTAGACCCAAACTGTTTCAGATCTATATCCATCCTGCCCTGCCTTTCTAAAGTCTTTGCAAGCCAAGTAAATAAACAGATCACTGACCATTTCGAATCCCACCGTACCTTCTCTGCTGTGCAATCCGGTTTCCGAGCTGGTCACGGGTGCACCTCGGCCACGCTCAAGGTACTAAACGATATCATAACCGCCATCAATAAAAGACAGTACTGTGCAGCTGTCTTCATCGACCTGGCCAAGGCTTTCGACTCTGTCAACCACCATATTCTTATCGGCAGACTAAATAGCCTTGGTTTCTCAAATGACTGCCTCGCCTGGTTCACCAACTACTTCGCAGACAGAGTTCAGTGTGTAAAATCGTAGGGCCTGTTGTCCGGACCTTTGGCAGTCTCTATGGGGGTACCACAGGGTTCAATTCTCTGGCTGACTCTTTTCTCTGTATATATCAACGATGTCGCTCTTTCTGCGGGTGATTCTCTGATCCACCTCTACGCAGATGACACCATTCTGTATACTTCTGGCCCTTCTTTGGAAACTGTGTTAACTAACCTCCAAACGAGCTACAATGCCATACAACACTCCTTCCGTGGCCTCCACCTGCTCTTAAACGCTAGCAAAACCTAATGCATGCTTTTCAACCATTCGCTGCCTGCCCGACTAGCATCACTACTCTGGACGGTTCTGACCTAGAATATGTGGACAACTACAAATACCTAGGTGTCTGGCTTGACTGTAAACTCTCCTTCCAGACTCATATCAAACATCTCCAATCCAAAATCAAATCTAGAATCGGCTTTCTATTTCGCAACAAAGCCTCCTTCACTCACGCCGCCAAATCTGCTAAATTGTAATTACTTTGCTACTATAGCCTATTTATTGCCATACCACCACATGCCATTTGCACACACACTGTATATAGACTTTCTTTTTTTCTATTGTGTTGACTGTACGCTTGTTTATTCCATGTGTAACTCTGTTGTTTTTGTCGCACAGCTTTGCTTTATCTTGGCCAGGTCGCAGTTGTAAATGAGAACTTGTTCTCAACTAGCGTACCTGGTTAAATAAAGGGGAAATAAAAAATAAAAAAAGGCGCTGTGAATTTTGGGCCTGCTCTGAAATATGTGATAGTTGGCTTCTAAAAGAGTTGGGTTTGGTGTCAGAATGATATCTTATTGACTGATGGGCACTGACTTGATGGCTGACTTTTGTCCGTTTGCAATAATTTTAAAAGTGAGGAACCATCACCAAATTGACATGCAGAAATCAACACGAACGAGCGATCGAAAGGAACCACTATCACTGCCCTGCCACCCCGAGTTCAACGGGCCAGTCAATTGGGCATATCTGCAGTATTTTAGAGCATGCCAAATTCGTGATGGTAATTGCCCATTGAAAGACATTACAAATGGACAGCCGTGCACCTGGTGATCGGAACGGGTTTCCAAGAGCACATTTTTAAAATGGTTTTTAATGCCTTTAGGGGGGGGGGGTGCAAGGGGTCCACGGCTGTGTAGGGAGCACCCCACCCATGCCCATCCAATAGGGAGCGCCCCTGGTAATGTTGGACGTTTTTCTAAAAATCTTTCAAAAAACATGACAAATAGACCTAGGTTGATTCAGGGCTTAATATACACTGCTCAAAAAAATAAAGGGAACACTAAAATAACACATCCTAGATCTGAATGAATGAAATATTCTTATTAAATACTTTTTTCTTTACATAGTTGAATGTGCTGACAACAAAATCACACAAATTATCAATGGAAATCAAATTTATCAACCCATGGAGGTCTGGATTTGGAGTCACACTCAAAATTAAAGTGGAAAACCACACTACAGGCTGATCCAACTTTGATGTAATGTCTTTAAAACAAGTCAAAATGAGGCTCAGTAGTGTGTGTGGCCTCCACGTGCCTGTATGACCTCCCTACAACGCCTGGGCATGCTCCTGATGAGGTGGCGGATGGTCTCCTGAGGGATCTCCTCCCAGACCTGGACTAAAGCATCCGCCAACTCCTGGACAGTCTGTGGTGCAACGTGGCGTTGGTGGATGGAGCGAGACATGATGTGCTCAATTGGATTCAGGTCTGGGGAACGGGCGGGCCAGTCCATAGCATCAATGTCTTCCTCTTGCAGGAACTGCTGACACACTCCAGCCACATGAGGTCTAGCATTGTCTTGCACCCAGGGCCAACCGCACCAGCATATGGTCTCACAAGGGGTCTGAGGATCTCATCTCGGTACCTAATGGCAGTCAGGCTACCTCTGGCGAGCACATGGAGGGCTGTGTGGCCCCACAAAGAAATGCCACCCCACACCATGACTGACCCACCGCCAAACCGGTCATGCTGGAGGATGTTGCAGGCAGCAGAACGTTCTCCACGGTGTCTCCAGACTCTTGTCACGTCTGTCACATGTGCGTGTGAACCTGCTTTCATCTGTGAAGAGCACAGGGCGCCAGTGGCGAATTTGCCAATCTTGGTGTTCTCTGGCAAATGCCAAACGTCCTGCACGGTGTTGGGCTGTAAGCACAACCCCCACCTGTGGACGTCGGGCCCTCATACCACCCTCATGGAGTCTGTTTCTGACCGTTTGAGCAGACACATGCACATTTGTGGCCTGCTGGAGGTCATTTTGCAGGGCTCTGGCAGTGCACCTCCTTGCACAAAGGTGGAGGTAGCGGTCCTGCTGCTGGGTTGTTGCCCTCCTACGGCCTCCTCCACGTCTCCTGATGTACTGGCCTGTCTCCTGGTAGCGCCTCCATGCTCTGGACACTACGCTGACAGACACAGCAAACCTTTTTGCCACAGCTCGCATTGATGTGCCATCTTGGATGAACTGCACTACCTGAGCCACTTGTGTGGGTTGTAGACTCCGTCTCATGCTACCACTAGAGTGGAAGCACCGCCAGCATTCAAAAGTGACCAAAACATCAGCCAGGAAGCATAGGAACTGAGAAGTGGTCTGTGGTCACCACCTGCAGAATCACTCCTTTTTTGGGGGTGTCTTGCTAATTGCCTATAATTTCCACCTTTTGTCTATTCCATTTGCATAACAGCATGTGAAATTTATTGTCAATCAGTGTTGCTTCCTAAGTGGACAGTTTGATTTCACAGAAGTGTGATTGACTTGGAGTTACATTGTATTGTTTAAGTGTTCCCTTTATTTTTTTGAGCAGTGTATTTATATTTGCAATATATATATATATATATATATATATATATATATCAGTATCATTTGGTCAGTATAAATGCCATTTGGACATGAATCACTGACTTTTGGGTTCAGAAGCCACCTTCCTATGATCATATATGGACATAAAATCCTGATTTGGTATTTTCAATACTTATGTATGGCATTTGGCCATGGTTCACTGACTTGACTTCCTATGGTCATATATTGCAAATGGACAAAACATAGGCCTTGTGGATAAAGAAGACATAGGTATGTTCATATGGTTGTTATATATGTATTATTGACAAAAAATTGAAACCATTTCTAAAAACGGTCCAGAACGCACTTTTTTAGGAGTTGTGTTTTTGGAGAGAAAAAAAAACATTTTCAAAATTTGACCCTTGGAGCTTGACTTTATGTCCGTTTGCAATATGAACATTTACAGTGGAGCGTGCTCGCCATCTTTGGGATTTTTACTGTATGACATTAGGCATATGCCAGTTGCCATAAGCTTAGAATGAACTGCCGTCCATTTGAGTGGTATTTGCGATCGTGTGTATGTTTCGCCCAATGGCAATATGTTGCCATTAATTTTTGTCCATTTCATGGGGGTCTTCCCTTACCATGGGACACCTCTCTGAAATGCCATGTTACATGCTTAAATCCTCGCCCGAACGGCACTGTTGAGGCTAGGTAAACGTTGGTTCTATTTCGATATTGAGATGAAGTGGATGTTCCTGGCATTTGGATGCTCCTCTCGTATGCTCCTCAGTACTGGGTCAAGGTGAGCCCATGTGTCTGTGGTGTCGTGTTGAAGACAGGCTGACAGTGACGCAAATGACTCCACCATGCCCCCACCGATATAACTCCAGTATGGAGGGTTACCTGCTGGTTGCCACCTCAAATTTGTTTTTTTTATTTCCCTGGTGTATTTACAAGTGTAGTTCTGACTAGTCTGTGAACCACTACATCATTCCGGGTCAGGGTCTCAATCTCCTCAGTCTTTCAAACTGGTGCTTGATGTTATAAATGTGTCTGGAGAAGTTTGAGAGGTGGTCCTGTGTGAGGTCCACCAGCTTTCCAATGGAGGTATGCCTCTTCTCAAGAAACCCATTCCTCACTTCCTTCTCTTCAGTGGGCCCATCTTTGCATTTCTTTGTTATTGGTACAGATTTAGTGACCCACTCCTCCCATACGATGATGTTTGCTTTCGTTGAAGGATCCAGTGCTGTGTAAAATCTTATGCTTGCAATTGCTGCATGTCCTGTACATGCAGGACATGTCATCGTCACTACACACAATGGCCTGTACAGTGTCCCTTGGGGATGATGTTTCTATGACCCCAAGCTGGTGCAGCTTCTTTATCTTCAAGCCAAAGTTTTCATGCGTTTTGCAAGCACATGTTTCTCTGTCTGATTCTTTGCTGGCCAATCCAAAATGGCTTAAGTTTAAAGAATTGAGCCTTGGATTCTCAGACAAATCTTTTATGAAAATTTGCCATAGTGTGCATTTTTTTAAGGCTCTCTTATGGAATATCTGGCCCTTTTTCTGAATTTCTCCTGTTTTCCCATTTATTACAGTGGAGACTTCATATTGATGAAGGAAGCGGCTAAGAAGTGTGCGCATTAGTTTTCACTTGATGTTATTGGGTAATGTTCTCTGACCTCTTTGTAGTTTTCTTCTGGACCTCTCTGCCTTCTATGTTGACTATTACCTGCTTCCTCTTGGTCATCTCAAGTCTTTTCTTTAGGTTGACCTTCTCTTTGGTCCTCTCCAGAAGTAGCGCAACTTTGACCTCAATTTTGATAGTGTTTTCTTTCTTCTGTTCCTCTTTTTGGGTGATTCCTTTGGGGTAGATGTCTTCATTGGTCCTGGTGTCTGTAGATATGTTTATTCTTTTAGGAGTTGAGTTGATGGCAGGGGCATTTACCTGCTGAGGTGAGAATGGCTGTTCTCTTGGGGAGGCTGTGTCTTCTAGAAGATTTTGAATGACTTAATTTTGCTTCTTGAACGTGTTGAAGTGTATAATCTTGCTCGCTTGATGGTGTTATGTCCAATACAGCTATTAGCGATTTCTTTTTTTCTGTAATATCTTTTGAGTTCCCCTGCCACTTTTCTTCTTTATGTTGCTTCTTTGTCAGATCTTTTTTTATTGATTTTACAATTTTGCTTTCGTTTTTGAAATCTGGAAATGGAAAGGAAGCATGACATGAAATGAGCATGTCTGAAAACATAGGGAAAATCTTACTGTTATGGACACATCATCCTATAGTAAAGACTGAATGGCTTACAGACTGGAATCCTATAGTACAAACTAGATGGCTTATTGATTGTGTGTGATGGACATGTGTGCTTGCATATGTAGACTTCCTAACACTGTAGGGTATTGACTTCCTATAGACACTGTATGAGGGTGTAGGCTTCCTATAGATTATACAGTTGAAGTCAGAAGTTTACATAGACCTTAGCCAAATACATTTAAACTCAGTTTTTCACAATATCTGACATTTTAATCCGAGTAAAAATTCCCTGTCTTAGATCAGTTAGGATCACCACTTTTTTAAGAATGTGAAATGTTAGAATAATAGTAGAGAATTATTTATTTCAGCGTTTATCACATTCCCTGTGGGTCAGAAGTTTACATACTCAGTTTACATACTCAATTAGTATTTGGTAGCATTGCCTTTAAATTGTTTAACCTAGGTCAAATGTTTCGGGTAGCCTTCCCAAGCTTCCCACAATAAGTTGGGTGAATTTTGGCCCATTCCTCCTGACAGAGCTGGAGTAACTGACTCAGGTTTGTAGGCCTCCTTGCTTGCACACGCTTTTTCAGTTCTGCCCACAAATTCTCTATAGGATTGAGGTCAGGGCTTTGTGATGGCCACTCCAATACCTTGACTTTGTTGTCCTTAAGCCATTTTGCCACAACTTTGGAAGTCTGCTTGGGTTCATTGTCCATTTGGACGACCCATTTGCCATCAATCTTTAACTTCCTGACTGATGTCTTGATGTTGCTTCAATATATCCACATAATTTCCCCTCATGATGCCATCTATTTTGTGAAGTGCACCAGTCCCTCCTGCAGCAAAGCACCCCCACAACATGATGCTGCCACCCCCATGCTTCACGGTTGGGATGGTGTTCTTCGGCTTGCAAGCGTCCCCCTTTTTCCTCCAAACATAACAATGGTCATTATGGCCAAACAGTTCTATTTTTGTTTCATCAGACCAGAGGACATTTCTCCAAAAAGTATGGTCTTTGTCACCATGTGCAGTTGCAAACCGTAGTCTGGCTTTTTTTATGGCGATTTTGGAGCAGTGGCTTCTTCCTTGCTGAGCGGCCTTTCAGGTTATGTCGATATAGGACTCGTTTTACTGTGGATATAGATACTTTTGTACCTGTTTCCTCCAGCATCTTCACAAGGTCCTTTGCTGTTTTTCTGGGATTGATTTGCGCTTTTCGCACCAAAGTACGTTAATCTCTAGGAGACAGAACGTGTCTTCTTCCTGAGTGGTATGACGGCTTGGCTGATTTGATTTTTCCATGATGTCAAGGAAAGAGGCACTGAGTTTGAAGGTAGGCCTTGAAATACATCCACAGGTACACCTCCAATTGACTCGAAATTTTGTCAATTAGCCTATCAGAAGCTTCTAAAGCCATGATGACATTTTCTGGAATTTTCCAAGCTGTTTAAAGGCACAGTCAACTTAGTGTATATAAACTTCTGACCCACTGGAATTGTGATGCAGTGCCTGCTGTGTCCACTCCACTGTCATAACTCTGCTGTTCTGTTGAAAAGATGGCGTACCCCAGAACCCACAACCCATTTGCAGATGATGAGGAGGAGGAGCAGTGCCGGTCAAGTGGGGGATTTGATGACCCCCAAGAGAGGGGAATGAGTGAGGCAGAGAGCAAGCAGAGATGCCTCCAACAGGAAGTGATGCGTACGGCCAAGTCGGCGGTGGACAGCAGCCACCGCTCCCTGGGGCTCATCTATGAGTCGGAGAAGATCGGCGCTGAGACTGCAGAGGTAAGCCTATGCATTCAGAAAGTATTCAGATCCCCTGACTTTTTCCACATTTTGTTACGTTACAGCCTTATTCTATTTCAAGTTACACACAATACCCCTTTTTTAATAAAAAAAACATGTTTTTAAAAATGTTTGCAAAATGTTTTTATAACTGAAATATCACATTTACCTAAGTATTCAGACCCTTTACTCTGTACTTTGCTGCTGAAAAACATCCCAACATCGTGATGCTGCAACCACCATGCTTCACCGTAGGGATGGTGCCTTGTTTCCTCCAGACGTGACACTCGGCTGCAGGCCAAAGAGTTGGTTTCATCAGACCAGAAAATCTTGTTTCTCATGGTCAGACTCCTTTAGGTGCTCTTTGGAAAACTCCAAGTGGGCTATCGTGTGCCTTTTTACTGAGGAATGGCTTCCATCTGGCCACTTTACCTTAAAGGCCTGATTTTGGTAGAGTTCTGCGGAGATGGTTGTCCTTCTGGAAGGTTCTCACACCTCCACAGAGGAACTCTGGAGCTCTGTCAGAGTGACCATTAGGTTCTTGGTCATGTCCCTGACCAGGCCCTTCTCCCCCTATTGCTCAGTTTGGCCGGGTGGCCAGCTCTAGGACGCTGATCTGTACCTTGGGGAAAGTTCACCCTGGAGCATCTGTATTATCAAAGTCCAGCATTGTTAGATGTATTTCTCCATGTTTTTGGCCAACTGTAAAGAGTGATACAGCCGAGTGCATTTGATAACATTTATTTCCTCTCTGTGTCCATCCGTAGGAGCTGATGCGTCAGGGGGAGGCTCTGAAGAGGTCCGAGAGGATGGTGGACAACATGGGCCAAGACCTGAAAACCAGCCAGAAACACATCAACAGCATTAAGAGTGTGTGGGGAGGCCTTGTCACGTACTTTACGGCCAAGCCTGAGACCACCAAGCCCCTGCCAGAAGAGCCTGTTGCCTACCAAGCCAGCAGCAAGTAATGCCCAGTCCCTCCCTGCTTATTCCTATACCTCTATCTCTCTATCTCTTTACTCTGGCATGTGCTGTTGCTATATACATTGCTAGTGAAAAACTTTTCATGGGGTATCCCAAACATTCCACCATCAGTAGCCCTGCCATGTTGCCCATACAGGTCCTGTGTGAAGAATGAAGAGGTGTAAGATGGCGGTAGAGGGCTCACACTTACACTGCCGGTCTTTACTTTTTCTGTGTTCAAGTCTCTGATTAAACTGTGAAGTGTGTAATGTCTTTAGTATTTGGTCAAAGATCATCCTGACTTGAGTCTCTGACTGTGTGTGTGTGTGTTAGATTGCAGAATGCCATGTCTCACAGTCAGGAGCATGAAGGCAAGTACCAGGCCAGTCACCCCAACCTGAGGAAGTTGGACATTGGAGGTAAGGCCACAAACCTCAGCCACAGAATAATATCTCCTTTGTCATCCCTTGTTCCCTTTCAGTTGGTCAACTTGGTACAACACAGCTATGAGGAGTTTGTGTGCTAGAGTCCTCTACTGAAGAATATTATAATTACGCTTGACAAGGCCAGTGAACACCATGCCTCACTGGGAGCTCTGCCTTCCACAGGTGATAAACCCGAGGCATGGATTAATTCCTTCAATTCTTCCGCTCTTCACCTTGAGCTGAGCAGAACAATTTACGAATTTTAAGGATCATTTTGCGTTCCAATGTTATTTATCAGGCTTTACGCCAACTTAACTGTCTTATGTAAGGAGGGCGTGCTCATCCTTCTGGACATTGTGTTAAAGTTTGGTAACTAGTTTTGTGAAGTTCCCTACAATTTGTTAGTTATGCTTTGGCCTGTTTAGCCTCGCTAACTGGTTGTTATTAAGATGACCAGCACGAACAAGTCGACAAAGGCTGGTTTGAGTTCACGGTCTTGCCCACAGTCAATGTCTTTGAATGATACTCATGAGTGTTGTATGTCTCGGCTGGGTACATGCTCAGGCTGCCCTGGATCGAACCAGCCCATGTATATTCATTATGTATCTTATTTATCACATGCGCAGAGCATACAGATAGAAGCTTTGAGTGAAAAATCTGTCCGACACCTCTGTTATAAGCCCAATCAATACGTAAGAATTCTTAATATAATCGTTTTTTGGCCAAGATTCAAAAGAGCTGTTTTTATTTCTCAATTGGTAACTGAATGCAGGCTTCATCAACACGTCACACACCACTTTGCAATGAGCTGGAGGCAGTATGCATTTTGAAAACACATACATACACTATATATACAAAAGTATGTGGACACCCCTTCAAATTAGTGCAAATTGGTTTCAAAGAAAAAGCCATCTCAGACTGATCAATAAAAAAGATTAAGATGGGCAAAAGAACAGAACAGACACTGGACATCGCTTCTTCACTGTTGACATTGAGACTGGTGTTTTGTGGGTACTATTTAATGAAGCTGCCAGTTGAGGACTTGTGAGGTGTATGTTTCTCAAACTAGACACACTAATGTACTTGTCCTCTTGCTCAGCTTTGCACCGGGGCCTCCCACTCTTTCTATTCTGGTTAGAGCCAGTTTGCGCTGTTCTGTGAAAGGAGTCGTACACAGCGTTGTACGAGATCTTCAGTTTCTTGGCAATTTCTCGCATGGAATAGACTGATTTTTTTGCCTGTAATGGAACCCACAAATGCTGATGCTACAGATACTCAACTAGTCTAAAGAAGGCCCGTTTTATTGCTTCTTTAATCAGGACAACAGTTTTCAGCTGTGCTAACATTTTTGCAAAAGGGTTTTCAAATGATCAATTAGCTAATCCAAGTTTAGCATTTTAAAAGGCTAACAACATGCCATTGGAACACAGGAGTTATGGTTGCTGATAATGGGCCTCTGTAGATATTCCATAAAAAATCTGCTGTTTCCAGCTACGATAGTCATTTACAAAATTAACAATGTCTACACTGTATTTCGGATCAATTTGATGTTATTTTAATGGACAAAAACAAACTTTTGTTTGTGCGTATGTGTGCTAGCTCGCAGATTTTGCTGTTTTGGTACTGCCCATATGTAGATTGGTTGGGAATGGCAAAAAAGAAATACGTTTACTTAAGAGTTAACTCTGCAAATGGCTGGGTGATTTTGATTAGTCAATTGATCAATAATATAATACTCTTAGCAAAGGTGTTTATCTTTAATTTACAATCTGTAGAAACTATGAGAATATAAATATTTTGTGAAACAGCACAGTGGATAAATATATGGCAGCTCTTCAGGGATAAATTGGAGGGGTTGAGGGTTGCTGAAGGCTGGGACTAAAAACAAACAAAACCTGGCTCTACCAGAATAAACATTAGTTATGTCTGAAATGTATGTATAAGCTGGAAGTAAAAGCCTAAGTGTTGTTGTCCATTCGTTTACTCAATTTAGGGGGGAGTAATAAACATTTATATATTTAATTAGTTTACTCCAATTAGGGGTAATAGGGTTAGGGAAAATATTAAAGGCAGAAAAAAATATAAATAAAAGTCCCTTTTTCAGGACCCTGTCTTTCAAAGATAATTTGTAAAAATCAAAATAACTTCAGATCTTCATTGTAAAGTGTTTAAACATTGTTTCCCATGCTTGTTCAATAAACCATAAACAATTAAGGAACATGCACCTGTGGAATGGTTGTTAATTGCCTGCTGTCTGTAAGCTGTTAGTGTCATAAGGTCACAGGTATGAAAACGTAGGACACTAAAGAGGCCTTTTTACCGACTCTGAAAATCACCAAAAGTAAGATGCCCAGGGTCCCTGCTCATCTGCGTGAATGTGCCTTAGGCATGCTGCAAGGAGGCATGAGGGCTGCAGATGTGGCCAGGGCAATAAATTGTAATGTCCGTACTGTGAGATGCCTAAGACAGTGATGCAGGACGGACAGCTGATCGTCCTCGCAGTGGCAGACAACACCTGCACAGGATCGGTACATCCGAACATCACACCTGTGGGACAGGTACAGGATGGCAACAACCACTCCCCGAGTTACACCAGGAATGCACAATTCCACCATCAGTGCTCAGGCTGTCTGCAATAGGCTGAGAGAGGCTGGACTGAGGGCTTGTAGGCCTGTTGTAAGGCAGGTCCTCACCAGACATCACCAGCAACAACGTCGCTTGACCAGACAGAACTGGCAAAAAGTGCTCTTCACTGACGAGTTGAGGTTTTGTCTCACAAGGGGTGATGATAAACGCGAATCCGACCGTCTAAGGAATGAGCGTTACACCAAGGCCTGTACTCTGGAGCGGGATCGATTTGGAGGTGGAGGGTCGTGGTCTGGGGCGGTGTGTCACAGCATCATCGGACTGAGCTTGTCATTGCAGGCAATCTCAACGCTGTGCGTTATAGGGAAGACATTCTCCTCCCTCATGTGGTACCCTTCCTGCAGGCTCATCCTGACATGACCCTCCAGCATGACAATGCCACCAGCCATACTGCTCTTCCTGTGCGTGATTTCCTGCACGACAGGAATGTCAGTGTTCTGCCATAGCCAGTGAAGAGCCCGGATCTCAATCCCATTGAGCACGTCTGGGACCTGTTGGATCGGAGGGTGAGGGCCAAGGCCACCCCCCCCCCCCCCCCCCAGAAATGTCCGGGAACTTGCAGGTGCCTTGGTGGAAGAGTGGGGTAACATCTCACAACAAGAACTGGCAAATCTGGTGCAGTCCACGAGTAGGAGATGCACTGCAGTACTTAATGCAGCTGGTGGCTACACCAGATACTGACTTACTTTTGATTTTGACCCCCCCCCCTTTGTTCAGGGACACATTATTCAATTTATGTTAGTCACATGTCTGTGGAACTTGTTCAGTTTGTCTGTTGTTGAATCTTATGTTCATACACATGTTAAGTTTGCTGATAACAAACGCAGTTGACAGTGAGGGGACGTTTCATTTTTGCTGAGTGGTATGTATTTATATAAAAATGGGACTCGACACCTGGATGTCTCTTATGTAGCTAAATTGTGTTTTTTACATTTGATAAAAGTAGAGAAAATGGGATATCATACACTGCATTTTTGAGGAACAATGGGAAAGTAATTATGCTTGAAAGTTGATATTTTGCCGGTTTTGGTATCTAGTGAAGAGCTCTTTGTCTACACCCATTCAGCATCGTTCACACCCTCTTAAGCTTTAGCCTCACCCATCTTGTTTTGCTCTCGGAGCGTTCAAAGCGTACGCTTGACACTGGCCGCTGATTTGTTTACCTCTGGATAACATGAAACAGCCTAACCAGCTCTGCTGGCAACAATTTCATTACGCTTTTTTGTCGACGTTTACTGACACCGGCCATATTCAACAGGTGTTGTACACTTTAGCTTAAGACATGTAGCTAGCTAGCTAAACAATGAACCTAGCTAGGTAAACAACGTCATGTAACGTTAGCTAATGAGCCAGCCAGCTAGTTGAACAACAATGAACATAGTGCCAAATCATGTTATTACTACCCTGCATGAATCTGCTGGGAACTAACCAACCAGGTTCAATGTTGGCTATCTAACATTAGGCTCTAACTAGCAAAGCAAATGGCTCTGGGATACAAATAATAACATCATACATGTAATGTTAGCTAGGGAGCCAGCCATCTAACGTTAGCTAACAGTACACTTTGAAATTAAACCACTTTCTGTCAAAATTAGAAACGTGTAATATCTGAAAATGTAGCTAGCTAGACTATCTTACCCGTATACATCATCATGCATAATGGATGCGTCTCCCTGTCACGGATGCCATGCCACGGTTGCCCTTAGTTTGAAGTTGTAATCCGGAGACACGTGTTTTCTCCATTTCTTTAGCTATCATACTCTAATTCCACTTATTTCAAAACTCGATCCTCCAGAAAGTGGAGAGCAACACTTATGCAGCTCCACTACATGATACATTTTTTAAATGACCAACAAAGACTGACCAGCTGAAATAGACAGTTGTGAAATTGTTAGATTACTTGTTAGATATTACTGCATGGTCAGAACTAGAAGCACAAGCATTTCGCTGCACTCTCATTAACATGTGTATGTGACAAATAAAATGGTATTTTATTTGAAGCCTTCTATATGGCAGAACAATCCGAATTCCTCTCTCGGCATGTCCAGCCCACTCATTATCTCAGCCAATCATGGCTAGTGGGAAGGTTGCTGACTTTTCTGTGGCTTAACCAACAAGGCTCATAATTTAACAATTTTATATTTACAGAAGGCATTTCGATTATTTTTTTCTTCAAATGGCTCTCCTGTTGAGTCGTGTCTTGCGACATGCGCCTAGTTTTCTGAAACGGGTCACGTGTGAGTGTGATCCTGTTTATACACACGCACGTTATGACAATAACTGCTGTTCCCTGAAGGAGGGAACCTTGATAGAAGCCACAATCTGTAATATTACATTTTATGTATGCTGCCAGTCAAATGTCCAGTGCCACATTTTCAGAACGGAAACCCTGTTACGAGCCCACTCCACCAGGTGTGTTTTAAATGGTTGCCTGTAGGAGATAATTGTGCTGCGGCAAGTTTGGCATCACCATGCTTGGATGGCACTGCCCACAGTGTGCTTACGGCAGGGGCAGGAGAGGGTCATTAGGCATTGCGCAACAGGTTTTCCTGTTGCGTTGGATCTCTCGGTCTGCCGTGGGCCATTTTAATTTGGTGTTTGCTTGGTGTGATTTCATGTCCTCATCGTTGTGTACTACCGAGTTGACTGACTGAAAGAGAACATACAGTTATGGCTATCTACTGTTCCCTGAAGGAGGGAAACGATGTTCGGCCCTCTGGTTTATCACCTGTGGAAAGGTGGGGCTTATTAGCCATGTCAGCCGTGATTCGACTGTAGTTCAGGAGAGGGCGCTTGCGTTCACTACTCCCCATAGCTGTGTTGTACCTCGTTTCCCTCCTTCAAGGAACAGTAGTTATGACTATAACTTGAGTGTGTTGCACACAATTATTTTTAAATGTATTTTGTTAACCCATACCCAAATGTTATTGATTCATCCTTTAATTGTAGTTGTGGCCAACACAAAGTAAACCAAAAACACCCCATCTCAAACATACGTTTTCAAAATGATAAACGCAACAATTTCAAAGATTTTACTGAGTTACAATACAGTTCATATAAGGAAATCAGTCAATTGAAATAAATTAGGCCCTAATCTATGGATTTCAAATGACTGAGAATACAGATTTGGATCTGTTGGTCATAGATACCTTAAGAAAAATAAGGGTGTGGATTAGAAAACCAGTCAGTATATGGTGTGACCACCATTTGCCTCATGCAGCGTATAGAGTTGATCAGGCTGTTGATTGTGGCCTGTGCAATGTTGTCCCAAGTTGCTGGATATTGGCAGGAACTGGAATAAGCTCAATAGGTGACATGTCTGGTGAGTATGCAGGTTATAGGAGAACTGGGACATTTGTAGCTTCAAGGAATTGTGTACAGATCCTAGTGACATGGGGCTGTGCATTATCATGCTGAAACATGAGGTGATGGCGGCGGATGAAACCACAATGGGCCTCAGGATCTTGTTGCGGTATCTCAGTGCATTCGAATTGACAATCAATAAAATGCAATTGTGTTCGTTGTCCGTAGCTTATGCCTTCCCATACGATAACCTCACCGCCACCATGGGGCACTGTTCAACTTTGGCATCAGCAAATAAGCTTTTTGTGCAGAACAATCCAAAATAAGCTTCTTGTGCATATATAAAATGTCTGGGATCTTTAATTTCAGCTCATGAAACATGAGTCCAACACTTTGTTGCGTTTATATATTTTTGTTCAGTGTATTTCCTGATTGTGACCTCACATACTTTGGCCGAGACAGGCCCTTCTGATTTGTTGATCACTTTTATGCAAATGCAAACATCTTTATTTAGCTAATTTCATAAATCTGGAACACTTGTCAGCTACTTTAAGAAAAAGGATAATTTTCTGTCAATGACATCTCCTCCTGTGTGTGGTGTAGGGTTCGGCGCATTTGCATCAGATGACAGCTCATCCAGTCAAAATGGCTACCCTGCAAACAGACAGCTTAGAGCCGCCCACCAGACATTGGACAACAACTTAGGTAAGAGCCTTCCAGGACCTATGGGGAAATAACAATTACATTTGTCTAAATTTTATTCATGACTTGATGGCGATCAACAAGATTCCAAGTCCTTATCAGCAGTAACATCTGTTTTTGTGTGAAGCCGAAGGCAAATTTCCACGTTTTGTGGAGAATTAAGTTTTTGTTTTTTTATTCTAATGAACCCCTGTTTTCTTGAACTGCTCCAGATGAGATGTCCCTGGGCCTGGGAAGGTTAAAGAACCTAGGACTGGGCCTCCAGTCTGAAATTGAGAATCAGGATACTTCTCTGGACAATCTGCTGGGCAAAGTGGACAAGCTGGACCTCAAGATCAACAACACCAACCACCAGATCAAAAACCTCAAATAATAAGTCCCAAACATTCTGACTCACCTGTCAGACACCGGTCAACTCAACTCCCCTTACCTGGGTTTCGCTACACAGCAGCTCTCTGTGCACCAAGATGTCTTATTCCTCTGATAGAGTACCAATGTTATTGATACTCTAATGAATGATATTCAGTTCTTCAAACAGCTCCACATAAATGCATAGACCACCCTGTTCTTGACGATTTATGATTTATCTTGTGATTTTTAGAAAGGAAGGATCTCTGAGTAGGACCTGTGTAGTAGGTTTAAAGGGTAGTTGAGAAGTGTTAATGGTCTGTTATTGTTGCCCTCAGTTTGCATTGTGGTAAATTGCATTTTAATTCAGTTTGGTAAGTAAATTAATTAAATTTCAACTCCGTGAGGGATCCTCTTTGAGAACAAAGGGCCACTTGCATTCATGAATTGAATTTAAGAGTCTGCTGACTTGACATGCTATTGGCCCCAACCTTGATCGCTGTGTCCAGAAGCCAGAAAAATAAATTGAGTGGTGCTTGTTTGAAACTGGAATGTCATACTGTGGTATGTATGCTGCCTGTTGATTTAGATGATTCATATCCAATTTGTAACTTTTGAGATGACACACCCACAGAACTCAAATTAATGATTCATTACATTTCTTTACTCACCCACACTCTTGTACAAAACACCCCCCCTTGCTGGACCTGTGCTTGGTTCATGTAGAAATAGACAAAGAACCACACCTGTTCCCCTAGAAGAATCAAGTGCCATCCACTCTTGTCTTACACCAGGTCTTAGGCTCGAATTCAATCTGATGCGCATTATAGAGTGCTGTCGACAATGCAATTTTCCCCCCCCGTTTTGCGGAAGTTGCATTCACGGTAAATGCTTAAATATGTCACGTGCTCCAACGCGTCTCGGATTAAATATCGGCCTTTTATTTGGGGATCTGAAAGAATGTAGCCAAGTGGTTTTAAGAGCGTTGGGCCAGTAACTCGAAAGGTCGCATCTCAGAGAAACATCTGTCGACGTACCCTTCAGCAAGGCACTTAACCCTAATTGCTCCGGATAAGAGCGTCTGCTAAATGACTAAAATGTAAATGGGCAACCATGTTGCTTTAACCTATCCTGTGACTTAACATGTTTGTAAATGAAGAAAGGAAGCCACTCTACGCTATTGAAATGCACCCCCAGTGTCTCACAACACAAGTGGCTTCTTGTATGGGTAGCCTCTTATGTTTCTCATTGTTTTTGCAAGATACCGCTCCAAACTTTGACATCCCTTCAGAAAAGTAGCAATGTGTGGAAATTGCATTGTTAATTCTTCCTTAATTTGCTTTTGTTGTGATAAATCACCTCGTGTATAATCTATTTTGATGTGATTGAGGAGAATATTTAACAGAATGTGACGGCTCTTTGTCTGAAATGTCTTCTGCAAACGGAAGGAACATTTATGCATTCCTGTGTGTGCACAGAAGTATATGAAACATCTGTATTACCTTTTTACAAACGTCAATGTACACATGCTGAGAATATGGTTTAAATACAGACTTTAAATTGAGAGATGTATTCTGTTGTCTTCCTAGAGAAGTAGATGAATATCCCGTACTCTAACTTGTTTGTGAAATGTTGAGGTTACTAAAACAGCTGTAACTTTTGATCTGAATATAATTTCTTGTCCAAACTCCAGATTTGAGTACCAGAGAAGTAGACGAAGCTGGTAAGCCTTTTTCTTTGTGGTTGCAAAGTGGAATTGTTAGCTGATTTGGGTCAAAAGTTGCATGATTTCACAATGGGGAGCCTTAGAATCTTGAGAAATCCCATGTTAGCGGATTTGGGGGGGGGGAAACGGACTAATAGTTTAACATATCAAAAAGTTGTATACAAGCAACTCGATCGAGACCATTCTGCACGTTTTTGAAGTTGGAATGGCATTTCAAGTTTAAACGGTGTAGGAGGAGTAGCGTGCGGAGGAAGAAGAACAACTAAACTTTACAAGTAAAGTTGTGGGGCTAGCTAAAGCTCTTTAAACGTTTGTTTGTGGTAGTGAACGATGTGTAAACATTTCATTTTTAATTCCCATCAAGTCAGTAGTTAGATGTGTGGTTGAGTTATGTAATTGTGTGGTTGTGGATACTAGATGTGGTCAGAAGTTGTGGTTAGTTGTGTGGATGTGGTCAGTAGTTAAATGTGTGATCAGAAGTTGTGTAATTGTGAGAGAATGTCAGTTGGAAGTGATGTCACAATGGGAAGCTTTAGAATCTTAGCCTCTCTCCTTTTAATTTTGGCCTGCAGTGTCAGCAAATATCTCAGTATTGACACAGAGCTATTTTCAGCAAGCGAGGCGTTACTTAATGGTAATCCCAAATTGTTTAGTTTTTCCCCCCGCAGTTGACAAGCAGAGAACTCTCTTTTGGTTTAGTGGTCAAAATGATAGCAAATTCATTACTTTCCAAACAACTAACTTCTGACATGATTTACAGAGGCTTGAAAGACGGGCTCTAGTTAGATTTGTGCGCTTGATTTGAAATCAGACTTCGTATTTGAAAAGCAGATTAGGGGAAGATTTCATACCTTAAATGTCTCTAATTTGTTGCGTTAGTGGTCAAAAACGGCAGCTGTTTGGGAAAAGTTGAAAAAACAGCTGCGCTGTAAGTTACATAGTGAAATATTTAGATTCTGCAAACAGATATGAACAGCAGAGAAGTAGACAAATATCCCATACACTCAATATTTGTGTCTAACTTGCTGCGGTAGCGGTCAAACCGGATGTTTGCAAAAATGTTACAGAAAATGTTGATGCGGTTACTTAAACTGCTGTAACTTTTGATCCAAATATAATTTTTGTCAACGGCAGATTTGAGTAGCAGATGAAGCTGGTATGGCTAAGTGGTTGCAAAGTGGAATTATTCGCTGATTTGCATCAAAAGTTTCATGATTTCAGTTTGAGTTAATGTCACAATGGGGAGCCTTACAAGTCCCATGTTAACGGATGGAGTGTAAGAAGATGACAAAGTGAGTAACGTAAAAGGTTGTATACAAGCAATACGATCGAGACCATTCCTGAGTTTTTGCTGGAACAGCGTTTCTAACTTAAACGCTGTAGGAGGAGTAGCATGCGGAAGAAACCCTTAAAAGATTTAGATGCACTATTGTAAAGTGGCTGTTCCACTGGATGTCATAAGGTGAATGCACCAATTTGTAAGTCGCTCTGGATAAGAGCGTCTGCTAAATGACTTAAATGTAAATGTAAACAGAAGTATGACGAATATCTAAGCTTAGATGATAAATTGTGGGGCTTGCTTAAGCTCTTAAACTTTTTGTTGTTGTAATGAAAAGTTAGTTTTGCATCAAAGCACCTAAAATATAGTAAAAAAAAATATTGGCCTGGTTACTTTGACAGACTATATCAACCTCATTACTTTGGACAGTGCGTGGAAAGTATTGGTACCATGTTTCATGCGCTGAAATAAGTTCCCATTTTCCATATGCACAAAAAGCTTATCCCTCAAATTTTGTGCACAAATGTGTTTGTTTACATCCGTGTTAGTGAGTTTCTCCTTTCCCAAGATAATCCATCCACCTAACAGGTGTAGCATATCAAGAAGTTGATTTAAACAGCATGATAATTACACAGGTGGTCCTTGTGATGGGGACAATAAAAAGCCACTAAAATGTGTTTTGTCACATAACACAGATGTCTCAAGTTGAGGGAGCATGCAACTGGCAAGCTGACTGCAGGAATGTCCACCAGAGATTTGTATTTATCTACCATAAACTGCCTCGAACAAATTTTGGGAGAATTTGGAAGTATGTCCAACCGGCCTCATAATCATAGACCACATGTATGGTGTCGTGTGGGCGAGTGGTTTGCTGATGTCGACATTCTGAACAAAGTGCCCCATGGTGGCGGTGGGGTTATGGTCCCGACAACAAACACAATTGCAATTTGAAAGCACAGAGATACCGTGATGAGATACTGAGGACCATTGTGCCATTTATCTACCGCCATCACCTCATGTTTCAGCATGATAATGCACAGCTCCATGTCACAAGGATCTGTACACAATTTTGGGGAGCTGAAAATGTCCCAGTTCGCCATGGCCTGCATACTCACAGGAGATGTCACCTATTGTGCATGTTTGGGATGCTCTGGATAGACGTGTAAGACAACGTGTTCCAGTTCCCGACAACATCCATCAACTTCGCACAGCCATTGAAGAGTGGGACAACATTCAACAGTCTGATCAACTCTATGCGTTGTGCTGCATGAGAAAAAAGGTGGTCACATTAGATACTGACTGGTTTTCTGATCCAAGCGTCTACCTCTTTTTTTAAGGTATCTGTATTCCCAGTTGTGAAATCCATAGATTAGGGCCTAATTAATTCAAGTCAATTGACTGATTTCCTTATATTAACTAACTCCATGAAATTGTTGGGTGTATTTTTGTTCAGTATAGATCACACAACTACAATTAGATTACTACTACCCTTTTTATACATTTTATCCTACTATAATACCACAGTATATACAAATTGTCATAATATACAGTCGTGGCCAAAAGTTGAGAATGACACACATTAATTTTCACAAAGTCTGCTGCCTCAGTTTGTATGATGGCAATTTGCAAATACTCCAGAATCTTATGAAGAGTGGTCAGATGAATTGCTATTAATTGCAAAGTCCCACTTTGCCATGCAAATGAACTGATTCCCCAAAAACATTTCCATTGCATTTCAGCCCTGCCACAAAAGGACCAGCTGACAGTGATTCTCTCGTTAACACAGGTGTGAGTGTTGACGAGGACAAGGCTGGAGATCACTGTCATGCTGATTGAGATCAAATAACAGACTGGAAGCTTCAAAAGGAGGGTGGTGCTTGGAATCATTGTTCTTCCTCTGTCAAACATGGTTACCTGTAAGGGAACGCGTGCCGTCATCATTGCTTTGCACAAAAAGGGCTTCACAGGCAAGGATATTGCTGCCAGTAAGATTGATGATCTGATAAATGGTTGATTTAGGTGACGGAAATTCAAGGAGAGTTCAATTGTTGTGAAGAAGGCTTCAGGGCGCCCAAGAAAGTCCAGCAAGCGTCTCCTAAAGTTGATTCAGCTGCAGGATTGGGGCACCACCAGTACAGAGCTTGCTCAGGAATGGCAGCAGGCAGGTGTGAGTGCATCTGCACGCACAGTGAGGCGAAGACTTTGAGGATGGCCTGGTGTCAAGAAGGGCAGCAAAGAAGCCACTTCTCTCCAGTAAAAACATCAGAGACATACTGATACTCTGCAAAAGGTACATGGATTGGACTGCTGAAAAGTTATTTTCTCTGATGAATCCCCTTTCCGATTGGGGCATCCGGAAAAAAGCTTGTCCGGAGAAGACAAGGTGAGCGCTATCATCAGTCCTGTGTCATGCCAACA
The DNA here is from genome assembly GCF_016432855.1 of Salvelinus namaycush. NCBI lineage: Eukaryota > Metazoa > Chordata > Actinopteri > Salmoniformes > Salmonidae > Salvelinus > Salvelinus namaycush. The sequence goes on along the minus strand of NC_052324.1, from coordinate 2,932,863 downwards.
GTAAAGCATCCTGAGACCATGTGTGGGGTTTCTTCTCAGCCAAGGGAGTGGGCTCACTCACAATTTTGCCTAAGAACACAGCCATGAATAAAAAATTGTACGAACACATCCTCCGAGAGCAACTTCTCCCAGCCATCCAGGAACAGTTTGGTGACGAACAATGCCTTTTCCAGCATGATGGAGCACCTTGCCATAAGGCAAAAGTGATAACTAAGTGGCTCGGGGAACAAAACATTGATATTTTGGATCCATGGCAAGGGAACTCCCCAGACCTTAATCCCATTGAGAACTTGTGGTCAATCCTCAAGAGACGGGTGGACAAACAAAAACCTACACATTCTGACAAACTCCAAGCATTGATTATGCAAGAATGGGCTGCCATCAGTCAGGATGTGGCCCAGAAGTTAATTGACAGCATGCCAGGGTGGATTGCAGAGGTCTTGAAAAAGAAGGGTCAACACTGCAGATATTGACTCTCTGCATCAACTTCATGTAATTGTCAATAAAAGCCTTTGACACTTATGAAATGCTTGTAATTATACATCAGTATTCCATAGTAACATCTGACAAAAATATCTAGACACTGAGGCAGCAGACTTTGTGAAAATTTATATTTGTGTCATTCTCAAAACTTTTGCCCACGACTGTAGTACTGAAGACAAGGCATTGTCTTTTAAATAAATACACTATCACACTGTATGGATTACAACAGGGGGGTCATGAAGTCTTCTCTGGGCTGGAGGGTGATCAGTCCGAAGAGGGACCCACTGGCCAGAAGGGGAAATCCCTTCTCTGAGAACCTCTGCCCCCAGGGGGATAAACAAGTCAACAGAGCATAGCATACATTTGAGGTACATTATTTTAAATGTATTTTGTTTTACCATAAACATGAAGACGGTCAACATGTTATTCTGCTTTCTCAACATACTTTGACTTTTGTTTTTGTACACTTACATGAATAGGACTTTAAACTAATGCAAGCAGTGAAATGTCATGAATGTTTTGGTCAAGAGTCATACCTGAGAGATGTCTGAAGTTAAAATGCAGTACGTCTGCAGCACACCTGAATGGAGTCAACTTTGTGGTCAAGAAATGAACACTGCATCCAGCAGGTTATTCTTTTCTGTGGTAGCAGCTTGTATTAGCTGTGCGTACCCTCTCTCATGAAACAATGTTAAGATGGGTTTGATTGACCTGGACAGCAGATCCTCGTTGAAGTCACCATAGACGATGATCGGATGATTTACGGTGGCCAGAGTCCAGGAGGTTCACAAGATTTGGTAAGAACTGGGCATTACAGTAGTTCCGTGGTCTGTAGACAGTGACGATCAATGCATCGACTGTGATCTTGAATTCCAAGTCGGTCACATTCTGTATGTACTGAATGTTGTGCTCTTTAAGGGAGTTTTTTACAAATTGCTCCATGTTTGTTGGACAGATGTGGGTAGTTTGTGTAAGAGACGTGTCTGTTCTGTTAAAACATGAGGTAGTCTCCTAACTGTAAATTGTCAGGAACCAAAGAGCCAAACAGTGTGAAATGATGTCATTGATGTGTGCAGACAATCCCTCCACGTTGTGGTGAATAGCTATGAGTGTTTGGTGTGGAGTCGTGTGTGTGTGGTGTCAGTGAACTCTTGAAAAGTGGCATTGCGTCGTCACGTATCTTTTCTCATGCTATCCATCGAGCTACATTTTTCCAGATCAGAATATATTTTATTCTTGTCAAATTCAGTAATGCGTAATCCACGGAGCGAGTTAGTGCGACTGAGCGCGAAGTATGCCATGCATGGTTCTAAAATACTTGAGTGAAACCACTGCAGATTCCGTCGTGATGCCCTGAACCTTAAGTCTCGTGCAAGCAAAGGCCAGTTTTATGGGGAACTGACGGCGAGCCACTCCCTTACTGTTCAGATTTTCCTCTATGTACACCAGGTTTTCAGGTCCGTAGTGATTCTGGCCTGCAAGTGGATTGTCGAGCTCAAGACCAAGCATGTGTACTGATGTAACGTCGTCCTGCATGCGGGTAACTATCTTCACAATCTTGCCAAACGAGCCATTTACCAGTTCGTCATCCGAACAAATTAACAGTTGGTTAGTTGGTTAGGAGCCCGTAAAACAGCAGCCATCCCCTCCGGCGCCATTCTCGTTGTACTAAGCTCATAAGGCATTTATAAATTATATTCTTCAAGAATGAATTGGTGTAAATAATCAATTGAAATAACCATTGAACAGCTGTAAATATTGTAGAGATATTGCCCCTTTAATGATCAAAAGAAAATAGTTTTGACCTGAATGGGATTGCATGTGACTGTGATTAGTTCAGAGCTCAAAAGGAGGCAATAGACAACGATATATACATAGACTTGATTGAGATCCAAGGGCAATTTCTTTAACCTCACTAGGGTAGGGGGAAGTATTTTCACCTCCGGATGAAAAGCATGCCCAAAGTAAACTGCCTGCTACTCAGGCCCAGAAGCTAAGATATGCATATTATTAGTAGATTTGGATAGAAAACACTCTAAAGTTTCTAAAACTGTTAAAATAATGTATGCGAGTATAACAGAACTGAAATGGCAGGTGAAAACCTGAGGAAAATCCTACCAGGAAGTGTCATTATTTTGAAATGGCTGTTTTTCCCAATGAAAGCCTGTCCACCATTTAAAGGGATAGGACCCAGATTCCGTTCCCTATGGCTTCCACTAGTTGTGAACAGTCTTTAGACATTGTTTCAGGCTTTTATTCTGAAAAATGAGGGAGAATGACAACTTTGAGTCAGTGGATAGTGGGATGTCCGCAGAGCTGTTTCCTTTCTCGTTTTTCTTTTATATTGACGGCGCTATCGTCCGGTTGAAATATTACCGATTATTTAGGCTAAAAACAACCTGAGGATTGATTATAAACATTGTTTGACATGTTTCTACAAACTTTACCGGTACTCTTTGGAATTTTCGTCTGCCTGTTGTGACCGCATTTGGGCCATTGGAATAATGAACAAAATGGAGGTTTTTGGATATAAAGAGGGAACAAAACTAACATTTATTGTGTAACTGGGAGTCTTGTGCGTGCAACCATACAAAGATCAAAGGTAAGTGATTCATTTTATTGCTATTTCTGACTTTCGTGACTAATCTACTTGGCTGGTAACTGTATGTAATGTTTTGTGTGCTGAGCGCTGTCCTCAGATAATCGCATGGTTTGCTTTCGCCGTAAAGCCTTTTTGAAATCTGACACGGCGGCTGGATTAACAATAAATTAAGCTTTATTTTGATGTATTACACTTGTGATTTCATGAAAGTTAAATATTTATAGTAATTTAATTTGAATTTGGCGCTCTGCAATTTCACCGGATGTTGGCCAGGTGGGACGCTACCGTCCCACACCCCCTAGAGACGTTAAAGAAAACAACATAATATGGCCTCACTCACTGTGATTGGAGATACCTTGCAATACTGTGAATGGTATCACTTAATAAAATAGTAACACAAACTGTATATTCTATTCAAACTAAACTAGGCCTACTTTACTGTAACCAAACAGGATTTGTCTGAAATCGTATATTGGGTGACTCATTCAATCTCTCACACACACCCAATGTGTAGATATCTCATCATTAACGACTTGTGAGGATTAGTTTGTGTTAATTTCCTGGGTTCTGCGCTCATGTTTTTGTGTGGGTTGTCCTTGTGGATTTCGTTTTGGAGGCCATTCTTTTCGATGTGGTCCTTGACTTTCCTGGCATCCTCCCAGCTGACTCCTTTAGTTCCACTTCCTCTCTGTTGACTAGTTCTTTGTCCTCGTCCAGTTCGAGTATATGTGGCATCAACAGTGTGGAGCTCTCCTGCTGCAGATGCTCTCTTTCCAAGAGGCTGCCTCGTGGTGGCTCGCTTGCAGTTTGAGGCATGCTCATGTTTGTGTCCTGCTGCCCTGCAGGAAAAGCAAGAGCACATCCACCTCTGCAGGAACATTTTTCTCCAGTCACAACATGCCCATACTCCTGGAGGCTTGGTTGGGACCTTTGGCAGCTTTGGCATGGAGACAGCTTCACCGTGTTCTCCAATCCACAGCTTGAGCCAGAAGGAGGCTGGGTGGCACAGCAGCACGGCCTATGGACAGCGACTGCGGTATTTGGCAATACAGAGTCTGAGTCCAGCTGTTCTGAGACCTGCTGAGTGGCAGTGGAGATACTGTCCTGCTCTGCCTTGTCCTGAGTAGAGACAACAGGATGCATCTTGATTGTGGTAGAGGAGGTACCACAGAGATGTGTGTTGTTCCTAGCCATGTTGCAGTCTTTTGTACAGTCATTATCCATTTGGATAACCACCTTGTATTCTCTCAGGTCAGGGGAGTCCCCCACTGTTCGGCTGCATGTCCTTGTCTTCTCGGTGTCCTCCGCAGCGGAGCTCTTTTGATTCTTCAAGGCTTTGTACTTCTAATACAGAGACATAAGAGGCAAATGTGAGGAATGAAAAGAGAGCAAGCACTTTGTGGAGGCGATATGTGTCAGTGTCTTGTTGTCAAACGGCAGCAATTACTAAGTATGAATGCCATTGGGTCTATGGCGCATACCTGTAAGTTCTGGAAGTGTATGAGGGACTTGCAGTGAAAGTGCCTGGCCGTGGACTCGAAATAGAAGAACTTATGGCACAGTCTGCAGAGGAAACCAGCCACTGGGACAACAAAGCTTGAACCTGGAGAAAATAATGGAGAGATATATAAATGAGGTGGGAAATAAATAACAATGCTTCGTCTCACTTTGTCCTACAGTTTCGTTTTTTTCAATCCTTTGAGTGGCTGGGTGTGTCATCATAACAACAGCATATTCACCGTATTGTGTTTCGGAATCAAACGCTTCGTAGTCCCCCACATGCTCTAGCGGGACGGCTCTTTGACCGGGCTGCGATCCCTGCAAAAACAGAGTGAGAAATTAAACACTTGGAAAGAAATGTAAATGACGCATGGCAGTTATGTTCCTTGGGAAATTTAGTCCATTAATACCCTGCTATCCTCATCCTTGTGGGTCTCCTCCTCAAAGTCCTCTTCTCCCTCAAAACATCCCACTGCATCCACAGTGATGAGTTCCTCAATAACCTCTGGCTCTCCTTCCTCCCGGAGCTGGGCTCAAAAGGAGGACATGGGGTGAATCAACATTGAGCTAAACAGGTCATGGACGGTGCATTGTGCTTCATGAACGGTGCATTGCTCAGTGAGGGACAAATCCCAACTGTCTAATTTTCACTTGGTAATGCATTGAAATGTTGACTGAAGTGGCTAGTAGCCAAACGAGACTAGTCAATAGTCATAGATGATAAACAAGGACAAATGCCCCAAACCAAAAATTAAAGGTCCATGGATGACAATGAGAAATTCTACAATATTTGCTATTTCATAAACACACATTATTATGCACTACTGTTGTTTATTCACATGCACACACCTCCTCCACCTTCTGCTTGTGTTCTCGGGACTTCATGTGCTCCACAAACTTCCGTGGCGTCCTGAACTGGCGATTGCAGACGGTGCAGAAGGGACGTGAGGACTGCTTTGATAGCTTAGAAACCAGAGGGAAGAAAATGTTAACAATGTTATGTCTCTACCCGCTTCCATTATCCACAAAGCCCATTTGGTCTATTTACTCTCCCCAACCTTAGTGCTTCTCTCTGACGTCACCTTTACCTTGTGCTCCTTGGTTCTCCGGTGCTCGATGAGTTCGCCGGTAAAGTGTGTTTGGCAGGTTGCACACCAGCGCTGCACCCCTGCTGGCTTTTTGCCCCTGGAATATAGCCAAACAGAATTTGAAATCCACCCTGTTGTATTTGCCAGGCTGCCTGACTACTGCCAGCCCCCGTGTCTCAGTCTCACCAACACTGATAGCGGATTGTGATGATAGAGAAGTGTAGTGAGTAATATGGTAATAGAGTTTGCCCCTTACCCAGCTTTGTGTGTGCCCTGTAGGGAGTCGCCGACCCGTGGTAATAGATTGACCAGACAGGCATTGCTCACTTGCTGAATCTCCATCATACGCTGTTGATGTTCCAATCCGTTCATATGGTTCTGGAAATTCTGCAGGCAGGTAAGGGGCAGACAGACAAAATTCATTTGAGGGGTGGAAAGACCATTCATTTCACAGCAAGAGCATCTATACTTACATACAGTAGTAATTTTGTCAACAATAACTATGACAAAAAATACTCATTAACAACCTATTTTTCCTGACTAAAACTATAACGAGACTCCCTGGAAAAAACTATAACAAATTGCTTTTCATTTTAGTTGACGAGACGAGAATTCCACGTGAGACTAATAGAAATATAATATGAAATGAAGCTCCTTTTCATCTGTTTTGTCCAATCCTAAGCATGCATGCAGACTTTAAAAGCTATCCTCTCATTGGCAGAATTGACATATTTTAGTTGCATGGTCTGATTGAGCTGATATGCCTGGCTCTCCCACACACTCCCAAATGGTCACTTCAGTCACTCGTCAATTTTTTTAACTGATGCAAAGACTGGACACTTGACTTGTAAATAACCTCAACTAGAAACAATGTTTGCTCTCTTACTTTCATGTAGGCCATTTTTGATATGATCACATATGAAGCTCTATTTTCCCTTTGAGCATCTGTTATTCATTCATCGGTGTTGCTGCTCTCACGCCATGGTCCGCAAATACGAGTTGCGGTAGCTTTTTTCCTATGAGAATTTGTTGAATATTAGGAGTATAGTAACACTTCTGTCATTTTTGTAAAGCTCAAATTCTCCCATTTCAAGGAAACCCCTTATTTGCCCCATTGATGGTTATGATAGGAAGAAAATCAGAACTGTAAATTGTTTAACCTGTAGCCAATGCTTTATAGCCTATATGGTTAACTATGGCTGGCATTGGTTACGGTCTCCAACAATATCAATGTTGAGAATTGGATGAGAAGCATCGATGAACAGCTATTTTCAGGTCTCTCCAGAGATGTTCGATCGGGTTAAAGTCCAGGCTCTGGCTGGGGCACTCAAGGACATTCAGAGACTTGTCCAGAAGTCACTCCTGCATTGTTTTGGCTGTGTGCTTAGGGTCATTGTCCTGTTGAGGTCCTGAGCGCTCTGGAGAAGGTTTTCATCAAGGATCTCTCTGTACTTTGCTCCGTTCATATTTCCCTTGATGCTAAAAAACATCCCCACTACATGATATTGTCATCCCCATGCTTCACAGTAGGGATGGTGCCAGGTTTCCTCCAGACGTGACGCTTGGCATTCAGGCCAAAGAGTTCAATCTTGGTTTCATCAGACCAGACAATCTTGTTTCTCATGGTCAGAGTCCTTTAGGGGACTTTTGGCAAACTCCAAGCGGGTTGTCATGTGCCTTTAACCTCTCTGGTATAAGTGGGAAGGTAGCGTCCCACCTCAACAACAGCAAGTGAAATTGCAGGGCGCCAAATTTAAAGCAACAGAAATCCCATAATTAAAATTCCTCAAACAGACAAGTATTATACACCATTTTAAAGATAAACGTCTTGTAAATCCAACCACAGTGTCCGATTTCAAAAAGGCTTTACGGCGAAAGCACACCACGCGATTATGTTAGGTCAGCGCCTAGTCACAGAAAACCATACAGCCATTTTCCAGCCAAGGAGAGGGCTCACAAGTCAAAAATAGCGATTCAATTATTCACTACCCTTTGATCTTCATCAGATGGCACTCACAGGACTTCATGTTACACAATAAATGTGTTTTGTTCGATAGTTAATCTTTATGTCCAAAAACCTCAGTTGAAATTGGCGCGTTATGTACAGTAATCATTGTCTCAAACAAGCATCCAGTGAAATTTCAGAGAGCCACATCAAATTACAGAAATTCTCATCATAAACATTGATGAAAAATACAAGTTTTATACATAGGATTAAAGATAAACGTCTTGTTAATCCAGCCGCTGTGTCAGATTTCAAAAAGGCTTTACAGCGAAAGCACACCACGCGATTATGTTAGGTCAGCGCCTAGCCACAGAAAACCATACAGCCATTTTCCAACCAAGGAGAGGTGTCACAAAAGTCAGAAATAGCGTTAAAATTAATCACTTACCTTTGATGATCTTCATCTGGTGGCACTCCCAGGTCTCCATGTTAGACAAATGTTTGTTTTGTTCGATAATGTCCCTCTATGTCCAAAAACCTCAGTTTTGTTGGTGCGTTTAGTTTAGTAATCCAAAGGCACAATGCGTGCTCTCAACATCCAGTCAAAAAAGTACAATAAAAATTAATAGAAACATGTCAAACGATGTTTAAAATCAATCCTCAGGTTGTTTTTGTCATAAATAATAAATAATATTTCAAACAGACAAAAGCTTCGTCAATAGAAAAGGAGAAACAAGAAAGGCTCGCTCCCGATCACACGCTGGGCTCATGTCTGGAAATTTCCACTGTCCACTCATTGAAAGTGCTGTATCTCCCTCATTTTTCAGAGTAAAAGCCTGAAACAATGCCTGAAGACTGGCCGCACGTAGAAGAAGCCATAGATAGTGAACTGGGTCCTAAGTCTTTGTATGGTGGATAGGCTTTCAATGGAAAAACAGCCTTTCAAAAATAATAGTACTTCCTGGATGGATTTTCCTCAGGTTTTCGCCTGCCATATCAGTTCTGTTATACTCACATACATTATTTTAACAGTTTTGGAAAAATGTAGTGTTTTTTCTATCCAAATCTACTAATTATATGCATATCCTAGCTTCTGGGCCTGAGTAGCAGGCAGTTTAATTTGGGCACGCTTTTCATCCAAAATTCCGAATGCTGCCCCCTACCCTAGTGAAGTTAACTGAGAAATGGCTTACGTCTGGCCACTCTACCATAAAGGCCTGATTGGTGGTGTACTGCAGAGATGGTTGTCCTTCTGGAAGGTTCTCCCATCTCCACAAAGGAACTCTGGAGCTCTGTCAGAGTGACCATCGGGGTCAGGGAGGTGATCAAGAACAAGGCCCTTCTCCCCCGATTGCTCAGTTTGGCTGGGCGCCCAGTTCTAGTGAGAGTCTTGTAACACAATAGCTATGTCAGAGACTTTTAAACTGTGGGACCTTATATAGACAGGTGTGTGCCTTTCCAAATCATGTCCAATCAATTGAATTTACCACAGGTGGACTCCAATTAAGTTGTAGAAACATCTCAAGGATGATCAACGGAAACAGGATGCACCTGAGCTCAATTTCGAGTCTCATAGCAAAGGGTCTGAATACTTACGTAAATAATATATTTTTATTTGTAATAAATTGGCAAACATTTCTAAAAACCTGTTTTCACTTTGTCATTATGGGGTATTGTGTGTAGATTGAGGAAATGTTTTTATTTAGACCATTTTAGAATGAGGCTGTAACGTAACAAAATTTGGAAAATGGAAAGGGGTCTGAATGCTTTCTGAAATCATTGTTTATATATATATATATATATATTTATACAAAACTGTGTTCTATTGTGTGACGCTGCAAAAAAAGTAGTATTATTTCAATTCTATAGTTGGATGTACACAGGTGCATCACTTTCAGAATGTGAGAAAGCCTAACATTCTGCTTTCCTAGGTTCAAAGGAACTAACAAGCATGACATTGACAGTCCATTCCCCAAGCAGCTGTTTGGTTTTATAGTGATGGGTCCTGACATCTAAACTTGAAATATGAGCCAAGGGCTTGGAATCTTACTAAGTAACGGAAAGGCAATCACATGGTTGCAGTCACTGAAGAGTGGAGCTGTGGATTAGTGAGGAACGGGGGCCAAGGTCAGGTCAAGGGAGAAGGAACCGTTTATTACCCACATCACTTAACTTCCTGCCTAGCAATAAAGATGTCATGTTTAGAGGGAAGGAGGAGAATTGTGCTGGTGGGAACATGTCTGTCTGTTCAGCTGTCTGACTCATTGCGTGAATAAAACTTGGTTTGAGCTTTTCATAGTTGTCCGTCAGGTTTTAAATAACAGGGTAAAAACTAACAATAGTACTTGTGCTAGCTTTACGTGTGTGGCTTTGTCCTCACCTGCTGGTTGTGGTAGGGGTTGCTGCAGATGTAGCAGTAGTGGCTGTCAGTCGCAGCTCCACTGTCCTCACCTTGTCCCTCTACACCACAGGGGGTCCCCGTGGCTGTTGCTGCAGCCAACTCCTCTAGGCCTGTGCTGAATGCCCGGCTCTCGCTGCTCTGCTGGATGGTGACTTTCAGGGATGTGCCTACCCCCAGAACATGCTTTAGCCCAACACACAGGACAACATCCAGTGTCAGCACAGACAACACTCGCAGATGGAAAAACATTTTTTTTTTTGAAAATCAGGTTTACGAAATTAAATTCCTTTAGTGTCCACCTACGTCAGCTGTTATACTTTCTTCGCAACATTCCTCCGCCACTTCAATGGAAGTGCTTCCTCCTCTATACTCGAGAGCAGAGATATCTATCGAAAAGCAAAATATATTGTGCGCTAAAACAACAATGGATGAATTAAAACAAAAGCTGGACCTGCAGGATACATATAAAAAAATAAACAATATATAAGGGCAATGGTTTAGCTGTAAGCAGAGCTATATTCACTAGAAATCAAATGGAAGCAAACAGCCGAAGGGACTATGCTGAACTTGTCCAATTACAAACACTTGTTTTCATTGCTAATTTTTTCTGTTGCTAAGAGTTTGGCAACAGTGTGCACTAATAAATACACCCCTGATGACCTAGTTCATGTCAGTTGCAAATATCTATACCATTGATATGATTCCTATTTCATTACAACAGCAATGTGTCAGAATCAAGAGTGACATAAAAACTTCAAAACACACACCTACAGGCTGAGATACATCTGTTGACATTTTTTTATCATACTTCTGGACTGCCTCTTGTCCAATTTGTATATTCACAGGCTCTTCTGACCTGTGAATAAGACCGGTCCAGAAAATAAAAAGATTATAAATTTTTTTTTTTTAAAAGGTTTAAATTTAATGTAGCTGTGGTGGTAGGCAGAATAACTGGGCTGTGTTCAGTAGGTAGACAACAGAGTGACAGACTTTTGTTTTCCATGGCAAAACATTGTGCGGTGAGCCCTACTGAACAACTCCTGTTAGATACTTACCCATTCATCTTCTGCTTCTTCATCTCAGGCACCTGTTGCTTTGCAAAGAATTGTCCAACTGATTCCGCTTCCTGCATCTCTGTAAAACAAGGATAACACATACCCAGATCATAACAAATTGAAATGGGCATATCAAGACACTTTAAATTGTTGGGTTCTGACTTATAAACTTGAACGTTTACATTCTAGCAGAACATGTTATTGTTAGACATCAGGTATCTTATGATAATGAGAAGGGCCACAGTCTGGCTTCAGTTGTTGTAATTTGAAATACTTGCTACACCAGAAGTGAATGATTATACGTAAAATTAACAAATATGGTGGAATCAATTATGGTTGAATATGAGCCAGGGGCTTGGAATGTTACTAAGTAAGGGAAAAGGCAATCACATGGTTGCGGTCACTGATAAGGGTGGAGAGCTGTGGATTAGTGAGGAATGGGGGCCACGGTCAGGTCAGGTCACATTAAGGGAGAAGGAACAGTTTATTACCCACATCACTTTACATCTTTATTGCTAGGCAGAAAGTTATGTTTAGAGGGAAGGAGGAGACTGCACCTAAATTGGGGTATATACACTTGCGCTGGTGGGAACATGTCTTTGTCTGTTCAGCTGTCTGACCCATTGCGTGAATAAACTTGGTTTGAGCTTTTCATAGTTGTCCGTCAGGTTTTAAATAATAGGGTAAAAACGAACAAAATCAAGTGCCATCTTTCTTCATGACACCAAAAGTACTTCTATATTCAATTTATTTGTTTAGGTAACAGTATCTAATGTGGTACTTTACTTTTGACAACCCAGACCACCATTTTCTTTGTTCACACACAGAAGATTGACTGTCAAACATGGATTTTTATTGTTACTTTCTCATGGGTGTGGTTGCCAGGTTAGCTAAGAGGGTTTACAGAGTCGGGTGTATAAGTGAGATAAGACCATGGGACTCACCTGTATTGGTAGTCCTATCATCCCTCTCCCCGGGCCCCTCTGCACTACTGGAGCTCAGCTGGCCCCCAGCACTTCCTGTCTGTTCCTTCTTCCTCTTCCTAACACTAATGTCCTGTTTGGACACAAACACAACAAAACACCACACATCATTAAATCATTAGTCAATAGTTTACACTCACAGATCATTTTAGGATGTGCAGTTGCTCCATGTTAATTTAAGTACAGAAGATAATACTGTAGTAGTAGTACTGTAGATGTAGCCTATACTGTAGGGGTCCTGCCCAGAAAGGTTCTCAGATTCTGAGTGGTAGAAGAAGAGATGATGAACCTTGTTTAAAAAGTGTGTAAGGGAATGATTGGGTCCTGATGAGGACAATCCCACTTGGGGGATTGGAGCTGGTCCAAGGAGAGATTGCCTTGTCCCCTCTGACAAAAATGAAGTAAAGGGTAGCCCACTACCCATGGCCAAGCCTCGCATGTTACCTATAGATAGAGGAAGACATTGTATGTACTTGGAGGATAATTCCTTTTCCCTATAACATCCACAGCATTATGACTCTTCTATATGCTACTAAAAATATCAACCACCTTCCTGTGCGAGAAGAGAAGACAGACTTACCTCGCATCGGTTGTTGCATGAGCAGTGCCCCTTGCAGCATGGGGTTGGTGGCAAGGAGAGAGGCCCGGGGAACTGGGCAGAGGTAGATCATGCTAGGTGGTGGTGGTCTGATTGACATCAAAATTAGAAAATTAGACAAAAATGTGGATAAGGTGCTTCTGAATTTATTACTAGGTTCAGTATCTGAGGAATGCTCAAATCCGTTCTCTTATATCAATCGGAGTTGAGTATCGATAACCGGTTACTAGCAAATCGTGTGACAACATTGAGTCACCAACAGTCAGAGCCCAATATTGGAATCAAGGAGCCTGACGTTGATCCTTAGTCCAAGGACCTTACATGTTCTGTTTAAAGGGCAAATTGGCTCTGGATGCCAAAACAGCCAAATACTCCATCTAAACGTGAATTGGTTGTCAATTGCGGTATGGTTTTAGAAGCATAAATCCCTCTACTTTAAGATAACGTCACAAATGCAAAATACACACTTACTGTACAACGTTTTACCACACAGTTGCAGCCGACAATTTTTCAGTGACAACATGTTTGTTGGGTCAGTCTTCTGTTTCCCCCCAGAGTTTTTAGAGATGCAGATAGGGGCAACAGTAATTTAATTAGCACAGGTAGTCAAATCAAATTGCATTGGTCACATGGTTAGCAGATGTTAATGCGAGTGTAGCGAAATGCTTCTAGTTCCGACAGTGCAGTAATATCTATCAAGTAATCTAACAATTCCCCAATAACTACCAAATACACACACATCTAAAGGGATGGAATAAGAATACGTACATATAAATATATGGATGAGCGATGGCCGAGCGGCATGGGCAAGATGCAAGAGATGGTATAAGATACAGTATTTACATATGAGATGAGTAATGTAAGATATGTAAACATTATTAAAGTGGCATTGTTTAAAGTGACTAGTGATCCATTTATTAAAGAGGCCAATGATTTGAGTCTATGTAGGCAGCAGCCCCTTGAGTTAGTGATTGCTGTTTAGCATTCTGAAGGCCTTGAGATAACCAGCTGGGACCGAGACAGCTTCTTTCTTTTTGTAGTCTGTAATTGCCTGTAGACCCTCAGTCCTCTTTCCATGTTTAAATGCAGTGGTTCACGCTTTCAGTTTTGCGCGAATGCCTCCATCCATCCATGGTTTTTGGTTAGGGTAGGTTTTGATAGTCACAGTAGGTAAAGTATCTCCAATGTACTTTCTTATAAACTCACTCACCAAGTCAGTGTATAGATCGATGTTATTCTGAGGCTGCCCGGAACATTTCCAGTCCACGTGATCAAAACAATCTTGAAGCGTGGATTCTGATTGGTCAGACCAGCGTTGAATGGTTCTAGTCACGGGTACATCCCGTTTGAGTTTCTGCCTATAGGACGGTAGAAGCAAGATGAAGTCATGGTCGGATTTGCCGAAGGGAGGGCGGGGGAGGGCCTTGTATGCATAGCGGAAGTTGGAGTAGCAATGGCCCAGTGTATTGCCCGCGAGGGTGCTGCAATCAATATGCTGATAAACTTGACAACAAGGCTACCTAAATTCTGCTTTGTTAAAATCCCCAGCTACAATAAATGCAGCCTCAGGATATATGGTTTTCAGTTTACATAGAGTCCAGTGAAGTTCCGTGATGGCCGTCGTGGTATCTGCTTGAGGGGGTATATACACAGCTGTGTATAACTGACGCGAATTCTCTTGGGAGATAATATGGTCGTCGTTTGATTGCAAGGAATTCTAGGTCAGGTGAACAGAAGGACTTGAGTTCCTGTATGTTGTTATGATTACACCATGAGTCGTTAATCATGAAACATACAACCCCGCCCTTCTTCCCAGAAAGATGTTCATTTCTGTCGGCGCGATACATGAAGAAACCCAGTGGCTGTACCGACTTCGACGACATATCCCGAGAGAGCCATTTTTGAAAAAAGCAAGTAGCCTAAACAGCTACCCTGGGGAATTCCTGATTTTAACTGGATTAAATTTGAGAGGTTTCCATTAAAGAACACCCTCTGTGTTCTGTTAGACAAGTAAGTCTTTATCCACATTATAGCAGGGGATGTAAAGCCATAACACATACATTTTTCCAGCAGCAGACTATGATCAATAATGTCAAAAGCTGCACTGAAGTCTAACAAGACAGCCCCCACAATCATTTTATCATCAATTTCCTTCAGCCAATCATCAGTCATTTCTGTAAGAGCTGTGCTTGTTGAGTGTCCTTCCCTATAAGCATGCTGAAATTCTGTTGCCCATTTTTTTACTGTAAAATAGCATTGTATCTGGTCAAACCCAATTTTTTCCAGAAGTTTACTAAGGGTTGGTAACAGGCAGATTGGTCAGCTATTTGAGCCAGTAAAGGGGGCTTTACTATTCTTGGGTAGCAGAATGACTTTAGCTTCCATCCAGGCCCGAGGGCGCACACTCTCTAGTAGGCTTAAATTGAAGATGTGGCAAATAGGAGTGGTAATATCGTCTGCTATTATCCTCCAGATTGTCAGACCCTGGGAGCATGTCATTATTGATGTCATTATTGATAGACAACAATAACTTTTGACTTCTTCCACACTGACTTTACGGAATTCAAAAAGTACAAAATCTTTTCTTTCATAATTTGGTCCAATATACTTGAACATGTGTTGTCAGCATTTGTTGCTGGCATGTCATCCCTACGTTTAATTACTTTTTCATTGGCAAGATAAGCAAAGTAGTTTGCAATATCAGTGGACTTTGTGATGAATGAGCCATCTGATTCAATGAATGAAGGAGCCAAGTTGTTTTTCCCCCCCCAATAGTTAATTTAAGGAGCCCCAAAGCTTTTTACTATCATTCTTTATATAATTTCATTGTTTAAAAGTGTAGTTTAATTTAGTTTATGATTTCTTAATTTGCCAGACTTAATTGCCATACCGTTTGCCTCATCCCTCTCAACCATACAATTTTTAAATCCTAATCAATCCAAGGGGATTTAACAGTTTTTACAGTCATTTTCTTAATGGGTGCGGGCTTATTAGAACTGGAGTAAGCAATTTCATAAATGTGTCAAGTGCAGCATCTGGTTGCTCCTCATTACACACCACAGACCAGCAAATATTCTTTACATCATCAACATATGAATCACTACAAAACATATTCTATGACCTCTTATACACTATATTAGGCCCAACCTTAGGAACTTTGGTTTTCCTAGATATGGCTATCATATTGTGAACACTACATCCTATGGATTTGGATACTGCTGCAAATATCTGCAGCATTAGTAAAGATGTGATCAATACATGCTAATGATTTAATTCCTGTGCTGTATGTAACTACCCTGGTAGGTTGACTGACAACCTGATCCAGGTTGCAGGCACTGGTTACAGTTTGAAGTATTTTCCTGAGTGGGCAACTTTATGATAGCCAGTCAATATTTAAAATCACCCAGAAAATATACAGTTGAAGTCAGAAGTTTATATACTCCTTAGCCAAATAGATTTAAACTCAGTTTTTCACAATTCCTGACATTTAATCCTAGTAAAAATTCCCTGTTTTAGGTCAGTTAGGATCACCACTTTATTTTAAGAATGTGAAATGTCAGAATAATAGTACAGTGATTTATTTCAGCTTTTATTTCTTTCATCACATTCCCAGTGGGTCATACATTTACATACACTCAATTAGTATTTGGTAGCATTGCCTTTAAATTGCTTAACTTTGGTCAAACGTTTCAGGTAGCCTTCCACAAGCTTCCCACAATAAGTTGGGTGAATTTTGGCCCATTCCTCCTGGCAGAGCTGGTGTAACTGAGTCAGGTTTGTAGGCCTCCTTGCTCGCACACGCTTTTTCAGTTCTGCCCACAAATTTTCTGTAGGGTTGAGGTCAGGTCTTTGATGGCAACTCCAGTACCTTGACTTTGTTGTCCTTAAGCCATTTTGACACAACTTTGGAAGTATGCTTGGGGTCATTGTCCATTTGGAAGAACCATTTGCGACCAAGCTTAACTTCCCGACTGATCTCTTGAGATGTTGCTTCAATATATCCACATAAATTTCCTGCCTCATGATGCCATCTATTTTGTGAAGTGCACCGGTCCCTCCTGCAGCAAAGCACCCCCAAAACATGATGCTGCCACCCCTGTGCTTCACGGTTGGGATGGTGCTCTTCGGCTTGCAAGCCTCCCCCTTTTTCCTCCAAACATAACAATGCTGAACGGCCTTTCAGGTTGGGTCGATATAGGACTCGTTTTACTGTGGATATAGATACTTTTGTACCCGTTTCATCCAGCATCTTCACAAGGTCCTTTGCTGTTGTTCTGGGATTGATTTGCACTTTTCACTTTTTTTTCCCTGAGGTCTTGACTGATTTCTTTTGATTTTCCCATGATGTCAAGGAAAGAGGCACCGAGTTTGAAGGTAGGCCTTGAAATACATCCACAGCTACACCTCCAATTGACTCAAATGATTTCAATTAGCCCATCAGAAGCTTCTAAAGCCATGACATACTTTTCTGGAATTGTCCATGCTGTTTAAAGGCACAGTCAACTTAGTGTATGTAAACTTCAGACCCACTGGAATTGTGATAGTGAATTATAAGTGAAATAATCTGTCTGTAAACAATTGTTGGGAAAATTACTTGTGTCATACACAAGTAGATGTCCTAACCGACTTGCCAAAACTATAGTTTGTTAACAAGACATTTGTGGAGTTGTTGAAAAACTAGTTTTAATGACTCCAACCTAACTGTATCTAAACTTCCGACTTCAACTGTACACCTCTGTTGATCACATACATACATCACATACATTATCAAGCATTTCACACATATTATCCAGACACTGACTGTTAGCACTTGGTGGTCTATAGCAGCTTCCACAAAAATGGGCTTAGGTGAGGCAGCTGAACCTGTAGCCATATTACTTCAACAGTATTTAACATTAGATCGTCTCTAAGCTTTACAGGAATGTGGTTCTGAATATAGACCGCAACTTCTGTTTCCAGAAGGTGTCAAAGTTATCAATAAAAGTGACTCCAGCAGAGCTACAGTAGTCTTTTAGCCAGATGTGTAATGCCAGCAGTCTGCTGAATCTTTCACACCTGCGTCCCAAAGATGGTACTGGACCTGAAATTGGCCGTTCTTTGGAGTCTTTTAATTCTAAAATCACTTCTGTTAGTCTCTTTCTCACCCGCTCCTGTCTGTTAGTCTCCCTCCCGTTAGTCTCTCTCTCCCCTCCCTCCCGTTAGTCAGTCTCCCTCTGCCCCTCCCTTTCTGTTAGTCTCCCCCTCTCCCTCCTGTTAATCTCTCTCCTCCCTCCTGTTACTCTCTCACCCTCTCCTCCTGTTAGTCTCCCTCCTCCCTGTTAGTCTCCCACCTCCCCCATGTTAGGCTCTCTCTCACCCTCTCCCGTCTGTTAGTCTCCCTCCCTCCCCGCTTGTTAGTCTCCCACCATCCTGTTAGGCCCTCTGCCCCTCCCCCATGTTATAGTCTCCCTCTCCCCCCTGTTAGTCTCTCTCCGTCTCTCCCTGTGCCAATATATCCTCCAAACACCAGCTTCTCTGGCATTATCACTTAAATAATGCATTGCTACCAGCGAAGCTGGCATTGTGATGCAGAACAATGGGCTGGGGAATATAACTTTCAGAAGGCGAGTGGGTGCCATGATGCTCAATAGAACTAATAGGAGCTGGCAGGGTGAAAAATACCCTGAAATAAGGTCTGTTTTTTTTCACGATTACTTCAAAACTACAGCAAGCAGTTGGGACATACAGCAAATATTAGGAAACTGGGCTCCATGGCGGATGTAATTAACACATTTTTATCAGAAATAAAAACGTTAAAAATGTAATGTGTCCCAATTATCTAGGTTCAGTGGGATTGATAGAGAGCACCCATGCAGGAATGTCTTACCGGTTCATCTGGTGCTGATGTGGAAGTTGGGATGGCATGAGTTGGGTTGTTTGCAGCTGCTGCCGTTGTTGGAGATGTTGTTGCAGCTGCCAAATACGTTGCTGCTGTTGGAGGTGTTGTTAATGACCGAACATATTACTAGCTAACTAACGTTACATAACTAGCTACTAACCTTTACGAAGTAGCTAGCTAACAGCAAATATGGTTGGCTACATATGTGCTTGTCTAATAAACGGTACAGCTGACATAGTAATTTAGTTTGTCTAGATAACGTTAGCTAACTTTACCACGCTAGACAAATAGTACAGCTAAACTGGCTAGCTAACTATGAAGCATAGCTTCCGTTAGCAAGCTGAAAGTATGAAATTAACAAGAAATGAGCTGTAGCTGTGCATTTACAATACCTACTTCCGTGGCACATATATTTAGGTGGTTTAAAAGACAGTAGCTACTGTTATCACTTTCAAAACTTGTTTGTTGGCTATGTACACAAGCTCCAGTTCAGAAATACTATATCAGCGTCTCGTCAGCAACACTAAAAAAGTACTTCCGTATCAGGGGAATTTCGGAAATGTTCTAATTAAAAGTCCCGCATGTAAGAATCCCCTAGAGTCGATTGATATACTGGTGCGTCAATCTAAATTATATAACAACAACAAAAATCCACATCAAAATTCGTCAGTTTGTGTTTTGCATTGGATGCGTCTCAATTACTGCCTCCTCCAGTGTCGCACTTCCGCATCTGCGGTGAACGCACAGGAGAAGTTCTTTGGTGAAAGGTGGCAGAAGCTAGAGAAAGAATAATGAGACAGATAAGCATCCGGTTGGCGTTTCCACTGAGAGAAAGCCCACTAACGCGCAGAGGGAGAAGATGAACGGGATGGATTTGGCCGAAATTCTGCAATATTTCTAATAAATTAAACATATGATCTCGATACAGTTTTCTGTTACCAAAGGTAGCATCTGTTATGAACAGAGTGGACTACGTTTTGTAGACTTTACTCTTTGCAAAAGTTTTTTATAATATGTCTGTTTAGGAGTGCAAATGTCAATTGAGTTATTGCATACGTGAACTTCACTGAGTAGGCGTTCCCAAACGGAAATATGCATATGTTTACTAGAACGCGCCAATAGGATATCGCTAGCGCGTGCTTGGCTCTACCGGGCCCCTTGCTTGTTCTGCCCACTATGACTCATGTGTTCCCATTGGAAACGACGAGCTGTGATCTTTCTTAGTTTAGTGATACAAATATTTGCTAGAGCAGTGTTCTTCTTTGATGTTTATTGGCAGACTATACTCATAAGGTGTATTGCTGCCACCTACTGTATGGAGTACTAAATAATACCCCAAAAACAATATGTTTTGGATGAACAAATTCATACTAATTACCAAAAACCAAAAACACTAACCAAATTCACGCTACTACCCTGAATGTTTTTTTAGTTTAAAAAAATATATAAACTGTACAATTCATATCCCTACACAGGCTTAGGAACATCTCCATTCAGTACTCCCTATAACATTTCAGCTGTAAAGACCTGGTGATCCAGAAATCTATTTTCTGCATTCACAATGATGTCTAGCTTCTTTGATTTTTTTTTTGTTTGACTAGTGCAATTGATCACTTGCACTATAAACACAACAAAGCCCACCTTCTTCACTATTAGTGTCGGGCTCCTTCTCCTGCATGTCATTCGCTGCAGACTGTGGGACATCCACTACCATCTTCTCTCTACACACTCCTTCAGCTATTTTCACTGCCTCCACATAGGAGACCTGCTGGATGGCCCTGATCCTAGCTACTGCGACCTCCTTCATTTGTATAGGGCACTCCGGGACCTTCCCATCACATTTACAACAATATGCTTCACCGGACTCTTAAACTACTACATATTTATTCCTTCGACAAACACTTGCCACATGTCCAAACTTTTTACAATTATAGGACTGCAGCGGCTTCTGCACTTCTCACCGCATATCTCACATACCCAAGTTTTGCATAAGTTGGGAGAACCACTTCATCAAACAATAGGCTTTGCTCCCTCTTTCTGTCTATCATTTGATTCAAGCAACGTGCATCTACCACTCCAACGAGACACCAGAGATGACACCTTTAACCGGTGCCCGACTCTAAAAATCATAGCTTTCCACATCAAACGTCGACGTCTTGTTGAGCCACAGAGCTCTCTCCTTTTGATAGACACAAAATCAGCATCACCGCTCCTGGTCACTCTGACTGATTCCACTTTACCCAATTCATTCTTCACCGTCTTCGAGACTGCAAACGGGTCACTCAAAAAAAACGCACTCCAATCGCACTCCAACCATGAACCATAAACTACTGTTCACTTCTTCACCATCATCCACTCATTCTCACCAACTGTACTCACGCCAAAAGAATCACACAATACTTCCTCTTCCACCATTGCTCCTCCAGTCATCCCCAGGACTCCCTCGCTCTTTGCTGTGAAAGATGCAAGAGTTTTTGTTCTCAAAGTAGCACCCATATTGTTCGCGTTCCAGCACAGTTGTTGAGGTTTTGCTTGCCTGAGGTAGAGTATCTCATGATAAGCTGTAGGCCACACTATCTACCTAGAGAGTTTATATCTGTATTTTTTGTAGCTGTCTACATACCACCACAGACCGATGCTGGCACTAAGACCACACTCAATGAGCTGTATACCGCCATAAGCAAACAGGAAAATGTTCATCCGGGGACTTTAATGCAGGGAAACTTAAAATAGTTTTATGTAATTTCTATCAGCATGTTACATGTGCATCCAGAGGGATATAAACTCTTGACCACCTTTACTCCACACACAGAGACGTGTACAAAGCTCTCCCTCACCCTACATTTGGCAAATCTGACCATAATTCTATCCTCCTGATTCCTGCTTACAAGCAATGATGAAATCAGGAAGCACCAGTGACTCGGTCTATAAAAAAGTGGTCAGATGAAGCAGATCCTAAACTACACGACTGTTTTGCTATCATAGACTGGAACATGTTCCGGGATTCTTCCGATGGCATTAAGGAGTACACCACATCAGCACTGACTTCAACAATGAGTGCATCTATGACATCGTCACAACAGTGACTGTGTGTACACACCCCAACGGGGAGCCATGGATTACAGGCAACATACGCACTGAGCTAAAGGTTGGAGCCACCGCTTTCAAGGAGCAGGACTCTAACCCGGAAGCTTATAAGAAATCCCCGTATGCCCTCCGACGAACCAGCGTCAATACAGGACTAAGATAGAATCGTACTACACCGGCTCCGATGCTCGTCGGATGTGGCAGGACTTGCAAACTATTACAGACTACAAAGGGAAGCACAGCCAAGAGCTGCCCAGTGACAAGAGCCTACTAGACGAGCTAAATAACTTCTATGCTCGCATCGAGGCAAGTAACACTGAAACATGCATGAGAGCATCAGCTGTTCCGGGCGACTGGGTGATCACACTCTCCTCAGCCAATGTGAGTAACACCTTTAAACAGGTCAACATTCACAAGGCCGCAAGGCCAGATGGATTACCAGGATGTGTACTCCGAGCATGCGCTGACCAACTGGCAAGTGTCTTCACTGACATTTTCAACCTCTCCCTGTCTGTAATACCAACATGTTTCAAGCAGACCACCATAGTCCCTGTGCCCAAGAACACTTAGGTAAACTGCCTAAATGATTACCAACCGGTAGCACTCACGTCTGTAGCCATGAAGCGCTTTGGAAGGCTGATCATGGCTCACATCAACACCATTATCCCAGAAACCCTAAACCCACTCCAATTTGCATACCGCCCTAACAGATCCACAGATGATGCAATCTCTATCGCACTCCACACTGCCCTTTCATACCTGGACAAAAGGAACACCTATGTGAGAATGCTATTCATTGACTACAGCTCAGCTTTCAACAGCATAGTGCCCTCAAATCACTAAATTAAGGACCCTGGAACTAAACACCTCCCTCTGCAACTGGATCCTGGACTTCCTGACGGGCCGCCCCCAGGTGGTAAGGGTAGGTAACAACACATCCGCCACGCTGATCCTCAACACGGGGGCCCCTCAGGGGTGCGTGCTCAGTTCCCTCATGTACTCCCTGTTCACTCATGACTGCAAGGCCAGGCATAACTCCAACACCATCATTAAGTTTGCCCATGACACAACAGTGGTAGGCCTATAGGGAGGAGGTCAGAGACCTGACCGTGTGTTGCAAGGACAACAACCTATCCGTCAACGTGATCAAGACTAAGGAGATGATTGTGGACTACAGGAAAAGGAGGACCAAGCACACCCCCATTCTCATCAACGGGGCTGTAGTGGAGCAGGTTGAGAGCTTCAAGTTCCTTGACATCACCAACAAACTAATGTGGTCCAAGCACATCAAGACAGTCGTGCCCATCAAGAGGGCACGACAAAACCTATTCCCACTCAGGAGACTTAAAAGATTTGGCATGGGTCCTCAGCATCCTGACTGGTTGCATCACTGCCTGGTATGGCAACTGCTCGGACACCGACCGCAAGGCCCCACAGAGGGTAGTGTGTACTGCCCAGTACATCACCGGGGCCAAGCTTCCTGCCATCCAGGACCTCTATACCAGGCAGTGTCAGAGGAAGGCCCTAAAAATTGTCAAAGACTCCAGCCACCCTAGTCATAGACTGTTCTCTCTGGTATCGCATGGCAAGCGGTACCGGAGCGCGAAGTCTATGTCCAAGAGGCTTCTAAACCACTTCTACCCCCAAGCCATAAGACTCCTGAACATCTAACCCAGACTATTTGCATTCCCCCCCCCCCCCCCTATTCTACGCTGCTGCTACTCTCTGTTATTATCTGTGCATAGTCACTTCAATAACTCTACCTACATGTACATATTACCTCAATTACCTCGACACCGGTGCCCCCGCACATTGACTCTGTACCGGTACCCCCAGTATGTAGCCTCGGTATTGTTATTTTACTGATTTGATTTGATTTATATTTGACATAATGCAAATGAACAATGGGTGTGTGGAGGCATAGGGTATATGTTGTGTCTGAATGAACAAGAATAGATGAGTAAGTAGATGTATAGAGGGGTGTAAATGTGTCTGAGAAGAAGGGAAAAGATGGGAGGTTGGGATAAACTTGGCCTGGGTGGGTAAGAAAGGGTAAGGATTGGGGGTGGGTAAGAAAGGGCAAGGATGGGAGGTGGGGATAAGCTTGACTTTGGGGGCAAGGGTGAGTGAGGATGGGAGGGTGGGACAAGCTTGGCTCAGTTGGGTAAGGTAAGATGGAAGGTGGGGATAAGCTTGGTTTAGGTGGAGTAAAGAGGGAAGAACTGGGTAAACCTGTAGAAAAATGAATACGAGTTCTGGACAGATTAAGAAAGGATTTCGAATCATTGGTTTTCCTTTTTTGTCATCACAACTAAGATTTAATGGTGGTTATTGGTGAGACTGGAGAGGGGCTGTATCTGGGAGATTGGGATGGGGGGACTGGGAGGGCATCAGACACTTCTCTAAGGTGTTCGTGGGGCCTCCACTCGTCCCATTTCAGTCTCTTGGAGGACCCACTCACCCAAGTAGACCCCCACCAGCCACTATACTTTAATTTAATTTATAAGGTAATACAAACTAACCACAGTACATAGTGGCAGTCTTTCTTCAAATTAATGCACAATGTATCTTTTTTTTGGTACATTAGGAGAGGACTCAGAGCTAAAAAAAACAACATTAAAAGGCATAGCGCCTCAACTACAAAGACTTACTTAGCTTTATGTTTTTTAGTTTTTTGCGTGTTTTTTTGTCAAATGTCTGCTCAGACCACATGTCCACACGCTCTATATATGTAATGTATGCTGTCACACCCTGATCTGTTTCACCTGTCTTTGTGATTGTTTCCACCCCCCTCCAGGTTTTATTCATCTTCCCCATTATCCCCTGTGTATTTATACCTGTGTTCTCAGTTTGTCTGTTGCCAGTTCATCTTGTTTGTCAAGTCAACCAGCGTTTTTTGTCTCAGCTCCTGCTTTCCACAGTCTCTCGTTTTCTCGCCCTCCTGGTTTTGAACCTTGCCTGTCCTGTCTCTGAGCCCGCCTGTAACGGCTTTCTTCCAGGGGTGAAGGAGAGGACCAAAGTGCAGCGCGGCTAGTGTTCAACATGTTTAATTAAAGAACAAGTGAAAACACTACAAACAACATACAAAATAACAAATGTGAAAAAACCGAGACAGACCTATCTGGTGCAGACAAAACACAGAGACAGGAAACAACCACCCACAATCCCCAGCACAAAACAAGCCACCTATATATGATTCTCAATCAGGGACAACGATTAACGGCTGTCTCTGATTGAGAACCATATTAGGCTGAACACAGAAACAGACGAACTAGACACACAACATATAATTCCCACCCAGCTCACGTCCTGACCAACACTAAACAAGCAAAACACATAAGAACTCTGGTCAGGACGTTACACCGCCTGCCTGACCACTCTGCCTGCCCCTGACCCTGAGCATGCCTGCCGTCTTGTAACTTTGCCCCACCTCTGGATTACCGACCTCTGCCTGACACGACCCTGAGCCTGCCTGCCGTCCTGTACCTTTCCCCCACTACTCTGGTTATCGACCCCTGCCTGCCTTGACCTGTCGTTTGCCTGCCCTGTTTCTCTAATAAACATTGTTACTCCGACACAGTCTGCATCTGGGTCTTACCTTCAAACCTAATAGTACGAACTGGCCATGACTGACCCAGCAGCCCCGGGCCAGCTGCGCGATAATATCTCCTCCCAAGGAGCCACCACCGGGAGGCACGGGGAACTGCTTCGTGGCCTTATGGAGGGGGTCCAAAGGTTGGAACGCCATGACCGGGCATTGGACAGTTTGTTGGAGCAATTCCGCGGGTTGTCTGGGAGGTATCCCCATAGCCCCTCAGTAACCCAGCTGCTAGCAGCGCTGTCTCATCGGCCACTCCACCTTCTCGGGAGCCCCATTTACCCCCCCCCAGAACGCTTCAATGGAGAGCCGATCACCTGTCTGGCATGTCTATCTCAGTGTGCCCTCATTTTTGTGCTTCAGCCCTCCTCCTTCCCCTCGGATTGCTCCAAGATAGCCTATCTCATCACGTTGATTTCCGCAAGGGCTCTCACCTGGGCTACTGCTGTATGGGAACAACAGCTGGCCATATGCGTTCGTATGGAAGGGTTCGTGGGAGAGGTGATGTCACGTTCTGACCATAGTTCTTTTGTATTTTCTTTGTTTTAGTGTGGTCAGGGCGTGAGTTGGGTGGGTTATCTATGTTTTGTGTTTCTGTGTTGGTTTTCTCATTTGGCCTGATATGGTTCTCAATCAGAGGCAGGTGTTAGTCATTGTCTCTGATTGGGAACCATATTTAGGTAGCCTGTTTTCTGTTGTGTTTTGGTGGGTGGTTATATTTTCAGTCTTTGTGTGTCTGCACCAGACAGAACTGTTTTCGGTTGTTTCTTTGTTGTTTTGTTATTCAGTGTTCTGTTTTGATTATTATTAAATATCATGAACACTTACCACGCTGCACCTTGGTCCTCACCTTCTTCCACCGACGACAGCCGTTACAGGTGAAAAAGTTTTTTTTACGCCCTGTTCTCCAGGAGAGAAGCTGCCCGGAAGCTGAGTCACTGCCCAACTCAAATGTTGTGGTTTCGTACATGTTTGTGGAGGATGAGGCATACCCCCTACGGACTGACCTGATGAAGCCCTATCCATTTAGACAGATGGACCACGACCAGAGAATCCTAAACGAATGCCTCTCAAGGGCATGGAGAGTAGTTGAAAATGCCTTTGGCATCCTCGCTAACTGGCTGAGGGTGTTTAGGTCCACCATCTGCCTTGAACCAGACAAGGCTTCCCTCTGCATACACAACTTCCTCATAGAGTGCATACATGCCACCAGCATTTGCAGAGTGGGAGGATGCTGACCACAGGGTCATCAAGGGAGCCTGGAGGAGACATGGACTGGGTGTTCTGCAGCCAGTGGAGCCTAGAAGGGAACTTAACCCCACAATTAGTTCAAAAGAACAATGTAACCTGCTTAGGGATGATTTTGTATCACCTACAGGTCAGGTTCCATGGCAAGAGGATCACATTTAAGTCAATGAAAGGAAAATACCTGTCTATTTGTGGAAAAATCACTCTGATTAACTCTTTAGTCATATCACAGTTGACCTATTTGCCTATGGTCTTGCTTACGAGCAATCAAGCAGAAAAAAATTGAAAGGGCCTTTTTTTATGAATATGAGTTCGGAGGGCAGAAATGATAAAATATTAAATCATTAGACCTCTCACTAAAGGCATCAGTCATACAAAAGTTATACTTAAAACCAAACTGGTTCTCTAGCAGATTAGTAAGAATGTCTAACACCATGTTCAAGAGTGGCTTTTTTCCCTTATTTCAGATTAATACCTCTCACTTTCAGTTATTTGAAAATGAACTAATCTCCTAAATATCACTATTTTTAAAACAGGCCATAGAAAGTTGATTGTAGTTTCATTTAAGGTACAAAACAATGTACCGCTGTGCCACATAGATTGCAAAATAGTTGGGAAGAGATTTTCGATGTACCGATTCCATGGCACATGGTTTATGAACTGATACGCAAAACAACACACGGATTCAAAATGATTATACAAAATTCTTGCAACCAATAGAATGTTATATATATGGGCGATAGAAACATTCCAGCTCTGCAGATTTAGCTGCGAGTAGACAGAATCATTAGATCATTTGTTTTGGTACTGTCCATATGTAGCTTGTTTTTGGTCTCAGGTCCAGGAATAGCTGAAGAATTGCAACATTTACCTGGAGCTAACTCTGCAGATAGCATGACTGGGTGATTTTAAAAGTCATAGTCAATCAATCAATACTAATACTTTTAGCAAAAATACTTATCTTTAATTTACAATCTGTAGAAACTATGAGAATCAGAAAATTACAGGACAGTTAAAAACATACATGGCAAATAGAAATCCAATATGGATGGTGTTAAGAAATAGATGGGAAGGGTTGAGTGGAGCTGAAGGGTGGGACTAATAACAACAAGATAACTAATGTAAAACATACTGTGTCCGTAAAATCTATATAAACTCAGCAAAAATAGAAATGTCCCTTTTTCAGGACCCTGTCTTTCAAAGAAAATTAGTAAAAATCCAAATAACTTCACAGATCGCCTATGGGCACAAACCCACCGTCGCTGAACCAGTGTTCTTCACTGACGTATCGCGGTTTTGTCTCACCAGGGGTGATGGTCGGATTCGCATTTATCGTCGAAGGAATGAGCGTCTGTCATGGTCTGAGCCGTTGTGTCACAGCATCATCGGACTGAGCTTGTTGTCATTGCAGGCCATCTCAATGCTGTGCATTACAGGGAAGTCATCCTCCTCCTTCATGTGGTACACTTCCTGCAGCCATACTGCTCGTTCTGTACGTGATTTCCTGCAAGACAGGAAGGTCAGTGTTCTACCATGGCCAGCGAAGAGCTCGGATCTCAATCCCATTGAGCACGTCTGGGACCTGTTGGATCGGAAGGTGGGAACTAGGGCCATTCCTCCGAGAAATGTCCGGGAACTTGCAGGTGCCTTGGTGGAAGAGTGGGGTAACATCTCACAGCAAGAACTAGCAAATCTGGTGCAGTCCATGAGGAGGCGATGCACTGCAGTACTTAAATGCAGCTGGTGGCCACACCAGATACCGACTGTTACTTTTGCTTTTGACCCCCCCATTGTTCAATGACACATTATTCATTTTCTGTTAGTCACTTGTCTGTGGAATTTGTTCAGTTTATGTCTCAGTTGTTGAATCTTGTTATGGTCATACAAATATTTACACATGTTAAGTTTGCTGAAAATAAACGCAGTTGACAGTGAGAGGACGTTTCTTTTTTTGCTGAGTTTAGTAAAAAAAAAAAATCATAAGATATGTACAGTATACCATGTATAAGAGGAAAGTAATTTTACAATGAGAGAGAGATAGATTTGTTGTTTGTTGTTCATAGTTGTAATCAGATACAACTGTGACTGCATCCCAAATGGCACCCTAATCTCTATATACACACTAAAAACAAATGGTTTTATATAGTGCCAAATGAGGGTTATTTGACTTGTAGCCATATTGGAAGCCTTTTGGTGCTATATGGAAACTTCTTTAAACAACCATGCTCATCAGGTTCTAAGTGGAACCTGTGTAGTGCTATAAAAAAAACTTTCCTAAATGTATTTAAAGAACCATTAAAAAAAGTGTTCCTCTATGGTTAGAACCCTGTTTGGGGCTATATGTGTGCAATAATAGTGTTTAAGATGATTTTTGAATGACATACTCATTTCTGTATCCAAAACATACAATTATCTGTAAGGTCCCTCAGTCGAGCAGTGAATTTCAAACAACGAAGACCAGTTTTCCAATGCCTCGCAAAGAAGTGCACCTACTGGTAGATGGGTACGAAAAAAAGCAGACATTGAGCATGGTGAAGTTATTAATTACACTATGGATGGTGTATAAATACACACAGTCACTACAAAGATACAGGTGTCCTTCCTAATTATGTTGCTGGAGATGAAGGAAAGCGCTTAGGGATTTCACCAGGATGCCAATGGTGACTATAAAACAGTTACATAGTTTGATGGCTGAAGATGGATCAACAACATTTTAGTTAATACTAACCTAAATGATAGAGGGGAAAGAAGGCATAACTATATTCCAAAACATGCATCCTGAAATTAACTTAATGTCCTGAATACAAAGCGTTATGTTTGGGGCAAATCCAACACAACACTTCGCTGAGTACTACTCTTAATATTTTCAAGCATAGTGGTGGCTGCATCATGTTATGAGTAAGCTTGTCATTGGCAAGGGAGTTTTTTAGGATAAAAAGAAACTAAATGGAGCTAAGTACAGGCAAAATCCTGGTTCAGTCTGCTTTCCAACAGACGCTGGAAGACAAATGCACCTTTCAGCAGGGCAATAACCTAAAACACGAGGCCAAATATACACTGGAGTGGCTTACCAAGACGACATTGAATGTTCCTGAATGGCCTAGTTATAGTTTTGTCTTAAATCAGCTTGAAGATCTACGTCAACAACCAACTTTTTTGTTATTTTTATAAATATAATGTGCAAATACTGTACAATCCAGGTGTGCAAAGCTCTTAGAGACTATCCCAGAAAGACTCACAGCTGTAATTGCTGCCAAAGGTTATTTAACATGTATTGACTCAAGAGTGTGAATACTTACGTAAATTTGATATTTATTTATTTTAATTTCAATACATTTGCAAACAATTAATTATGTGATATTGGGTGTTGATGGGTGAGATTTTTTTTTTATCAGTTTGAATTCAGGCTGTAACACAACAAAATGTGGAATAAGTCAAGGGGTATGAATACTTTCCTTTGTTATGGTTCACTATAGAACCTTTATGGAGAATGGTTCTATAAAGAACCTTTCTCAATCTCAAAGGTTCTTTGTAGAACCTTACTTTTTTTTTTATTCTGGTTTAATAGCCATATTATATTGTACAAATTCCATAGGTTTTATTATTGTCTTTATTAACAAGTTGAATCAGGTGTGCTACAGTGGTTCCTCCTTTAAAAGTTGAGTCATACTGCAACACACCTTGCGGGCTGCTGCAGCACTCTGTGGCATGTTATTTATTCTGTTAATGCGAGTTAGTGCTAGTTTGACGACCAGAGGGCATCTTTGAGAAGCATTTGATAGTCTCCCATATTGGCATTACCAGAGAATTTAAAACCTTTTTTGTAATAACATAGTATATGGGATTCATTTGATTAATTAAACCCTCAGTGTTTCCGTTAGGATGGAATGGAAAATATGGCTGGGTGATATTGGGTGATCTATGTTCGTTTTTCTATGTTGGTTTTTTCGTTTGGCCTGGTATGATTCTCAATCAGAGGCAGGTGTCGTTAGTTGTCTCTGATTGAGAATCATACTTAGGTAGCCTTTTTCCACCTGTGTTTCGTGGGTGCTTATTTTCTGTCTTTGTGTATGTCACCAGACAGGACTGTTTCGTTTCGTGTCATTCTCTTTTATCGTTAGTTTTGTTGTTTTGTTCGAGTTTCGTTTTCATTAAAAGGCATAATGAATACTTACCACGCTGCACCTTGGTCTTCCGATCCTTACTACTCCTCCTCGTCAGAGGAGACAGCCATTACAATGGCACTGTAAAACGTGACGGTCGGTAGTAGGCTACAGCATAAGAGGATTGGAAGATTCTAAATTACAATCTAAGGGGCATAACATTTCCACACCCTAATTGTAGTGTCACCGAACTTTCAATTGAGCGTACTTGCTCTTTGCCTTCTCTACTTCTCTACCGGAAGTTGATGCTGTAACGGCTTTCTTCCAGGGGTGAAGGAGAGGACCAAAGTGCAGCGCGGCTAGTGTTCAACATGTTTAATTAAAGAACAAGTGAAACACTACAAACAACATACAAAATAACAAATGTGAAAAAACCGAGACAGACCTATCTGGTGCAGACAAAACACAGAGACAGGAAACAACCACCCACAATCCCCAACACAAAACAAGCCACCTATATATGATTCTCAATCAGGGACAACGATTGACAGCTGTCTCTGATTGAGAACCATATTAGGCTGAACACAGAAACAGACGAACTAGACACACAACATAGAATTCCCACCCAGCTCACGTCCTGACCAACACTAAACAAGCAAAACACATAAGAACTCTGGTCAGGACGTTACAGATGCTGTTGTTATGCAACCTCTTTCTAGCTCGTTAGCATAACACATGACTAGTTAGACATTGTTCGACTTTTGGTGTGTTCTTAAATTCAATCTGGAGTGCCTGCACTCATAAATTCAGAGCGTTGTCAGATTGTCCGTTTGTAAATTCAGACCGTTTTGCTCTCCGAGCATGCACTGGACGTTCGGGCTGAGGAGTAGGGCTGATTTGAACATTCTGGCCTTACAACGGCAGTCAAGCACCCAAGCTAACGTTCCAGACACTAATGAGACCACTCTGACAGTTTTACTCGCCCTAGGCAGTTTTCGTATTACAATAGGGGGTGCTATTTGCACTTTGTAATAATTTCGTTTCCAAATTAACCTGCCTCGTACTCAATTCTTGCTCGTACAATATGCATATCATTATTACTATTGGATAGAAAACACTCTCTAGTTTCTAAAACCGTTTGAATTATATCTGTGAGTGAAACAGAACTCGAGTTAGAGCATTTTTCCTATGAGGATGTGAGAATGCATAAATCTTCTTGCTGTTCTGAGATCTGTTTATAAATCTGCCTGTCTTCTATTGGTTGAGATGCACTGCATACGTCTTCCCCTGGGTGTCAGCGAATAGTGAGAGTTGAAATGGGGTTGCTAGGCAGAACTGAAAGCTTATAAAACACCTCGGAACAAAGTGTCCGGCCATTTTTCACTTCGCTCTGACGCATTGAGGACATCTGGCTGTGGCTCTAGAACGCTCCGGTTATAGGCCTTTAGATATATCCGGTCATGTTTTTATTCGTTATAGGTGTTAAAGACATCATAATGTAGTTAATTTAAACCGACTTATAGCAGTTTATATCAGTTTATTGCGATTTTCTGGAATTTCTTAGTCACGCGCTTTCAGGAGTTGGACACCTCTCCTGCACATAGCTAGCATTAGCTGCTATTTCTACAGGAGAAGAGGACATCTTTCAACCAAAAGACGATTGCTCTGGAGAAAGGACACCTTGCCCAAGATTCTGATGGAAGCTCAGCAAATAGTAAGCAGTCTTTATGCTGTTAATTCGTATTTATGTTGACAAATGTCAAATAATAATTCCGCCATGAATTTCGGTGCGGTCTCGCTTTAGCGCACGCTGTATTGCGCAGTAACGTTAATTTTAAAAATCTAACACAGCGGTTGCATTAACTTTTGTCAATAGGGGGAGCAGTTAGCATTTTTTTTTTCTGGGTGTTGCCAAATTAAACTGCCTCGTACTCAATTCTTGCTCGTACAATATGCATATTATTAATTCTATTGGATAGAAAACACTCTCTAGTTTCATAAACCGTTGGAATTATGTCTGTGGGTGACCCAGAACTCTTTCTACAGCGAAATCCATGACAGGTACTGCGAAGGTCTGAGAGCGAAGCTCTGGTCTCAGATCAGTTTTAAAGGTCTGTGTGTATCCTATGGAACGACATGAACTGCACCCGCCTTCCCCTGGATGTCAGAAACCAATGAGAAGTGGAATGGGCTTTCTACGTAGCTCTCAGAGGTTATAAAAGGCCAAGGAGTGAGGGTAGCCTTCTTTTCGACGCTGACCATTACGCAGAGAGGGACCTCAGGATGCCATTTTCAAACGCTCAGTTATCAACGTTAGATGTATCCGTCTGTAATTTAATTCGATATAGGTGTTAGAAACATCATAACGAAGCTATTTTAAACCGAGTTATATCAGATTATGCGAGTATATTGCTATTTTTCGGAATTTCCTCAGTATTGCGTCTTGAGGATTTGGACACGTTGGGGCAAAATAGCTATTGTTAGCTATTGTTAGCTGCTATATCAGAAGTTGAATGCAACGTTTTACAACCAAGCAACGATTCTTTTGGACAAAGGACCACTTGGCCAAGATTCTGATGGAAGCTCGTCGAAAAGTAAGAGCTATTTATGATGTTATTCCGTTTTTATGTGGAAAAATGTAAACTCAATAATGGCGACTAGTGACGCCATTATTGCGGCACTAGTCTGGCTGTAACGCACACTGTATGTCTAGTAACGTTAATTTTAAAAATCTAACTCAGCGGTTGCATTAATAACTAATGCATCTTTCATTTCATGTCCAACCTGTATTTTTTTAGTCAAGTTTATGAATAGTTTTCGATAAAAATAGTTGTATTTTCAAGATGGCGCCGGGCAGATTGCTTGAGTAGTTGGACACTATTTCCATTGTGTAAGCACGATTTGTGCCGCTAAATATGCACATTTTCGATCAAACTCTATATGGATTGTGTAATATGATGTTACAGGAGTGTCATCGGAAGAATTCTGAGAAGGTTAGTGAAAAAATTAATGTATTTTGGTGATGATAACGCTATAGCTAATTTGCCTTGAATCAATGCTCGGGTAACGTTTGCAAATGTGGTATGCTAATATAACGATTTATTGTGTTTTCGCTGTAAGACACTTTGAAAATCTGAAATATTGTCTGAATTCACAAGATCTGTGTCTATCCATTGCTGTGAGCTGTGTATTTTTAAGAAATGTTTTATGATGAGTAAATTGGTAATACACGTTGCTCTATGTAGTAATTCTAGTCGCTTTGGGGAGATTTGTGATGGTGGCTGCAATTGCAAACTATGATTTATACCTGAAATATGCACATTTTTCTAACAAAACCTATGCTATACAATAAATATGTTATCAGACTGTCATCTGATGAGGTTTTTTCTTGGTTAGTGGCTATTTATTTCTTTATTTGGTCGAATTGGTGATAGCTGGTGATGGAGTGGAAAAATAGTGGAGTAAAAAAAATGGTGTCTTTTGCTAACGTGGTTAGCTAATAGATTTACATATTGTGTCTTCCCTGTAAAACATTTTAAAAATCAGAAATGGTGGCTAGATTCACAAGAAGTGTATCTTTCATCTGGTGTCTTGGACTTGTGATTTAATGATATTTAGAAGCTACAATTTACTTGTGACGCTATGCTAGCTATGCTAGTCAGTGGGGGGGGGGGTGGGGGGTGCTCCCGGATCCGGGTTTCTGAGGCGGTAAAAGTTAAGAACTAATGTATCTTTCATTTGCTGTCCAACCTGTATTTTTTTTGTCAAGTTTATGATTACTTATCGATTAGAATAGGTGCCTCTCCAAGATGGCGCCGGACAGATTGCTTGAAGTTTTGGCCACTAATCACATTGTATAACCACGATTTGTGCCGCTAAATATGCACATTTTCGAACAAACCCTATATGCATTGTGTAATATGATGTTACAGGACTGTCATCTGATGAAGAATATCAAGGTTAGTCAAAAATTATATATCTTTTGCCTGTTTGTTACGATCGCTAACCTTTGCTGCTGGTAAATGGTGTTGTGTTTCTGGCTATTGTGGTAAGCTAATATAATGCTATATTGTGTTTTCGCTGTAAAACACTTAGAAAATCTGAAATATTGGCTGGATTCACAAGATCTGTGTCTTTCATTTGCTGTACGCTGTGTATTTTTAAGAAATTTTTTATGATGAGTAATTAGGTAATACACGATGGTCTCTGTAGTTATTCTAGTTGCTTTGGTGAGAGTTGTGATGGTGGCTGCAATGGTAAACTATGATTTATACCTGAAATATGCACATTTTTCTAACAAAACATATGCTATACAATAAATATGTCATCTGATGTCATCTGATGAAGTTGTTTCTTGGTTAGTGGCTATTTATATCTTTATTTGGTCGAATTGGTGATAGCTACTGATGCAGTAAAAAAATGGTGGAGTAAAAAAAGTGGTGTCTTTTGCTAACGTGGTTAGCTAATAGATTTACATATTGTGTCTTCCCTGTAAAACATTTTAAAAATCAGAAATGATGGCTGGATTCACAAGATGTGTATCTTTCATCTGGTGTTGTGACTTGTGACGCTATGCTAGGCTATGCTAGTCAGGTTTTTTACTGATGGGGGTGCTCCCGGATCCGGGTTTGGGAGGAACTAGAAGTTAACCAGAGCGTTGGTGACTGTATCTGTGCTGCTGGTGTAACGGATGTGAAATGGCTAGCTAGTTAGCGGGTACGCGCTAGTAGCGTTTCAATCAGTTACGTCACTTGCTCTGAAACCTATTAGTAGTGTTGCCCCTTGCTCTGCAAGGGCCGTGGCCTTTGTGGAGCGATGGGTAACGATGCTTCGTGGGTGTCAGTTGTTGATGTGTGCAGAGGGTCCCTGGTTCGCGCCCGTGTCGGGGCGAGGGGACGGTTTAAAGTTATACTGTTACACTGGAAACAATTGAATTATGCTTTTTTTGCCAACATTTCCTGACACCGGCCATATTCAACGGGTGTTGAGCGCTCGTACATTCATTATTCTGCACTTTGGTATACTCAGATGAGAGTGCTCTGAAATCGGAGTAGATAGCGAGAGCGAATTTACGAAACACACCCTAATATCCATTGAGAAACGCACAACGACTATACCATTTAGCTAAGCTAAGAATGACGGGAATAATCAAGTCAATAAACGCTGGGTAGTTAGCCTATAGCTAATATACTGTCAAGTTTGATGTATAACTACTAACGTTAGGTAGATAGCTGACATACCGGTAAATACTGCTGTAATGATATGCTATGTGGTTTGTAAGGACAGTGTACCTAACAAATTGTCAGCCAACATAACGTGTAAGGTAACTTATTTGAAAGGTCATTACTTTATTACATTGAGTAGCAAGCTTCAGCGTGGACACGCTCTATCGGCTTGAGCATGCTTTTGGTGCACAGTCAATAGCACGCTGAACTTCGGGCAAGAAGGTAGAGGGTTCGAAACCTGCTCCCTGCTTGTTTCATTTGAAGTCGTGCACAATTATCTGTTTATTATTTTGTTTATATTGCCCATTCATTGTCAGTTACAGACACAGTAGTGCATTGGGACCCAAAAGCATAATCAATGATCTAACTCCCCCTTGGTCGGCAAATCTGGTCTGTGATGGGGGGTGGGGGTTTCACACATAGCTCGGCTATTAGACTATTCTTTAGTAAAGGTTGAATAGTCTATTGTGCAGCTATTAGCACCCCTCCCCAACTTGCAACAAATTGTTGTTACTCCCATTTGGTTCCTCGCCCTCTTCCAAGCGTCATTCTCTGCCTGATTGGCTCGCTTGTGGGTGTGCTGGCAGGATATGGCAGCATCTTCAGTTGTGTGTCAATAATTCTGCATAGCAAGTTGTATGAAGGTCTGGTTAATCACAGGCAAATTGTTATATGCTATGTCTTTTTGCCGAGAGCAAAACCTTTTTCTTTTCAATCAAAAATAATTGTTCTGAAAGCAACTTTTTATTTTCAATCAAAAATAATTGGTTTGAAAGCAAAAACGAGGCTTCAAAGTAAAAAAAAAAAAAAATGTTGCAATCAAATATTTTGTAATAGAGCACAAAATATTATGCATTTTATTCCCAAAAATATTTTGAGAACAAAAAATGTATTTGAAAACAAAACTCCAATTTATGTGTAACGGAGCTGTTCTCAACTCCCTAGAGACAGCAGGAGCGGTAGAGATACTCTGAATGATCGGCTATGAAAAGCCAACTGACCTAAGAAGGACTTTAGAAATACATTTGATTTGATTTGAGTAGTCCCAGAGTAAATGATCCATGGTCAGTTTTGCATTTCACCTCCTGATGATTATGATGACTGACCGTGTTAGATTAAAAAAAAGCTTAATCATGCTCTTTCTCTATTCAACTGTCTCTCGTTGTCACACCCTGGCCTTTGTTATATTGATTTTCTTTATTAGTTTAGTTAGGTCAGGGTGTGACATGGGGGATGTTTGTGTGTTTTGTCTAGTTTAGGGTGTGTGTATTGTTTAGGGGGTTTTGTAGAATGTATGGGGTTGTGTTCAGTGTAGGTGTTTAGGAAAGTCTATGGTTGCCTGGTTTGGTTCTCAATCAGAGACAGCTGTTTATTGTTGTCTCTGATTGGGAGCCATATTTAAGGCAGCAATAGGCTTTAGGTGTTTGTGGGTAATTGTCTATGTTGAACGTTAGTAGCTTGTGTGTGCACTTTCGTTTATAGCTTCACGGTCGTTTATTGTTTTGTTAGTTTTGTAAGAGTGTTTCGTGTTACGTCTTCGTCATCTATTAAAAGATGTACTTTTCACACGCTGCGTTTTGGTCCTCTCTTCCACGTCAAGACGATCGTGACAGAATTACCTACCTGAACGGGACCAAGCAACGTGTCAAGCGGCAGCAGGAACATACACAGGATTTGTGGCAATGGGAGCAGGATCTGGACTATACTACATGGGAGGAGATCGACAGGTGGGCGATCGACCCAGGGCGAATGCCGGAGCCCGCCT
The DNA here is from genome assembly GCF_016432855.1 of Salvelinus namaycush. Lineage (NCBI taxonomy): Eukaryota > Metazoa > Chordata > Actinopteri > Salmoniformes > Salmonidae > Salvelinus > Salvelinus namaycush. The sequence goes on along the minus strand of NC_052324.1, from coordinate 2,895,304 downwards.
GGGATTCTCTGGAACAGTGCGAGGAGGGATACCGGCGAATGGAGGCAGCACGACGACGCGGTAGGAAGCCTGTGAGTCAGCCCCAAAAAATTATTGGGGGGGGCTACAAGGGAGTGTGGCGAAGTCAGGTAGGAGACCTGCGCCAACTCCCCGAGCTTACCGTGGAGCGCGAAAGTACGGGCAGACACCGTGTTATGCGGTAGAGCGCACGGTGTCTCCTGTACGTGTGCATAGCCCGGTGCGGGTTATTCCACCTCCCCGCACTGGCAGGGCTAGATTGGGCATTGAGCCAGGTGCCATGAAGCCGGCTCAACGCGTCTGGTCTCCAGTGCGTCTCCTCGGGCCGGCATACATGGCACCAGCCTTACGCATGGTGTCCCCGGTTCGCCTACACAGCCCAGTGCGGGTTATTCCACCTCCCCGCACTGGTCGGGCTACGGGGAGCATACAACCAGGTAAGGTTGGGCAGGCTCAGTGCTCAAGGGAGCCAGTACGCCTGCACGGTCCGGTATTTCCGGCGCCACCTCCCCGCCCCAGCCCAGTACCACCAGTGCCTACACCACGCACCAGGCTTCCTGTGCGTCTCCAGAGCCCTGTTCCTCCTCCACGCACTAGCCCTGTGGTGCGTGTCTCCAGCCTATTACCACCAGTGCCTACACCACGCACCAAGCCTCCTGTGCGTCTCCAGAGTCCTGTGCATCCTGTTGCTGCTCCCCGCACTAGCCCTGAGATGCGTGTCCCCAGCCCGGTACCACCAGTTCCGGCACCACGCACTAGGCCTAATGTGCGTCTCCAGGGTCCAGTATGCCCTGTTCCTTCTCCCCGCACTAGCCCTGAGATGCGTGTCCCCAGCCCGGTACCACCAGTTCCGGCACCACGCACTAGGCCTAATGTGCGCCTCCAGGGTCCAGTATGCCCTGTTCCTTCTCCCCGCACTAGCCTTCAGGTGCGTGTTCCCAGCCCGGTACCACCAGTTCCGGCACCACGCACCAGGCCTACAGTCTGCCGTCTGCCCAGCGGCGCCTGAACTGCCCGTCTGCCCAACGCCGTCTGAGCTGTCCATCTGCCAAGCGCCGCCTGAACTGCCCGTCTGTCCTGAGCCTTCAAAGCCACCCGTCTGCCCTGAGCCTTCAAAGCCGCCCGTCTGCCCTGAGCCTTCAAAGCCGCCCGTCTGCCCTGAGCCTTCAAAGCCGCCCGTCTGCCCTGAGCCTTCAAAGCCGCCCGTCTGCCATGAGCCTTCAAAGCCGCCCGTCTGTCCTGAGCCTTCAAAGCCGCCCGTCTGTCCTGAGCCTTCAGAGCCGCCCGTCTGTCCTGAGCCTTCAGAGCCGTCTGCCAGACAGGAGCCGCTAGAGCCGTCCGCCAGACAGGAGCCGCTAGAGCCTTCCGCCAGACAGGAGCAGCCAGAGCCTTCCGTCAGACAGGAGCAGCCAGAGCCGCCAGCCAGCCATGAGCAGCCAGAGCCGCCAGCCAGCCATGAGCAGCCAGAGCCGCCAGCCAGCCATGAGCAGCCATGAGCCGCCAGCCAGCCATGAGCAGCCAGAGCCGCCAGCCAGCCATGAGCAGCCAGAGCCGCCAGCCAGCCATGAGCAGCCAGAGCCGCCAGCCAGCCATGAGCAGCCAGAGCCGCCAGCCAGCCATGAGCAGCCAGAGCCGCCAGCCAGCCATGAGCAGCCAGAGCCGCCAGCCAGCCATGAGCAGCCAGAGCCGCCAGCCAGCCATGAGCAGCCAGAGCCTACCGCCAACCATGAGCAGCCAGAGCCTACCGCCAACCATGATCTGCCAGAGCCGCCAGTCAGCCAGGATCTGCCAGAGCCGCCAGCCAGCCAGGATCTGCCAGAGCCGCCAGCCAGCCAGTATCTGCCAGAGCCGTCAGCCAGCCAGGATCCGCCAGAGCCAGCCAGCCAGGATCCGCCAGAGCCAGCCAGCCAGGATCCGCCAGAGCCAGCCAGCCAGGATCCGCCAGAGCCAGCCAGCCAGGATCCGCCAGAGCCAGCCAGCCAGGATCCGCCAGAGCCGTCAGTCAGCCAGGATCCGCCAGAGCCGTCAGTCAGCCAGGATCCGCCAGAGCCATCTGCCAGTCATGAGCTGCCCCTCAGTCCGGAGCTGCCCCTCAGTCCGGAGCTGCCCCTCAGTCCGGAGCTGCCTCTCAGTCCTGAGCTGCCCCTCAGTCCGGAGCTGCCCCTCAGTCCGGAGCTGCCCCTCAGTCCGGAGCTGCCCCTCAGTCCGGAGCTGCCCCTCAGTCCGGAGTTGCCCCTCCGTCCAGTGGCGCCCTCTGGGATGATATTCAGTCCGGGACTCGCCGTTCCAGAGGCGCCACCAAAGCGGGTAGTGACTATGGTGGAGGGGGGTCCACGTCCCGCACCCGAGCCGCCGCCATAGGAATGCCCACCCGGACCCTCCCCTTCTGTGTCAGGTTTTGCGGCCGGAGTCCGCACCTTTGGGGGGGGGGGGTACTGTCACACCCTGGCCTTTGTTATATTGATTTTCTTTATTAGTTTAGTTAGGTCAGGGTGTGACATGGGGGATGTTTGTGTGTTTTGTCTAGTTTAGGGTGTGTGTATTGTTTAGGGGGTTTTGTAGAATGTATGGGATTGTGTTCAGTGTAGGTGTTTAGGAAAGTCTATGGTTGCCTGGTTTGGTTCTCAATCAGAGACAGCTGTTTATTGTTGTCTCTGATTGGGAGCCATATTTAAGGCAGCCATAGGCTTTAGGTGTTTGTGGGTAATTGTCTATGTTGAATGTTAGTAGCTTGTGTGTGCACTTTCGTTTATAGCTTCACGGTCGTTTATTGTTTTGTTAGTTTTGTAAGAGTGTTTTGTGTTACGTCTTCGTCATCTATTAAAATATGTACTTTTCACACGCTGCGTTTTGGTCCTCTCTTCCACGTCAAGACGATTGTGACACTCGTCTGCAGGTGTGAGAGAGGAAGCCAGTCCCGTCATCTCCGCCTCACCCGCTCTTAATTTCTCTAGGGTATGTGGGACGGTAGCGTCCCACCTCGTCAACAGCTACTGAAACTGCAGGGCGCCAAATTCAAAACAACAGAAATCTCATAATTTAAATTCCTCAAAACATACAAGTATTTTACACAACTTTAAAGCTACACTTGTTGTAAATCCAGCCAAATTGTCCGATTTCAAAAAGGTTTTACGACGAAAGCACACCAAACGATTATGTTAGGTATGAGCCAAGTCACAGAAAAAGACAGCCATTTTTCCAGCCAAAGAGAGCAGTAACAAAAAGCAGAAATAGAGATCAAATTAATCACTAACCTTTGATGATCTTCATCAGATGACACTCATAGGACTTCATGTTACACAATACATGTATGTTTTGTTCGGTAAAGTTCATATTTATATCCAAAAATCTGAGTTTAGGCGGGATGCTACTGTCTCACTTGGCAAAAAGGCTGAGAAAATGCAGAGCGCCATATTCAAAGTAATTACTATGAAAAGTATTATAAAATCAAACCTTCATTAAATCACACATGAAAGATACCAAATTAAAGCTACACTGGTTGTGAATCTGGGCCAACATGTCAGAATTCAAATAGGATTTTCAGCGAAAGCATACGATGCTATTTTCTGAGGATAGCACCATTGTAAACAAAGAGAGATAAGCATATTCCAACATTGCAGGCACGACACAAAAACGCAGAAATAAAAATATAATTAATGTCTTACCTTAGACGAACTTCTGTTGTTGGCACTCCAATATGTCCCATAAACATCACAAATGGTCCTTTTGTTCGATTAATTCCGTCAATATATATCCAAAATGTCCATTTATTTGGCGCGTTTGATCCAGAAAAACACAGCTTCCAACTTGCTCAAACGTGACGACAAAATATCTCAAAGGTTACCTGTAAACTTTACCAAAAAAATTCTAACTACTTTTGTAATACAACGTTAGGTATTTTTTAACGTTAATAATCGATCAAATTGAAGACGGGATGATCTGTGTTCAATACAGGATTAAACCAACTGTAGCATGCCTTCTGGTCATGCGCTTCAATCTAACGGGACACCTAGAGTGACTCGACTTCAAGATTGCCGTATTTCTTCATTACACAAAGGAATAACCTCAACCAATTTCTCTAGACTGTTGACATCCAGTGGAAGCCGTGGGAACTGCAAGCAGGTCGCTTAGAAATCTGGTTTCCCAATGAAAACTCGTTGAAAAGACAGTGACCTCAACAAAAAAAATCTGAATGGTTGGCCCTCGGGGTTTTGACTGCTAAATAAGTTCTGTTATACTCACAGACATGATTCAACCAGTTTTATAAACTTCAGAGTGTTTTCTCTCCAAATCTACTAATAATATGCATATCTTATCTTCTGTGGATGAGTAGCTGGCAGTTTAATTTGGGTATGCTTTTCATCCAAACTTGAAAATGCTGCCCCCTACCTTAGAGAAGTTAAAATAACCTTCGGGCCAACTGGGAGCCCAAGGCTGGTTAGGAGATTTCGCTAGAGACACTATGTAATTCTGATGAACTGAGACAATATTAGGATAGCACTGTAATTCATTAATCATATGTCATATGTGCATTGAAGTACAGATTGAACTTGTATTTATAATATAATATTACAATTATAATATTTATAATACCTAGATAATGAACTTTCAATAATGCGTTTCACATTCTCCACTGGTTGAAATTAAGTATCTCATGTGAATACTACACCTATCCTGTGTCCTCAGATTAATGCAGATGAAGGGTTAAATATGCATAGGAAGTGTACTGTATATATGAATTACAAATCAGCCTTTACTTAAATGATGTTTCTCATCTATTGCATAGTTACAATGTGTAATCATTGATGTCCCAGGGGCAAGAGTGTAAAAGTGTATAACTGTTAAAGTGTATAATTGTAATACATACATGCAGACACAGCATAATTCAAAGAACGGAGTTTGATACACCTGGTATTAGATATGACTGAAAAAGAATGTCTCTCAGAGATTCATACCTGAACTGCACCTTTATTTGCCAATGAAGAGTACATGATCAGTGAATATATTCAATGTACAGGCTACAATGTGGGGATCTCATGTGTGGTAATAACTACAGTGCATGTGTATAGGACTTGCATCCTTGGCACAAACAAGTTGTTATATTCTACTCAATCCATAGGCTTCATGAATGCCATTCAGACTTGAAGTCGATACAACAACTATGATATCTGAGGTTCATAGATAGGTTCTGAACTAATATTCATACCAAAAGTTTTAGGGTCCATACACAGATTGGCTACATACTAGCTACACATCCATATGCATACAGTTATTTTTATCCTCCATTACACAACAAGCAAATAAATAGTTAGCTAGCTATGCTACTTCAGCTGCATTGCATGGCAAATATAAGCAAGGCAAGCTTATACAACTGTACATTCAATTTGCAGTAAATGCTTTAGCTAGATTCTTTACATCCATTGTTTCACAAGACGACAGCCTGGTTTGCTGGTTTTCTCAGGAGTCCCTAAAACATTAAACAACAAAAATCACAATTTCATACTCATGTCATAACACTAGCAGCTAGCTAGTGTAAATTAACTTTATGACAAAAAAATATGTATAATCATTTGTCTCTATATTAACTAACATATTCCTCTCAATTGTAAATGTTTTGCTTGACTCGTTATGACATTATAATTACTTATATTGACTTCTACCATAATGTTTTGTCAGCCGTCTTTGCTGAAGAAAGTCACCAGGGACTGATGGCTCGCGTCCAATTCGTCATTAGAACCACTCGATAATATTGGTCATATAAAAACCTTGGGACTCAGATGCATAATGAGTGCACTAACTCCCCCTTGTGGTGGTCTGGAGCAATGAAGCCGTGACGCTGGATACCTCTAAGTCCCACGGTGTAAGCTCGCAACTTTTATTAAAGGAGTAACCACTGTAGCTCTGGAATGGCTGGGGGTCCCTGAGGAGAGAATTGACAACCACTGACTGATTTAGTCAACTGTTCTCAATTGACACAAAACACCATCACTGGCCATATTTATATACAGTATAACATCAAATAGCATAACACAACAGATTAGATAAACTGGAATGAAACTCAATCACGGTTGCCCAAAAAGAGCTCTGCGGAAACCAAAATATTTGAATGAGCCACCAGCCCTAAATTTTACGTATCACTAAAAAAGGAAATAAACCATTTTTGAACTGCAAAGAACCATTGAAGGGCTCAAAGGTTTTTTGGGGTCAGTATGTTTCCACATAGAACCACCACCCTTCCCAAAGAACCCTTGAGGAACCCTCATTTGTTTAGTGTGTAGTGTACTCTTTTTGACCAGGGCCCATAGGCCAATAGTCTGATCCAAGTGGAAGAGTGCTCAATCAACATGCATGATGGCTGGATTCACCAGGCACCCTGCCACAACAACTCATGTCGGTACATGACTTTGCCTCTGCCACCCATTTTGGAAACAGTCTTTCCTTCACAATGGCACTTATGTCTGTGAATGTGTCTTCTTCTTCGCGATTGGCATCAATCTAGAAATATTCAAATACAAAAAGTTAGTGTGCTAAACTCTAACTTTTCATTAGCATGGCTGGTAGGAAAAGGTATTTTGACGAGGACCAAAATATATATATATACGTATCATAAACCTGAAAAACAGGTGATCCAAAAAATGAGAGGCGGTCAAACACATCAGCGATGAATTAATAGGAATGGTTCTGGTGTAACATTATGGTTTTGTTTGTTTTGTTTTCTGTGTGATACTGTGCTGAATATTGGAGTCCCTACTATTATCATGTTGGATACAGAACCAACTTGTTTATGTCATTGTTATGTCTGTCCAACTACTGCTGTAATCCAATGACACAAGAATCTCTGTGAAATGTTCATGTGAAAGAAATCCTATAAAGTACATATCATAAAAAGGAGTGCCTGTGGAGTGAATCCTCTTACAAAACAAACATGTGCTCACTGAAAGCCAATAACGACCTAACGGCTGAACAAGCTTGAATAGGGCACTGAATGGAGGCTGTGCTCACAACGTGATCTCAGGGCAATTTGTATTATTCTGTGTGTAAATTTTACACTCCATTTAGTCTTATATATTAAGTTACGTAAGCTTACATTTTGAATGGATTAACGGTCAAACAATATCATATGAATAATAGGATGTATAGTATCATATGCTTACACGGTCGTACAACAGCATATGAATTGGATGCTGTAATTTATCATACGTCTTGGAGGACTTATAATATTAAATGTCTTTCTCTGAGACCAGATTGCTTGTCGCTCCGTAACAACAAAGGAGAATTACGTGGAGAGTTTCACCGGCAGTTACAGGAACAAATGAAAAAGCTGCTCTACAAGGTATGGGGGGGAATAGGATGGACCTACCCTGACAATAAGTGCCCTCTCCTTGTAGTAGTTGGTTAATGGAGTGATGTTGTGCTTCAACATTTCCAGGCATTTCTCGATGGCGTGGCTGTTTTCGCAGGCCAGTAGATCACTAGGTCCAGAGTGCCAATCTGTATGGATGAGATTTGGGATATGTTAAACATAATGAATAATTTTTTCTAAAAAGTAAAAAATGTAAGGCTATAATAAGAGATCAAACAATGATATCAACATAATTTAAATAATTTATTGTTTTCATTATCATTTTTTTTATAGAATTGCCCACTTCACACAACACTCAAAACTCAACGTCAACTCAATTAAATTAGAATTTCATACTACACTCAGAACTACACATGGAAATAAATGTACCTTCACAGCAAATTTCCCAGTGTTAAATTAACACTGAAAGTGTGGACCCGTATAGATACTAAACAGTGTTGAATTAACACACTGCTTAGTGAAGGGCTTTATTTACCTATTTCCCAGAGTTTCTTGCCTTTCAAGTGAATTGTAGAATTACCACCTATGACTGAATTTGTTAGTGACAGAGACATGGTTTGTGCATTCATTAAATTTCAATTTCTTGAACTTCACCAATTGAGATCCTAAGTCAATATGTTATCATTTAAATTGTTATCATTTAAAATAATTACATTTTTATGATTACATATTCCCTGAGGACGTCCATATGACTGAAAATCGATGAATGCAACAACAATGTCTGTGTCACTAACAAATACATTCATGGGTGGTAACTCTACAATTCACTCGTAAGGCAAGGCACTCTGGGAAACAAGGCTTTACACCAAGCAGTGTGTTAATTTAATAGTGTTCCAGTGTACAGATGGGTCCACATTTTCAGTGTTAATTTAACACTGTGCTAAATTTAACACTGGCGAATTTGCAGTGTTCGATAATACATGTGTATACACAGTGTTGGGGAAGCTACTCTGAAAATATAGTTTACCAAGCCACCAATTACTTCACACTGGAAGAAGTTAAGCTACACTAAAGCTACCATTAAGAAAAATATAGTTTACTTAATTAACTAAAGTTACTTTGAAAAAGTAGCTCACTACTTCCAAGCTACTTCGTGATAAATGATCATATCTAAATCTGAAATGACATAGACTTTAAATTGAAATCACGCTGTAATGCTGAACTTCCACGATAAGGTTTGAATAGAGCCCTGAGGCTTCAGGTATTGGGCCAGTGTTCGTCATAGAAATGTGGAAAGGAATGTGTCACCAGCATGCCTGAGTGACCAAACAAGCTGTCTTGTCAATAGGGGGGCGCTATTTTCACTTTGGAAAAAATCGTGCCCAATTTAAACGGCCTCGTACGCTATTCTAGATCATACAATATGCATATTATTATTACTATTGGATAGAAAACACTCTCAAGTTTCTAAAACTGTTTGAATTATATCTGTGAGTAAAACAGAACTCATTTGGCAGCAAACTTCCAGACAGGAAGTGAAAATTCTGAAAATGGGGCTCTGTTTCAGGGCCTGCCTATTCAATTGCCTTATATTTATCGATATGCATGCACTTCATACGCCTTCCACTAGATGTCAACAGGCAGTGGAAGGTGGAATGGGGTGTCTAGCTTGATCTGAGGTCGAACAAGAGCTTTTGGAGTGGCAGGTCAGGAATTTCCTTTGTCTACCAAGGCGCGAGGCGGAGCTCGACATTAGCTTCTGAAAAGCTTTCGGTATACACGGCTAATATCTCCGGCTCTGATTTTATTTGATACATGTGATAATAACATCGTAAAGTAGTTTTTTTCAACCGAGTTTTATCAGTTTATTCAACGTTTATTGGGACTTTTGGAGTTTTCCATTCTTTGCGTCAAGAGAGGGTGGGAACGTTATCAACCTTGGCTAGCATTGTTGGCGCGAATTCGACAGGAGAAAAGGACATTCTAAAACCAAACAACGATTTATTCTGGACCAAGGACTCCTTGTACAAGATTCTGATCGAAGCTCAGCAAAAGTAAGAACAATTTATGATGTTATTTCGTATTTCTGTGGAAAATGTTGATTCCTATCCTCTGCCCTTTTGGCGAGCGCTGTCTCGCAATAAACCAAGCTGTTTGTTATGGTAAAGTTATTTTTAAAAATCTAACACGGCGGTTGCATTAAGAACCAGTGTATCTTTCATTTGCCATACAACAAGTATTTTTATGTAAAGTTTATGATGAGGTCTTTGGTCAGATTAGGTGAGTGTCCAAAATAGCTCCGGACATTCTGGTGAATCGATGCTACGTATTCACAATGTATAACCACGGTTTGCAGCTCTAAATATGCACATTTTCGAACAAAACATAAGTGTATTGTATAACCTGATGTTATAAGACTGTCATCTGATGAAGTTGTCCAAGGTTAGTGATTAATTTTATATCTTTTGCTGGTTTTTGCGATAGCTACCTTTTGCGGTGAATAAATGCATTTGTGTGTTTGGCTATTGTGGTAAGCTAATATAATTCTATATTGTGTTTTAGCTGTAAAACACTTAAAAAATCGGAAATATTGGCTGGATTCACAAGATGTTTATCTTTCATTTGCTGTACACCATGTATTTTTCATAAATGTTTTATGATGAGTATTTATGTATTTCACGTTGCTCTCTGTAATTATTCTGGCTGCTTCGGTGCTATTTGTGATGGTAGCTGCAATGTAAAACTATGATTTATACCTCAAATATGCACATTTTTCGAACAAAACATGAATGTATTGTATAACATGTTATAAGACTGTCATCTGATGAAGTTGTTTCTTGGTTAGTGACTAATTATATCTCTATTTGGTCGGTTTTGTGATAGCTACCTATGCGGTAGAAACATGGTGAAAATATGCGGTTGAGTCTTTGGCTATTGTGGTTAGCTAATAGAAATACATATTGTGTTTTCGCTGTAAAACATTTTAAAAATCGGAAATGATGGCTGGATTCACAAGATGTTTATCTTTCATTTGCTGTATTGGACTTGTGATTTCATGAAAATGATATTATATGATATCCCTGTCCCGTTAGGCTAGGCTATGCTAGTCAGCTTTTTTGATGAGGAGGATCCCGGATCCGGGAGAGAGAAGTGGTAGAGGTTAAATTTCTAACAGTTAGTGAAAATGATTATTGAGAAATGTTTCTTACAAACCTTAAATCATTCTTTAATAAGTTGAAAGGGGTCTTCACTAGAGGGTTGTGGGTAATTGTAAATGCCTGTTCTTCATGTTGCATTAACTTTAATAGCAATGTACATGTGATTTTGATTGTTGTTTTGTTTCACCTGTGTTTTGTCTGTGTATATGGTCATGTGTTTTGTTGTAGTGGCTAGTCCAATACAGTCAGTATCTACAAGTAAACTCAGCAAAAAAATAAACATCCCTTTTTCAGGACATTGTCTTTCAAAGATACTTCATAAAAATCCAAATAACTTCACAGATCTTCATTGTAAAGGGTGGTTAGGGGTTAAGGTTAGGAGTTACATGCTGACTAGACCGGGCACACGTGTGCGCCATCGTGCGCATGTAGATTTTGTCCATCCACACCAGACGCGATTAGGACACGCAGGTTGAAATATCAATGTCTAACTCTAAACCAACTATATTCATTTGGGGACAGGTCAAAACACATGATACATTCATGGCCATTTAGCTAGCTTGCTGGTACTAGTTAATTTGTCATAGGATATAAACATTGGGTTGTTATTTTGTCTGAAATGCACAAGGTCCTTTTTTTCTGGATCTTTGAAGAATTTTGATCCATTTTGAGACACACAAAATCGTGTGTTCTCTACTCCAACAATTAATCCACAGATGAAAGGGGACATTTAGTTAGTTTCATGTAACATGCTGACCACATGTTGCAAAATAATCATTTCATCCAAACTGCTTGCGAGCGTCTGCGTAGGCAGGCGCTAAATAAGAACTTGGTTCTCTTTTTGACGTGTGACACTCTGCAAGTCCCAAAAGAATGGAGGTTAAGAGATGTCAGTCTGCAACTGTTTGTCAGACCAGTAAAGGAAGACGAAGACCAATCTGAAAAGTTCTTCCCTACAAAGTCTAATCAAACGGTTGAAGATCTAGACTCATCTCATTTGTCTCCACAGCAGCAGGAGTTAGAGGCAATCTTTCCTGCTGACCTGTTTTCTGACAAGCCAGGTTACAACACACAGGTGGACAAGATCCCACTCAAAGACCCCACTCCAGTTTACCAGATAATGTACAGGGTTTCAGAACGGCTGCTCCCAGTGCTCAAGAAAGAGCTGGGGGTGATGAAGTCTCTAGGGGTCGTTGAAAGTTCAAACAGCGAGTGGAGCAACCCTGTAGTTCTTGTCCCCAAGAAGGATGGTACAATCAGATACTGTATGGACTTCAGAAAAGTTAACTGCCAGTCTCATTTTGGTGCCCATTGTCCCCTGAGGTTAGATGACCTCAACGAACTCCTTGGTAAGGCCCAGTACATTAGTACCCTAGACCTACGTAAGGCAGTGATCACCAACCGGTCGATCGCAATCAACTTGTCGATCTCCAAAGCATTTCTATTCGATCACCAAACATTTCTGTAAAACCCCAACGATAAAGCCTTGTCTTCCTAATTTGTTTTAATCGTCTCAGGCTGTTGGTGGTAGGTGCAGCCAAATCAGCAGCCCTGGGCGCCGGGTAGGCAAACTGTTGCCATTTCACGTGTCTGAAGGTACAACATCTGCCTTCCCGGTGGGCCAGGAGAGGAAATCAAGTGCATTATGCCACCGCTGGCTAATCAGATTGCTCAGATGACCGAGTCTGCAGTATAAATACCCAGGGACTAATGGGGAAAAAGGGTGACACCTGGAGGTGGGTGGAGACAATCACAAAGACAGGTGAAACAGATCAGGGCCTGACATGTCTATTGAATCATCGATTGAGAGCTATTTTTATGACCTTGATGTTGTGTAAAACTAAAGTATAAAACCTATTGTGATCATATTTTAAAAGTATTCTAAATTCCCAATCTGGCCCTCAAACCATCATGGCTACCCAATCTTCCCCAGCTTACAATTGGCTCATTCATCCCCCATCCTCTCCCCTGTAACTATTCCCCAGGTCATTGCTGTAAATGAGAACGTGTTCTCAGTCAACTTACCTGGTAAAATAACGGATAAATAAAAAATAAACATTTTTTTATCTGAACATCCAGTTGTGTAACCTACCCTCAACTTAACTGCAGTAATGGTTAAGCTGGGTAGGGCTCCAAGCTGGGTAGGGCTCCGTGGATTTATATAGCTGGTCATTTGAGCTCAGGCTGTTGGTGGGGTGATGGCTTGTATGAGTTTATTCGTTCTCTTTTCTAACTAATTACGGTTTATTTTGTCATTCTTATATCACAGGATCCTAAATGTTACATTTATTCGTTATTATCTTTGTAACCCTTTTTTGAACTGGACCTCTAGCATTCCGCTTCCATCCTTTTCCATACACCATCATCTTTAAAGGTTAGTCCAGTACCAACTAGCCACACACACTTACCTACTCACTGGTGGTGCTACTGGCATTCCCACAAGGCACATGAAAGTTCACATGTTCCAGAAGGCATTTCTGGAAAAAAGTTCATGTTCAAATGCCTCTCCTGTGAAGTACTAAAGTGCAACATACGCCTAGTTTTCCTAAACGAGTCACATATGTGCTTGTGTGACATGTATGTTGTGTTATGCAGCTGCTGGGTGTAATCCAGTTATGCAGTCTGGATTTGTACCATAACTTAGAACCTAAACTCCCCTGAGTCAATACATTTTAGAATCACATTTGGCAGAAATTACAGCTTTCTGGGTCTAAGAGCTTTGCACACCTGGATAGTACAATATGTTCACATTATTCTTAAAACAATTCTTTAAGCTCTGTCAATTTGGTTGTTGATCATTGCTAGACAGCCATTTTCAAGGCTTGCCATAGATTTAAGCCAATTTAAGTCAAAACTGTAACCAGGCCACTCAGGAACATTCAATGTCGTCTTGGTAAGAAACTCCAGTGTATATTTGGCTTTGTGTTTTAGGTTATTGTACTGCTGAAAGATGAATTTGTCTCTCAGTGTCTGTTGGAAAGTAGACTGAACCAGGTTTTCCTCTAGGATTTTGCCTGTGCTTAGCTCTATTCCGTTTCTTTTTATCATAAAAAACTCCCTAATCCATGCCAATGACAAGCATACCGATAACATAATGCAGCTACCGCCATGCTTGAAAGTATGAAGTGTTACTCAGTGATGTGTTGTGTTGGATATGCCCCAAACATAATGCTTTGTATTCAGGACATAAAGTACATTTCTTTGACAATATTTCTGCAGTTTTACTTTAGTGCCTTATTGCAAACAGGATGCATGTTTTTGAATATTTTTTTTCTGTACAGGCAGGCTTCCTTCTTTTCACTCTGTCAATTACAGTTGAAGTCGGAAGTTTACATACACTTATAGGTTGGAGTCATTAAAACTCGTTTTTCAACCACTCCACTAATTTCTTGTTAACAAGCTATAGTTTTGGCAAGTCGGTTAGGACATCTACTTTGTGCATGACACAAGTCATTTTCCCAACAATTGTTTACAGACAGATTATTTCACTTATAATTCACAGTATCACAATTCCAGAAGATTACATACAATAAGTTGACTGTGCCTTTAAACAGCATGGAAAATTCCAGAAAATGATGTCATGGCTTTAGAAGCTTCTGGTAGGTTAATTGACAATTGGAGGTGTACCTGTTGATGTATTTCAAGGCCTACCTTCAAACTCAGTGCCTCTTTGCTTGACATCATGGGAAGATCAAAAGAAATCAGCCAAAACCTCAGAAAAAAATTGTAGACCTCCACAAGTCTGGTTCATCCGTGGGAGCAATTTCCAAACGCCTGAAGGTACCACGTTCATCTGTACAAACAATAGTACGCAAGTATAAACAGCATGGGACCACGCAGCCGTCAAACCACTCAGGAAGGAGACGTGTTCTGTCTCCTAGAGTTTATTTTTATTTTTACAGGGACAGTGCACATTAATCAACGTTTCAGTAAAAGTGCCGGTTTTAGCCAGCCGGCTAATTTTCAACCGCAGTCCCTGGGCAGGTTATTAAAAACAATTACAATATAGACAATAGCAACATAGAACAAGCAAAGACATAGCAACATAGGACAAGCAAGACATAGCATACAGACAGAGCAACATAGGACAAGCAAGACGTAGCATACAGACAGAGCAACATAGAACAAAAAGCAGCAAGACAAAATTCATAAAAGCAACAAAGTGTTTCCACACCTCACAAGTTACAGACAACAGACATGGAAAGCGGCAACACACAGCTAGGGACCATGTTCACAAATCTGATTGACCTTTAGCCATGTCTTCAAGCATTTTGTGAAAGTGTGATATGTGGTGCAGTTATGTGTGTCTGATGGCAGTGTATTCCATGCATGGGAAGCTCTCACAGAGAATGCAGATTTACTAAAGGTGTTTTTCCTTAGGGGAACTATACAGTCACCTCTCATAGCAGACCTTGTAGATCTGCTGCCATATGTTTGGGTTTTCTGTTTAACAAAAATACTGAGTGGAGGGGGAGCCAAGCCATTTAGGATCTTGAATACAAGACATGCGTTGGTGTATTGCACAAGATTTTCCCAACTCAGGAGCTCATGCTTTCTGAGGATGTAACAGTGATGTTGGCTATTGGGCTTCCTATCAAGCACTTTGAGAGCCTGTTTGTAGACAGACTGAATAGGTTTTAATGTTGTACAGCAAGCTTGGGCCCAACTAGTCAAGCAGTATGTTAAGTGGGGGAGTATCATAGATTTGAAGTACAGTTTTGCTACCTCTGTAGTCAAACAATTTCGTATAAATCGGAAATTAGCTAGGTTGAATTTGGTTATTTGAATTACCTTTTTCACATGCTTTTTAAAAGAGAGGTTGGAATCAAGTATGATGCCAAGGTACTTAAAATCGGATACCACCTGGATACCACCTAGACATCTGGCTCAGTAGCATCTGTTGCCCTCTTTGTGAAGAACATGCAAACAGTTTTTTTCACATTGAGATACAAACACGAGTCACTGAGCCACTTTGTAACCTGGACCATTACACTAGTGAGTTCTTGTGCAGCTTGTTGTTTGCATGCACATATCACTGTATCATCTGCATACATTTGAACTTCAGACCCAGTACAGACAGAAGGCAGATCATTAATGTACAGGCTGAACAGGAGGGGCCCCAGTATTGACCCTTGGGGCACGCCCACATCATAGCTAAGAGTGGGCGACAGCTCATTGCTCACTCTGACACACTGAGTTCTGCCTTCAGGGTATGATTTCATCCATCTCAAGGCATCAGGGGAAAAGTTGAACTTGGACAATTTTGTGATGAGAATCTCATGGTTAACAGTATCAAAAGCCTTCCTTAGGTCCAGAAACACAGCCCCAACAGCACCCCCTTTGTCCATCTTGGACTTCACATTTTCCAGAAGAAAGCAGTTGGCCGTTTCTGTGGAGTGTTTCGCTCTGAAGCCAAACTGCATGGAGTGTAATGTGAAGGGGCTGTTGTTGAGGTGGGCAATCAGTTGTTCTGCTACACACTTTTCAGCAACCTTTGACACCACAGGTAGTATACTAATGGTCCTGTAGTTACTCACGTCAGCAGGGTCGCCTGATTTAAAGATGGCCGCTATTATGGCCCGACTTCCATACCCTTGGAAACACACCGAGACAAATAGATGTGTTGGTGACCTTAGTAATGGGGCCAATGAGTGACTCTTTGTAGTTTTTAAGAAAGGTAGAGTCCATCCCAAACACATCTTTGGCTTTAGAGTTCTTTAGTGAGCTAATCACCTTGTTCACCTTTGACTCAGAAACCTCCCTTATGATGAAGACAGGTTGAGTGTCATTCACTAGCACTGAGCCCAAGAAACCAGTGGAGGGGTTCTGTGTCAGTACCCTGACAGAGTCAATAAAGTAGGAATTGAAGGCTATTGCTATTTCGACTGCATCCTGTGTTAGATTGTTATTCACCATGATTTCTAGTCTTTTTGCAGTGTTACTATGGTCTTTCCCTGTTAACTTTTTTAGATTCTCCCATATCAATTTAGAATTTCCCTTTGCTTCACCAATTATGTTAATAAAAAAGTTTGCCTTGGCTTGTCTGATTTCTTTCATCACCTTATTTCTCAACATGGTAAACCTTTGTCTGTCATGCTCTAATTTAGATCTTAGGGCTATTTTTAGAGCATAATCTCGTTCTTTCATCAATTTCCAGATTTCTCCATTTAGCCAAGGAAGAGTGCTCTTTTGGCCAGGTTTGGATTTGATTTTCTTTAGGAAACCATTTATTGTAGTCTGGATTGTGGATAGAAAAACTTGACTATCAGCTTCCATGTCTGTATAGGACAAGAGATCATTCCAGTTAATTCCCTTAATTGCGCTTACAAAATAGCTTAATTCACTCTTAGGTATTCTTAGTTGATCTGGCTTTCTAACAGTAGAATGGTTAAAACTGCTCTTAGACAGCTTTCTGGCTATAAGTGTCAGATTATGATCAGACAGCCCAGTAACCATATTGAATGATTTAGTCACTCTCTCTGGTTTATTACTGAACACCAAATCAATCTGTGTTTTAGAGCAACAAGTCACCCTGGTTGGCCCTTTAACTAGCTGTGTAAGGTCAAAGGTATTAGTGATCCGTTTGAGGGTTTTCCTACAACACTTGTCTTCATAATTAATGTTAAAATCTCCCATTAAGATGACCTCTTTCCCAAAATCACATTCCCTAAGCATGTTATTAAACTGATCAAAAAACACACTTTTGGTGGAAGGTGGCCTATACATTCCAATGAGGGTAAAAGACATTTGGGGAGACAGTGTAACGTTCAGGCCAATACATTCTAGTTCATTATCACATGACCACTCAATTTGTTTACATTGGATATGTTCTTTAATGTAAATCATCACACCCCCTCTTCCTTCAATCCTGTCTCTCCAGAAAACATTGTAGCCAGGCACAATCAAGCAGCATATGGAGAGTTTTTATGGAGCCATGTCTCTGAGAGGCAGAGAAAGTCAAGGTTGGAGTCTGTGAGTAGATGTTGAATTTGATCACTTTTTGGAATGACACTACGAATGTTCAAGTGCCCCCCTAGTAGTCCCTTGGGCTTAGCTCGTGGGTCCCAGATGACTCGAGAGTGATTGACACATTGAAAAAAGTTAAATTTTCTGTGTTTTCTGACGGCTGGGTTTAGGCCGTTTTGTTTCGTTTTGATTAGGGGCAGTTCGGTAGCGCAATTAACAATCCCTCCCGCCTGCACTGGATGCGGGGAACTAATTAAAATAGCTTGCGTACCAGAAGCAGAGTCAGGGATCGCATATAGCGACTCTGGTATGTTTGAAGAGTCAAAATCTATCCTGGAGCCGGGTGAGTCGAGAGAAACCATAGGACCATAGCTCTCACCCACCTCCACAGCGGCGACGACCAGTGGACGAGGCCATCCAGTGCGGCCATCCAGTGCGGAATGCATTAGTATTTATTATGCCGATTAGTGATTTGCCGTTTCTTAGCATTTCTCTTTTGTGGTGCTAGGCTAGATACAGTATGCTGTTATCTGTGTATATTGACTATACAAATATTAAGAACACCTGCTCTTTCCATAACATAGACTGACAAGGTGAATCCATCTCTGAATGTTGCTGCTGTGGGGATCCAGCTGATCTCAGCTCCTGACACGCAGCTCTCTCCTGTCGCTGAAGTGGGGTCCGGCTGTCTACTATCCTGTGATCTCTGCCCGTCGCTGCTGCGGAGATCCAGCTGACCCCGGCTCCTGTCCAGGGGGCCTCTCCTGTTGCTGATGGGGCGGCCTTCCTGTCTTCAGTCCGGAAGCCCCTGTCAAGCTCTGCTGCTGCGGCCCTGCAGTGATGAGTCCTGAGACCTTCTTCATTGAGCTCTGCTGCTGTGGCCTGGCCTCCACTTCCTGGGTCCAGCCCCCAGTTCTGGTGTCCTTAGCTGACAATGTGCTGGGGGTCAAGATGACTCTTGCTCCTTCCCTTGGGGCCTTACAAGCACTCACTGCTGAGGTCCTCCTGTTGCCTGTTACTGGGCAGAGGGGGTGGCCACCACCAGATTCTCGTCTGCATCCAGTTGGCTCCCCTCTTCCAGAACTGCCACACAGCCTGCACTGGCCCCCACTGCATCACTCAAGTACCTTTGTGACGGGGCGGCCAGATGCATAAAGAGACAGGACTCCTGTTGGACCAGTCGCCCATCTGGTCTACATCTCTGACTTGCTGGATGACCACAAGTCTTCACATCATCCCTCTCAGTGACTGTCTGCCCTTGATGCCCTTTTTATGGACTACAAATCTGTACAAACACATTTGGGGGTGGCTGTAAACACGGCCAGCTCATAGTCTCCTTTTCACAAGACCCAACTGCTTTAAGTTGTCTTATTGGAATTAGGTCACGCCAATCATTATTTTATTAGCCAATCAGCAGCCTTTATTCCTGGGACTTGGTGTAGGACACGAGCACGGCAGTAGTCAGTAGTTTTACATCCTGATGACCACTAACCGTTTTTCCCTCCTGTGAACTCTACCTCCTTTGGACAATGCATCAAAGAAGGTTTAGACATTCGAACCGAATGTCCCTAACAACAGATTCAGCTCCACCTACAAAGGGTAAAGATAAAGGAATCTCTAATTGAAATGCATATATTTTAGTGCTGTGTTAAATGGCTTAAATATTTTCAAATAACCATGTGTTCTATCTATAACCGAGTTGATGCCTTATCTGTGATGTGTAGAGCCAGCAAGTCTAATTAAAAAATACATCAGTTTTACCATTTATTTCTAGCTACGAAGCCGAGGTGGTAAAATGCTAATTAAATGCAATAACTGCATGCCCATGGGTGTCCCATGCCACTGTAAAAATAGCCAAGTTTGCTGGGTCCGTATCTAGTGTGAGTGGGCACATTTATCATAGTTTTTGCTTTGCTTCTTCTCCATTGCAGTGTATTTCTAGAGGCTAGGACTAGAAATATATTGTGCACATTGAGTGCTAAGTAAAGTTACAACTAGAAGCTAATATCGACGAGACAAAACTAGAAAGACAATTATTTGTCAACTGTCATGACTCATGCATGTTATATTTACCTAGCTAGAAATATAACTTGAGGCAAGGCAGAAGCAGTGTTACTCTTCATCAGCATAAATCCCCAAATACTGATGAGAAAATGTCATCACCACAATTCCCGAGCCAGCTAGTTGTCGTTGATGACAGATCAGGTTAGAATAACCTAAACATGTCTTAAGGTCGGGACGGATTGGACAGCCGAAAGGGAGTGATCAAGCTGCTGCTAGCTGTTGAGCATTTTGAATGTGACAACTTTCAAGCAACCCAAAAACAGCAAGTTATTTTCAAATTAGGCATTCGTTTCATAACCCATCTAGCTAAGGTTGCAAACTAGCTTTATCTAGTCTGGATAATCACTTTTTGCCTTGTTTGTCAATCTATAATGCTAGCTAGATATGCAGTACCAACCTGCATAGCTACCCATCCAACCAGCTAGCAATGGGAAGCTAGCTAGGTAAATATAAAATACATTCTTCAAGTCGAAGTTGGATAGTAGTAGTGCTGTAGTAAAGGATATATTATACAGTCAGTTAAGATGGCATGAATATGATTTAACCCCCCAAATATAGCATGTTAATTTCAAGCTAAATACATGTAAGTGAATGGGTTTTCTAACGTTCTGAAACTTTCTTTTACCCTTTATGGTCATTGCTAAGCTAAACAATGGGCCTCACGTCATTGATGACACAAACCTGTCTTTGCTTTCTGATGTTTTATTGTGCGTGCAGCTAAATGTAAGAGCCAAGGAATCTTTGTCTTAGATCCAAATAGTCTGTAAATCATGACCATTTGTGTTAAGCTTGCTAGCTAGCATTGCCATTTGGAATGCATTAGTATTTAGCATGCCTATTAGCAATTAGCTGTTTGTCAGAAATTATATTTTGTGGAGTTAGGCTATTTACTCTTATCTGTGTATATCGCTCATGCTATGCTGGTTATATTCTGTAGACATTTCTACATTACTGTATGTATCACTGTATTGTTTATTTGCAATTCCTCTAGCTTATTGAACCTGTTTAGTCCATTTTATGCTATAGGCTTTATTCTATTGTGCTGCCTATGCTAGCTTGTAATTGCATGTCATGCGCATCAGTGCAACAGCTTAAATAAACACTCACTCGATAGCATGAGAACGGAAGGACAGGATGTACATATATGGGCGTAACCACGTGACCCATAAAATAGGTCATAAATCACTGCTTTGACGGATGCCGTCTACTGTATTCTCTCTGATGTTTATTATTATTATTATTGCTAAAGGTACTGCATAGGTGTAAAAATATTTTTTTTGCAAGAGATAGCACTTGTATAGCCTTAAAAAGTAGTGGAAATGTGCAGAAAGGAGTTTTGAATGCATTTTATTGAAGGGAAACAATTAGTCTTGAACTTTTTTGGCAACATAGTGATATATTCTTATATACTGTACAATGAGGAATTCAACTAAAAAATACTAGTCTTCTCCCATTTTTTTAACCATTGCCCCCACCCACAAGGTGTATAAACAACAACAATAAATAAGAATAAAATAAGAACAAAAACGTGAAGAACATAAATCAAATCAACTCTAATTGGCACATGTAGGACAGTATGCAAGTATGTGTGCATGGACTTTGCAGATGTATTTCTCAAATGTGCAGCACATAGTATTTGTTTTACAGTCCTTGTTCGGGGCAGAATTGGCATCTCCTCCTCTTGCCTGCCCCAGCTGCAGCCTCAGGTGGATCAAGACAAGATTCAGCCCCCTGAACAGTTTTCACAAGCGCTGCAGAGGCTGCTGTGTGGGGGAGGCACTCCCTTCTTTGAATGTGTGGGGTTACAAGTGCCTTTCCCAGCTGCTCCAGGAACACCCTCCTCTTGTTCCCCTAATCAGGCATCCAGGTAGGGTTGATCTTGTTCCAGCAGGTAGCCTAGTGGTTAGGTAGCCTAGTCCCTGAGCTGACAAGGTAAAAAGAAATTGTTGTTCTGCCCCTGAACAAGGCAGTTAACCCACTGTTTGCTTCTACACCTGCATTGCTTGCTGTTTGGGGTTTTAGGCTGGGTTTCTGTACAGCACTTTGAGATATTAGCTGATGTACGAAGGGCTATATAAAATAAACTTGATTGATTGATTGACTGTTCCTAGGCCGTCATTGTAAATAAGAATTTGTTCTTAACTGACTTGCCTAGTTAAATAAAGGTTCAAAAAAAATCATGAAGGCATTGTATGAGGACACATCAATGATGTTATGGAAGAGGGCCAGTGGGCAGTCATCCTCCTGCAACTGTGAGTTCCAATCACCTTGTCCAGGTTGTCCATGCCTCCTTTGTTGTGGTTGTAGTCCAGGATGATGGCTGGCTTCCTGTCCTCACGATCACTGATCTCAGCCATTTTCTCCAGTGTGCTCAGGAGGACCACATTCTTGATCCTCTTTGAGAGGTAAGAAACTAGAGTGGTGGTGTGGGTGAAGGCAAAGTTTGATGAGAAGGCCTCTCTCCCACTAGTTGCGAGGAGTGCATGGGGGAGCTCAGGCTTGTTCTTTCTAACTGTACCAATCATGGTGATCTTCCTCTTCTGGAGCTGCTGGCTGAGTTTAATCAGTAGCACACGTGATCTCAATTTCTCATTGTGTGTGTGGTTTTTGTGGTGTGAAAATTATTTTATAACTGCCGGGTCAAAAATGACCCTGAGAAAATATTTGTACCCTGTACAAAAAAAGTGTAAAGTGTACACCTCGTACAGCTTTCATGAAAATATGAACAAAGGCGATGTTTCACTTTTTCTAATGTTGCGGTCACTTTAGGAAAAGTAATCAAATTTCAAGTTGAAAAACTATAATGTAGGGCGATTTCTCTGCTGTTAAACATAGTGGCGTGTCATTTTTTACCCTTAAGACAACACAAGGGTTAAAAAAACAGATACAAATAAACCTTATGGAACTGCAGGGACTGTGAAGAGACACAAACATAGGCACAGACACATGCATACACACAATAACATATTCACTGTACAGACACGTACACATGAATTTTGTGTAGATATGTGGCAGTAGAGTAGTGGTCTGAGGGGACCCACTTAATGTGTTATATTGTTTTTAAATTGTATAACTGCCTTAATTTTGCTGTACCCGAGGAAGAGTAGCTGTAATAAATACAATACCATTTTTTTTATTAAGTTTGTGTGTATCTGGCAACCATGCAGCAGACTTCATTTTCCCAACTGCTCATTGTACTTGCCCTTGCAATCTGATGTGTGTGTGTGTGTGTGTTCTGTTATCATGACTTAGAAGTGTCAACCTGTCACATCCTTGTAGTAGGACATTCAGTGATTAGCTTTGGAAAAAATTACTATCAACAGTGTACAGTAAAAAGGATATCAAATATTCAGATCTGGATTGACAAGTAGGCTAAATCATGTGAAGTTACAAACCTCTAGGGCTTAGTCTACACTCAAGTTAAATAAAGGATGCAGGACATGAGCTCTAGGACCATGCCTCAGGACGATCTGGCTTGACGACTCCTGGCTTTCCCTGTCTCCAGTCCACCTGGTCGTGCTGCTGGTCCAGTCTCTGCTGTTTCTGTCTGGAGCTATAGAACCCTGACCTGCTCAGGGCTCACCGGAGGTACTAACAAGGATGTAGTCGCTGGCTGGTCTTACAACCAGGGAATTTTTCTCTTATATACTCTCCAATCACCACATCTGAAAGTGCGGCTACAGAGGCATTGATGGTATCAACAAAAATAGTACTGATCACCCCATCAAACACATCCTCATGCTGTGTATATGCATGGGGTGTCTGCGGGCATGACTGGGGGGAGTAGAAAGGAGGGCTGTGAGGCATAGGGTCTGGTACCAACAATGTATTTGAGTCCTCATACGGTATATGAATATCCATGGTATATGATGAAATGAAGAACCATAGGAGTTATGGTCACCCCCTTTTATTGTTGAACCATTACTTTGGGATCAGGGGCGTGGTTAACGTAACAACAGCATACTTCATTTTTTTCAGGGGCTGACCCTTCTGGGGGTTCATTTGAATCAACATCCTTAGGATTCATATGTATAATGCACTTCCTTAGTTTAACAATACTCTGCTGGCATTGGCTGTGTACAAAGAGAGCATCCACTAACTCAAACAATTTCAATTCCATTATATCCCAACCTTTAAAAGGAATAAGCATATGTGACCTAAAATCCCCGGTCAGTCCACCATCGCGGATTTTCTCGTTGCTGATATAGGAACTCCATGCATCCACAAGGAAGTCCATTCTTTCTTTGCATTTTCACCCTATAAAATATTCTTCCTGAGGAGTCAGGGGCACCTTCCCAACATGCCTCGTAGCCCGTGAACAAGCTATAACCCTTTGAGCTAAATCTCAGTTCAGGACACACCACCGTGCGAAACACTTGCCAGTCTTCAATCTTGTAGTCCACTCCTAAGGTCTGGTTTGTATATTCTTCTCCTTTGGCTAAGGTATAGCGTTTCACTCTACAGGCAGAGTAATCAAACATATACCCCCATAGTTGTCCATTAGACATCAACACTTGAATCTTCAGTACGGTTACGGGAGGTATTTGGGTTCTATACAAATTTATAAAACGCTTTTTTGGCGCATCATATATTGATGATTTATACTCATCCCTTTCTCTATGTTTTAGCTGTGGTCCTACTTCCGATGTTAAGGTCGTCATGGGCGTGTCAGTATTTAACAAATCCTTGTTTTATTTCTTTCTTCTTTAAAGTCTTCTGTGGTTTATCTCTCGAGGTTTCTTGTCGCTTATAGTGTGCACAGCTCTTACATATACTCAGGCATACATACCCCGGAAATTACTTTTTCATATACACGCTCCCTAAACCGCAAATCCATAAGTTCAAAATTTCTTTCAGTTCAACAAGGTCACTACACATCAATCACCAGGACAGTTTTATTGCAAACACGTGCTTTACCCAAAACAGCTGCACTATCATGTTACATAAGCACTCACTCGATAGCGTGAGAACATCCGGACAGGATGACCATAGCGTGAAAACATCCGGATAGGATGTACATAAATGAGCATAAACACGTGACACAAAAAATAGATAATCAATCACCTTCGGACACATGCTATCTACTGTATTCTCTCTAATAGGCAAAATACGTCATTAGTGGGGCAGGCAAAACTATCATACACGGGAGGAGTAAATCACGGGAAACACAGCGCTCCAAAAGACATGTTGTCACAAAACAAACAATACCTCACAGTGATGGGGTGCAAAGAACTGAACTAAATAGTGTGTGATAATGACATACAGGTGTGTGAACAGGTGATTAGAATTCGGGTGATTGGGATCTGGAGAGTGAGCTGCGTTCAGGGGATCTAGGTGTTTGAGAATGTGAGCTGGAAAGTGGACTGGAAAGTGAGCTGCGTTCAGGGGATCTACGTGTTTGAGGGTGTGAGTTGGAAGCAGACGTTACAGATGGATTGTGTTGTGCAGTAAGCAGGCTCAAGTGTATAACTGTGGCTCCTTCCACTTTCAAAGAATAGGCCAGAGGGCCAACCATGGAGAATAGTAAGACACTTCATTATTTCTATAACAACGCTATATTGTTTGTCCTCGTGTGTCTGTGCATGTTTTTCAGCATAAAGTACTCTGAAGCCACTTAGTGTGGACACCAGGTGAGGCCACACACACAGATTCCTGTTGAACACTGTCTCTTTAACTACCATATTTTCTCAATAACAGTCTCTCTCCTTCACTTCATCCCTCTCTCCCCTTCTCCCTAAATCCTCTAGGTTATATCAGCTTTGTCGATGAACCCCTATCGCATCTGAACTGGCTGTATTGAGGGCACAGCATGATCAGAGGTGAGAGGTCACTTGGTCGGGTCAATGGGAAGAATTATTAAAGAGAGGCTTTACATTGAAATACAGATACAGATGTAGTAGTCCCAGAGTTAATGATCCAAGGTCAGTTTTGCATTTCACCTGATGATTATGATGACTGAGAGTGTCAGTATGTTTAAGCCTTGTTTTTTTATTTCATCTCTCTCTCCATATGTCTCTCATCTGCAGGTATATTTTGATGGGCTAGAGGATGCCAAACCCCCAGTCCCATCATAGCTAACTCACCTGCTCTTAAGTGCTTGTAAGTAAGCATTTCACTGTAAGGTCTGTTATATTCGGCGCATGTGACGAATAAGATTTGACTCCAGCCAATGTTTGGCATTGCACATGGTGAAGTTAGGCTTGTGTGCGGCTGCTCGGCCATGGAAACCAATTTCATGAAGAGTTCTTGTGCTGACATTGCTTCAAGAGGCAGTTTAGAACTCTTTAGTGAGTGCTGCAACCGAGGATAGACGATTTTTACCCACTTCAGCACTCGGCAGTCCCGTTCTGTGAGTTTGCGGCTGAGCCGTTGTTGCTCCTAGACGTTTCCACTTCACAATAACAGCACTTACAGTTGACCAGGGCAGAAATTTCACGAACTGACATGTTGGAAAGGTGGCATCCTATGATGGTGCCATGTTGAAAGTCACTGAGCTCTTCAATAAGGCTATTCTACTGCCAATGTTTGTCTATGAAGATTGCATGGCTGTCTGCTTGATTTTATACACGTCAGCAACGGGTGTGGCTGAAATAGCCTTGCTTGGAAGTGTACATCGCCAGACTGCCAAGAACCTTACCACTCTCTCCCAAAATACATCATCCAGGAGGATCCTCTTGATATGGCCATTTCTTGGAGAGACTTCTTCCCCTCCAGGAGACAGTCAAACATGATGACAACACCACCCCAATGGGTGTTGCTGGGCAGTTTCAAAGTGGTGCTCTTATTCTTCTCACTTTGCTTGGTGAGGTAGATTGCTGCTATAACTTGACGACCCTTCACATACCTAACCATTTCCTTGGCTCTCTTGTGGAGTGATTCCATTGTTTTCAGTGCCATGATGCCCTTGAGGAGCAGATTCAATGCATGAGCAGCACAGCCAATGGGTGTAATGTGAGGGTAGGACTCCACTTTAGACCAAGCAGCCTTCATGTTCGCAGCATTGTCTGTCACCAGTGCAAATACCTTCTGTGGTCCAAGGTCATTGATGACTGCCTTCAGCTCATCTGCAATGTAGAGACCAGTGTGTCTGTTGTCCCTTTTGTCTCTGCTCTTGTAGAATACTGGTTGAGGGGTGGAGATGATGTAGTTAATTATTCCTTGCCCACGAACATTCGACCACCCATCAGAGATGATTGCAATACAGTCTGCTTTCTCTATGATTTGCTTGACCTTCACTTGAACTCTGCATCCAGAAAATGAATAGATAAAGCATATCTGGTTGGAGGGGTGTATGCTGGGCGAAGAACATTCAGAAATATCTTCCAATACACACTGCCTGTGAGCATCAGAGGTGAACCAGTTGCATACACTACTCGAGCAAGACATTCATCAGCAGCTCTGACTACATTCCTCCATTGAGTCAAAAAAACTTCTGATTCCAGGAGGACCTTGAGCTGTTGCTATCGATAAGGTGTCTGATTCATCATTTCACCTCAGATAGAAGTAGAGGGACTTTTGTCAATTGCTTGTTGTGAGCGCTGAGGGAACTTTATGCACTTGGTCAGCTGATTCTGCATCTTTGTTGCATTCTTCACATATGATTTGGCACAGTATTTGCAAATGTACACAGCTTTTCCTTCTACATTAGCTGCAGTGAAATGTCTCCACACATCATTTCCTGTAAAGATAAGAAAGAAATTAGTAAAAAAAAAACACAAATACAATTCCATGTACACATAAATAGTTAAGCAGTTAGATTAAACAACTCCTTTGTAAGATAAATGTTTTCAAATGAAACGTATGGAAACAGGTGAATTAACACTCCTCAGTTAGCAGGCTCAAGCAAGCTAAAACCCACATGATAGCAAAAACTAACTAGCAGAAATTGTTAACAAGTTAGAAATGATTTAACCACACTTTGCTATAGGCTACTATTTACTAGTTAACAAAACATCATGTACGTCATATAAAATATATTCACCCCACCCAGTATTGTATTCAAAGCATGTAGTCCTTGGCTCAGACAGTGCAGTAGTGTGGGCTCAGTAGCATCTCATTAGTGTGCAAGATCTTGAGAATCAGCTGTACATGTGATGGAAGAGTGCACTGCACGTGATGGAAGAATGCACTGTGCATGCAGAGGGTTGCAATTACATTAAGTTGGGGATAGTTTAACCACCTGCCATCACCCACAGACCAACCTCAATAAGAGATTGAATTAAACCTTAAAACGTCTTATGGCTGCAGCCCGACGCCGGTACACTTTTGACAACAGCCAGCTCAAGTGGAGGGCGCGAAATTCAAAATATATATTTTTTTAATATTTAACTTTCACACATTAACAAGTCCAATACAGCATATGAAAGGTACACATCTTGTGAATCCAGCCAACATGTCCGATTTTTTAAATGTTTTACAGGGAAGACACAATATGTAAATCTATTAGCTAACCACGTTAGCAAAAGACACCACTTTTTTTACTCCAACAGTTTTTTACTCCATCAGTAGCTATCACAAATTCGACCAAATAAAGATATAAATAGCCACTAACCAAGAAACAACTTCATCAGATGACAGTCTGATAACATATTTATTGTATAGCATATGTTTTGTTAGAAAAATGTGCATATTTCAGGTATAAATCATAGTTTACATTGCAGCTACAGTCAGAAATTGCACCGAAAGCAGCCATAAAACTTACAGACACCAACGTCAAATACCTAATTACTCATCATAAAACATTTCTGAAAAATACATAGTGTACAGCAAATGAAAGACAGGCATCTTGTGATTCCAACTAATATTTCCGATTTATTAAGTGTTTTACAGCGAAAAAAAAATGTAGCGTTATATTAGCTTAGCACAATAGCCAGAAACACTTGGGCGCCGGCGACTACGACAGATATATGAAATAACATCATAAAATGTTTCTTACTTTTGCTGATCTTCCATCAGAATGTTGGACAAGGTGTCCTTTGTCCAGAACAGTCGTTGTTTGGATTCAGAACGGCAACTTTCCCTCTTCATTTAGCAAGCGCGCTAGCCTAGTGGCACAAAACTCTCCATGTCAACAAACGGAAGAGAACGGAACACGGCAAAACTCCCGAAAAAATTTCAATAATCTGATGAAACCATATTGAAAAAACATACTTTACGATGATATGGTGACATGTATCAAATAAAATCAAAGCCGGAGATTGTAGTCGCCTATAACGGCAGCTAAACAAAAGGCAATCCGACTGTCCAGCTCGCGCTCTTCAGAGTACCGAAAATGGTGGACACGTCATTCCAAGATGATGTGTTCCATCTCAGACCAAGATAATCAACTCATTTCTTCTCTCACAGCCTCTTGACACCCAGAGGAAGGTGTATGACGTGCATGTATCCTAATAAGTCTTGTGCCCATTTATAGGCAGGAAGAAGAACAGAGCATCGATTTCAGACTTTCCACTTCCTGGTCAGGTAATGTGCTGCAGAATGAGTTCTGTTTCACTCAGAGAAATAATTCAAACGGTTTTAGAAACTAGAGAGTATTTTCTATCCAATAGTAATAATAATATGCATATTGTACGAGCAAGAATTGAGTACGAGGCCGTTTGAAATGGGCACATTTTATCTGGCTACTCAATACTGCCCCTTGCAGCCCAAACAGGTTAAAGACTATGGTTGCTTCCTATGTAGGGACCTAGAAAAAACACTGGAGACAAGCACCTTCGCGAGTTTAGTTTTGCCCTGAATTCTGCTGTGCAAGAGTCCACTGGAGTCACCCCTGCAGAGATGAACCTAAGTTGTCCCCTCCGAGGTTCGTTGGATATGGTTACTCTGCATGCTATGACCACATAGTCCATCTGCACAACTTGAGAGCTCTCGTCTCAAAGAATCTGATCAAGGCCTGTCTCAAGCAGAAGAAGAACTACGACAAGAATAAACATGCAGTTACATGTCAGCTCCCATCCGTACTCAAAAGCGGAAAAATTATTCTCGGCCAAGCTCTCTTCTAAATGGCAAGGACCATTTAGGATTGTGGAGCAGATGGTGGAGATATGCGCCTTGTCCATGTCTCACGCCTTAAGGCCTGTTACCTGTCAGCTGAGGAATTGGAGGAGATTGAGCGCCACCAGGTCCTGAAAATCTTTGAAGAGAAACGTGATGAGGAGACTTTTCTCGGATTCCCAGAACCAGAAGCCTCACGCTTTAAGGCCTTTTATCCCTCAGCTGAGGAGAGTGAGATCCGCAAAGTCCTCAATATCTTTGAAGACGAAAGTGAGAAGACTTTTCTCAGTTTCCCAGACCAACATGTGCCTTACATGGCAATGGTTTACTTTTTCCAGGGTAG
Source organism: Salvelinus namaycush (assembly GCF_016432855.1). Lineage (NCBI taxonomy): Eukaryota > Metazoa > Chordata > Actinopteri > Salmoniformes > Salmonidae > Salvelinus > Salvelinus namaycush. Next base: position 2,865,459 of record NC_052324.1, on the reverse strand, counting down.
AGGGTGTGTGACGGCACCAAATTATGTCTGAACCGTCTCAGTGAGTCCCCTCCCAATGCTGCGCTTCCCCTTTAATTCCCCATTAAATAGCTATCATCCACCTGTGGTAAATTCAATTGATTGGACATGATTGGAAAGGCCCACACCTGTCTATATAAGGTCCCACAGTTGACAGTGCCAGGGCAAAACCCAAGCCATGGGGTCGAAGGAATTGTCCATAGAGCTCCGAGACAGGATTGTGTCGAGGCACAGATTTGGGGAAGGGTACCAAAACATTTCTGCAGCATTTAAGGTCCCCAAGAACACAGTGGCCTCCATCATTCTCAAATGGAAGAAGTTTGTAACCACCAAGACTCTTCCTAGAGCTGGCTGCCTGGCCAAACTGAGCAATCGGAGGAGAAGGGCTTTGGTCAAGGAGGTGACAAACAACTCAATGGTCACTCTGACAGAGCTCCTCTATGGAGATGGGAGAACCTTCCAGAAGGACAACCATCTCTGCAGCACTCCAATAATTAGGCCTTTATGGTAGAATGGCCAGACGGAAGCCACTCCTCAGTAAAAGTCATGACAGCTCGCTTGGAGTTTGCCAAAAGGCACCTAAAGGACTCTCAGATCATGAGAAACAAGATTCTCTGGTCAGATGAAACTAAGATTAAACTCTTTAGCCTGAATGCCAAGCGTCACGTCTGGAGGAAACCTGGCACCAGCCCTACGGTGAAGCATGGTGGTGGCAGCATCATGCTGTGGGGGATGTTTTTCAGCAGCAGGTACTGGGAGATTAGTCAGGATCGAGGGAAAGATGAATGGAGCACAGTACAGAGAGATCCTTGATGAAAACCTGTTTCAGAGCGCTCAGGACCTCAGACTGGGGCGAAGGTTCACCTTCCAACAGGACAACAACCCTAAGCACACAGCCAAGATAACACAGGAGTGGCTTCGGGACAAGTCTCTGAATGTCCTTGAGTGGCCCAGCCAGAGTCCGGACTTGACCTGAAAATAGCTGTGCAGCGACGGTCCCCATCCAACCTGACAGAGCTTGAGGATCTGCAGAGAAGAATGGGAGAAACTCCCCAAATACAGGTGTGCCAAACGTGTAGCCTCATACCCAAGAGGATTCGAGGCTGTAATCGTTGCCAAAGGTTCAACAAAGTACTGAGTAAATGGTCTGAATACCTATGTACAGTTGAAGTCGGAAGTTTACAAACACCTTAGCCAAATACATTTAAACTCAGTTTTTCACAATTCCTGACATTTAGTCAGAGTTAAAATGTCCTGTCTTAGGTCAGTTAGGATCACCACTTTATTTTAAGAATGTGAAATGTCAGAATAATAGTAGAGAGAATAATTTATTTCAGTATTTGGTAGCATTGCCTTTACATTTTTAAACTTGGGTCAAACGTTTCAGGTAGCCTTCCACAAGCTTCCCACAATAAGTTGGGGGAATTTTGGCCCATTCCTCCTGACAGAGCTGGTGTAACTGAGTCAGGTTTGTAGGCCTCCTTGCTTGCACATGTTTTTTCAGTACTGCCCACAAATGTTCTATAGGATTGAGGTCAGGGTTTTGTGATGGCCACTCCAATACCTTGACTTTGTTGTCCTTAAGCCATTTTGACACAACTTTGGAAGTGTGCTTTGGGTCATTGTCCATTTGGAAGACCCATTTGCGGCCAAGCTTTAACTTCCTGACTGATGTCTTGAGATGTTGCTTCAATATATCCACATAAATTTCATGCCTCATGATGCCATCTATTTTGTGAAGTGCACCAGTCCCTCCTGCAGCAAAGCACTCCAACAACACGAAGCTGCCACCACCATGCTTCACGGTTGGGATGGTATTCTTTGGCTTGCAAACCTCCCCCTTTTCCTCCAAACATAACAATGGTCATTATGGCCAAACAGTTCTCTATTTTTTTCATCAGACCAGAGGACATTTCTCCAAAAAGTACAATCTTTGTCCCCATGTGCAGTTGCAAACTGTAGTCTGGCTTTTTTATGGTGGTTTTGTAGCACTGGCTTCTTCCTTGCTGAGGGCCTTTCAGGTTATGTCGATATAGGACTCATTTTACTGTGGATATAGATACTTTTGTAGCTGTTTCCTCCAGCATCTTCACAAGGTCCTTTGCTGTTGTTCTGGGATTGATTTGCACTTTTCGCACCTGAGTTTGAAGGTAGGCCTTGAAATACATCCACAGGTACACTTACAATTGACTCAAATGATGTCAATTAGCCTATCAGAAGCTTTCAAAGCCATAACATAATTTTCTGGAATTTTCCAAGCTGTTTAAAGGCACAGTCAACTTAGTGTATGTAAACTTCTGACCCACTGGATTTGTGATACAGTGAATAATAAGTGAAATATTCTGTCTACAAACAATTGGTGGAAAAATTACGTGTCATGCACAAAGTAGATGTCCTAACCGACTTGCCAAAACTATAGTTTGTTAACAAGAAATTTGTGGAGTGGTTGAAAAACGAGTTTTAATGACTCCAACCAAAGTGTATGTAAATTTCCGACTTCAATTGTACATGTGATATACATTTTTTATTTGTAATAATTTTGAAAACATTTCTTTAAATTTTTTTGCTTTGTCATTTTAGGTTATTGTGTGTAGATTGATGACAGGAAAAAAACGATTCAATCAATTTCATAATAAGGCTGTAACGTGAAAAAAGTCAAGGGATCTGAATACTTTCCGAATGCACTGTATATTGTAATCCTAATTATTTTTATTGTTGTGTGAACGGGAACCTTTATGGTGTCGAGTTTGTGAATGGGACACTATTTATGAATGGACAAATGTGTTATGAGGTCCCAGGTTCACTTGAAATATTTACTGGGCCATACTATTTTTAGGCCAGAGGTACGGGACTTTCCTCAGTGAACATATTATTATTATTATGTTGGGACCTTTGTGTGATAATAATAATACAAACACAAAAGATTCAAATGTTGCAGTTATTTCAATGTTTAAGGTTTTATGAAAAGTGTATTTCACAATACTGACTTTTACATGATTTGTATTGGTGTAGACTTGACTGACAGATGATACCGACTAACAAAAAGGAGAAATCAAAAATGTCTCTGATGGGGGTGACAGATAGGTTGTGTCTAACTAAAACTAAACTCAAGAGTCAAATCAAAATTGTTACAATGCAGAGACATAAAAATGGTGTCCATGAGTTCATCTGACTCTGGGTAAGAATAAAAAAAGGGCTTAATTGCCAAACGTTGCACTATCCCTTTAAAATAACCAGCATAAAAATGTCAGTACAATTTAGGAAAGTAAACAGTATAAACATTTGCAAACCTCATTCATTATGAATTAAGTCTGGGATAAAAGCACCCTTAAATATGCTCTCCTGTATAGAATACCTGCTAACGTAAACTATTTCATTATTTTTCAGGGGACTGACAATGGCATTCACCACATTTATATTGATAATGACATCTCTATGTATATAAATCTCTAGTGTTTTCAGTGTGGCTTTTGAAGAAAATTTCAAAGCATATCAAAATTCGGAACATGAGTTTAATACATTGTCTAGTCTCCAGTCCTCACAAAGTGTGGGCTCATGGGCAAGTGGAGGAAAGCAAATACGGAGGTGAGTCATATTCTCAAAATGTTAAAATACATTACTTATGACCTCAGAGAATGACATGTTCCATATTAAATGTGGCCATTAACTTTGTTTAAAATGTTTATTCCAGGATATTACATCAATAAATTAGTAGATGAAAGCTGTGTACACACATGCACACACTTCTGTTTACTCAGGATATCAAGACTTTTTGCAAGGAGACAGAAATGCGCTGTGATAATGAAAAGGGTGGAAGTAGACCACATGAAGAACAATAAAAAATTATAATGGAGATTATCTTACATTTAATTGAATAAACACATATGGACTGCACTTGCACATAATGTAACACGAGTTACAAAAATCTGGTTATAAAAAGGTTATTGGGCTCAGTTGAGCAGGTATATATATGGTATGCCGTTTGGGTCTTTGCGTGTCGAAAAGATACACGTCAAATAACAATATGTAAATTATATGCAAATGTTGGCCAATCACTATATGAAAAACTTCTCATTCATCATCACCAACAAACGACTAAGTCATGTCGAACCTTGAAAACATGGGAGACCGCTTTTTAAATTATGCCAGCCAAGTGCAACCACCTTTACAACAACCGCAGGAGGATCGGGTGGTTCAAAGGTAGGATTTATTCTGGAAGGTTAGGTAATACCTGGCAAAAGTCAACATTAACCGGCACAACTACCTAGTAACGTTAGCTAGCTAATGATTCCAACAGCTACAGTGGGGTGCGCGAGTATGGGCGGCGTCGATTATGCTGAGTGTCATTATTGTAACTTTTATAAGGTTTGCACATGTCAGATTTCAGTCGTTCAGGAGACGGGATAATGCTGGAGTCCAAAGGCGGCAAACCGGGAGAAGCAGGTTGATAACTATGAGGGTTTGCCTGGTCGCTGACCATACCATCCAGCAGCTGAACAGGATAGGTACATTTTCCCTATATCCATGTAGTACATGAGGACACAGTGCTTGCTTTGTATTTTTTTTTATTTTACCTTTATTTAACTAGGCAAGTCAGTTAAGAACAAATTCTTATTCTTATTTTCAATGACGGCCTAGGAACAGTTAACTGCCTGTTCAGGGGCAGAACGACAGATTTGTACCTTGTCAGCTCAGGGATTTGAACTTGCAACCTTTCGGTTACTAGTCCAACGCTCTAACCACTAGGCTACACTGCCGCCCAGGTGTGAATCTATCTTGTGATTAAACATAGACTTAATGTAGGTTATTTTACTTATTTATTAAAGATCATGGACTATTTCCCTGTTTTATATTAGGATACTTTTTTATTAGATTTAAATAATGTTTCCATATCTCAGTATCTTTAGAGTATCCTGTGAGGCAGATCAAAGTGCCCTATGGTCAGGAGAGCAGCTTTTTGAAGATTTTGGGGGAAACAATTCCCCCAGATGAATCCAAATGTAGAGGCCTTTAAGACAGACAGGAAGCTCGTTCCCCTACAAAAAAAGGACTGTTGTCAAGACAATGGAGGACAGAGATGGTGTGGTTGAATTGGTGGCTCAACAATTTGTCCAAGGGAGCATGCAAGTGGCCTTGGAGCAGTAAGTCAACTCTGTCATAAATCTGTGAAGAACTTGTCATTACCTCCTCTAACATAAGTATTTTTAATCAGTCCACCCCCTAAATCAATACACATCACTATATTGTCCTTAACACTTATTTTAAATATACATACGGTCTCTAAACCATAACAGGTTCAAATATCGTCTCAACTCTCTTGGGCTGCTCGAAGCATTGGGGAACCACCCGGACAGCTTCCGAGCACTTTTTGTGGACTCCATAAAGCCTCCCACTGCCAGGGACAGTGGTAACCTATTCCATACCTTAAAGTAACCTATTCCATACCTGGCGGCAACTGGCAGTGTTTGGAGAATGACACCATCTGCCACTGGTTCAACTGGCTGGCTGAGGTGCAAGGTAAAATAGTAAATTGTTCAAGTTTATCGGTAACTGCATATTATTCCCTTTTGTGATTTAAATGTGTATTTTAAACGTTTTACTGTGTACTCCTCAGATGGAGAATGTCCTCCTCTAACAGTGGCGATGGTGTTGGAGTTTGCTACTGGGGCAACGGTGGTGCCACCCCTTGGGTTTGAGGACACCCCGACCATCGAATTCCTCAACACAGCGCGAGGGCGTCTCGCTGGGCAGCAGAAGAAAAAGTACCCAGAGGCAAACACGTGTGCTGTGACACTAAGGCTCTCTCTTCATAGCACCTACAATGCCTTTAGGGAATTCATGACCTCCGGTATTGTGAATTCCTCACATTTTGGTGCTGCATAAAAACATTTTTACAATACATAATTGTCACTAGTAGCACTAAACTACAGTAGCAATTGAGTGTTTGAAAATGTAACTGCAAATCAACATTTAACCACTTACATCTGTATTGTTTGTACAGTGCATTCGGAACATATATTGACTTTTTCCACATTTTATTACGTTACAGCCTTATTCAAAAATGGATACAATAATTTCCCCCCTCATCAATATACACACAATACCCCATAATGACAAAGCAAAATCAGGTTGACATTTTTGCAAATGTATAAAAAAAAGGAAATATTACATTTATGACCCTTTACTCAGTACTTTGCTGAAGCACCGTTGGCAGCAATTACACCATAGTCTTCTTGGGTTTGACGCTACATTTTTATTTATTTAATACATTTTAGAATAAGGCTCTAACGTAACAAAATGTGGAAAAAGTCAAGGGGTCTGAATACTTTCCAAATGCACTGTATTTCCATATTGGCTGTTATTGTTCACTTAATGATCATTAAAATTCAATTATACAATCCATATTGCTTGTCTTGGTGTTAAGGTTTAGTTTATTTAGAAACACTTTACTAATAACCAATATCCTTTGCTGATATTGACTGAAGTACTGCTGCCATATTGCAGTCAACTCATCCAAATCTGATAATTTGATGTCCTACATTAAGAACAAATTGACTTCAGCCATTATCATTTAATTAGAACTACATGAAATAAGGCTTCCCATCCACTGCATTAAGTGACAGCTCCACTTCTGGGAACTGCACCTTCGTAGTGACTTATTGAATTTCAAATGCATTGACTTAAGAACTAGATCCATTAGTCCTAGGCTCTCCAACCCTGTTCCTGGAGAGCTACCCTCCTGTAGGTTTTCAATCCAACCTCAGTTGTAACTAACCTCCTTAACTTATTAAGCAGGTAATTATTAAAATCAGGTGCACTAGATTAGGGCCGGAGTGAACCTACAAGACAGTAGCTCTCCAGGAACAAGGTTGAGAGGCCTGCACTAGTCCATCTTCAACCACATAATTTGAGCTGTCACAATGTGTCAACAATGTTATGTTACTAACTGTAATAGGTTGGTGTTAATCATAATTATATCAAATGTAACGGGGGCGAACCACTATCTTCATAGTTAATTTTTTTAACTATAGGGAGTTATTATCTATAGGGAGTTATTATTTTATATTTTAATTATTTACACAATTATTTATTTTAACAATTTATAAAAGTCCCGATTAGGCATTACAAAAATGTAAGTTCTGTTTTAATAATGTCCAGTTGTCCTCCCACAGCAGGCACGCTCTGAAGGCTCCAATCCAGCGCTTGCAGTAGGCCTCTCCTGGGTCGTGTTGTACTGAGTGGAAGACAAATAGTGTCAGCAGATGGAATGTTGTGCTAAAGCGCCATAGAGAAAAATACAATAACCATAGGCCGTATATCTTAACAGTACCTGACTCTCTCCAAATATGACCAAACAAAATTGTACTGGAATGGGGAAGTACTTAACTTTTGTTAAGGCCATCTGTGTCTAAACTCTGGTCCCCATCTGTTTAGAGTTGAAGATGTCTATCGTACCTTTCTAGAGACCAAATCATACAGTGTGTGAAAGAGGGGTATGTTAGTATTATAAAATGTATAATAGTATTATAAAAATGAACTGATTCAAAGGAACGAGAGGCGCTGAAGATATAGCGTCCAATCCCTCATCCCAGTAGGGGGGTTAAAGGGGTGTAGTAAGTCAGGTTGGAGTAGGAACGAGTGGCACTGAAGATATAACTGCCATAACCCTCTGTAGATTGTCAACTCCCAGGCTGCCTCTGGGGCCTTCCAATGGAATTATTGTCCGCAACAGTTCCATCTGTGTGTGATGATGGTGAACTGGATTTGTGGTACAATCACCCATTCCGACCAATAAAGAGCTGCAGCGCCAGTGGTTGGGGGAGCTGAGGTGTTGGTTGGAGGAGCTGAGGTGGTGGTTGGAGGAGCTGAGGTGGTGGCTTGAGAGCTGATGGTGGTTAAATTTGGGGCGAACAAATCACTTACTGCTGTCAGATTGGCCCTCTGCATTGCCAGGGAACCCGAGACGAACAACTGTAGAGGTGACTGCCGTTGTTCAGTCCTCAGCCCATGGTGGTTCCACTGACTGGCAAACACATCAAGATCTCGCACTTCAGAGGCCAGAAACACAACAAGTCTGCTGTAACCATCCACAGCACCATGGATAACAATCCTCCACCTAAAAAACATGATTACGTTTGTCTTACAAAAACTTTTTTTTCTCTTATAGTGACGCCATTCTGTTTTTATTGATATCAGCTCTTTGATCCTCTCATCCAACTGAGCGTCTGACAACAGTGAGTAGGACCTGAAAAGCTGAAAATTACGAAATACAAAAATAACACAAAAAGATACATCAATCAGGAATGTGTTCAAATCTAGAGAGGATGTAGAGATCTCCCTCGTGTTACAATTGCTTTATTCAATTACGATAACTTACCTCATGCGCCGCTTGACCACAGAGTGCGACACATTGAGAACATCTACCATTTGTCTGATGGTCATGTGACAATCTACGAGGAACTCAAGCTGCTCCTTGGTGATGTGATACTGCCTTCCCTCCAAAGGTGAGAGTGTAATAACTACCTACAAAATTAATGAACGTGTTAAATTATTATGTGACGTGGAATCATATTCAGGTCCTGATTGGTAAAGAAGCTTACTGTCCATAGGTATAGGGTGATATTTGTTATGCAAAAGAGCAAAGATCAATGGAAGAAATAGAGTAAAATCAAGAACAATTTCATTTGAAACTCCAAAGATGTGCGTTAGGAGAAAATTTAACTGTTGTTTAGTACAATCCATGGTGTAAAGTACTTAAGTAAAAATACTTTAAAAGTACTACTGGAACTGTACTTTACTATTTATATTTTGGGGAACTTCCACTTCACTATATTCCTAAAGAAAATATTGTACTTTTTACTCCATACATTTTCCCCTGACACCCAAAAGTAATTGTTACATTTTGACAGGAAAATGGTCCAATTCGCACACTTATCAAGAAAACATCCCTGGTCATCCCTACTGCCTCTGATCTGGAGGACTCACTAAACACAAATGCTTCGCTTGTAAATTATGTCTGAGTGTTGGTGTGCCCTTGTCACATTCTGACCTTTATTTTCCTTTGTTTTGTCTTTAGTTAGCATGGTCAGGGCGTGAGTTGGGGTGGGCAGTTCTATGTTGTCTGTTTCTATGTGGGGTTTTCTAGTTTGGCCTGACATGGTTCTCAATCAGAGGTAGGTGTTTTGTGTTGTCTCTGATTGGGAACCATATTTAGGTAGTCTGTTTTGGGTTGTGGGTTATTGTCTATGTCATTACGTAAGTTGCCTGTGTCTGCCCAGCGCCGTCTGAGCTGCCCGTCTGCCCAGCGCCATCTGAGCCGCCCGTCTGTCCTGAGCCTTCAAAGCCGCCCGTCTGTCCTGAGCCTTCAGAGCCGTCCGTCAGTCAGGAACCGCTAGAGCCGTCTGTCAGTCAGGAGCCGCTAGAGCCGTCCGTCAGTCAGGAGCCGCCCGCCAGCCAGGAGCTGCCAGAGCCGTCAGTCAGCCAGGACCTGTCAGAGTCGTCAGTCAGCCAGGACCGGCCAGAGCCGTCAGCCAGCCAGGAATGGCCAGAGTCGTCAGCCAGCCATGACCTGCCAGAGCCGTCAGTCAGCCATGACCTGCCAGAGCCGTCAGTCAGTCCTGAGCTGCCCCTCAGTCCAGAGCTGCCCCTCAGTCCGGAGCTGCCCCTCAGTCCGGAGCTGCCCCTCAGTCCAGAGGCACCCCTCAGTCCAGTGGGGCCATTTAGGAGGGTCGCCGTTCCTAGGAGGCCACAGAAGCGGACTAAAACTATGGTGGAGTGGGGGCCACGTCCAGCGCCAGAGCCGCCAGCGCGGACAGATGCCCACCCAGACCCTCCCCTATAGGTTCAGGTTTTGCGGCCGGAGTCCGCACCTTGGGGGGGGGGGGGGGGGGGGGGGGGGTACTGTCACGTTCTGACCTTTATTTTCCTTTGTTTTGTCTTTAGTTAGTATGGTCAGGGCGTGAGTTGGGGTGGGCAGTTCTATGTTGTCTGTTCCTATGTGGGGTTTTCTAGTTTGGCCTGACATGGTTCTCAATCAGAGGCAGGTGTTTTGTGTCGTCTCTGATTGGGAACCATATTTAGGTAGTCTGTTTTGGGTTGTGGGTTATTGTCTATGTCATTACGTAAGTTGCCTGTGTCTGCACTTGTCGTAGTATAGCTTCACATTCGTTCATTTGTTGTTTTGTTAGTTTGTCAAGTGTTCTTCGTTTCGTCTTCGTTAAATAAATTCAAGTATGTATTCAAACCACGCTGCGCTTTGGTCCGATCCTTGCTCCTCCTCAGACGAGGAGGATTACGACGTTCGTGACAGCCCTTGGCAATCTGTCAATAAAAAATAAAATAAAATTGTGCCTTTTGGTTTGCTTGATAGGACCTTAATTAGGACCTTGAAATTATTTATACTTTTACTTTTGATACTTAAGTAAATTGTATCAATTCCATTTACTTTTGATACTTAAGTATATTTAAAACCAAATACTTTTACTCAAGTAGTATTTTACTGGGTGACTCACTTTAACTTTTTAACGTCATTTTCTATTAAGGTATCTTTACTTAAGTATGACAATTGAGTACTTTTTTCACCACTGACTACAATACACTCAAGGTCTTTGTAAATTGTATAGCATATACCTTCTAGTCTATTAAAATGTTTGTTATTTTGCTCACTGATCACTGCTATTTGCTTGTGCAAGATGTCACCCATAATCCTGAATATAATAAATCAAAATCAGTAATATTTATATTGTACATTATGCACATCGGTTTTTATATGTTCTTGAAATACCAGCATTTTTATTGTTAGCTGATCTTGGCTTTTTTTTGGAACTGTCCAACATTACTTATTTTTCTAGATTCCAGTATTTTGAATACAATTGCAGGGCCATTAAAGTAGAAGTGTGAGACCTGTTTTTTCTCACCAAAATGACAGCTGCAACTTTAATCTGTATATAACCAAATGGACAACATTAATTTGTTATTATACCTGAACTAACTGGAAGTTAATTTTAACTACAGAATGATAAAGTGCCATTTTTCCTGACGAAATACATGCTAAGTGCCTTCTTTAGCTTAGCTAAAAGCATGCTGTGCCTACTAAACAAAACAGGGCTACATATCAGTAGAAGTGGAAGACTGCTGAATCCTTAAACACAATAAGGTATTGTTAAAATACAGGAAAGTGTCTTTGACAGACGAAAGGCTGCTGAAATAGAAAAGTCAGCACTGTGTTTGGACGTCTATACGATCATGGTAGTACTGAAATGAAAACACTCTGGACAATGAATTGTATTCAGTGTTCATTTTTCTTGGGAGGAATATTTTATTTATTTATTTTATATTTTATTTCACCTTTATTTAACCAGGTAGGCAAGTTGAGAACAAGTTCTCATTTACAATTGCGACCTGGCCAAGATAAAGCAAAGCAGTTCGACACATACAACAACACAGAGTTACACATGGAGTAAAACAAACATACAGTAGAAAAATAAGTCTATATACAATGTGAGCAAGTGAGGTGAGATAAGGGAGGTGAAGGCAAAAAAAAGGCCATGGTGGCAAAGTAAATACAATATAGCAAGTAAAACACTGGAATGGTTGATTTGCAGTGGAAGAATGTGCAAAGTAGAGATAGAAATAATGGGTTGCAAAGGAGCAAAATAAATAAATAAATACAGTAGGGAAAGAGGTAGTTGTTTGGGCTAAATTATAGATGGGCTATGTACAGGTGCAGTAATCTGTGAGCTGCTCTGACAGCTGGTGCTTAAAGCTAGTGATATGGGAAGAAGGTACAGTGCATTCGGGAAGTATTCAGACCCCTTGACTTTTTCCACATTTTGTCAATATATACATAATACCTACCGCATAATGACAAATTTAAAAAATGGTTTGTAGAAATGTTTGCAAATTTTGTAAAAATAAAACCCAGAAATATTTACATAAGAATTTAGACCCATTACTCAGTTGAAACACCTTTGGCAGCGATTAAAGCTGAATCTTCTTGGGTATGATGCTACAAGCTTGGCACACCTGTATTTGGGGAGTTTCTCCCATTCTTCTCTGCAGATCCTCTCAAGCTCTGTCAGGTTGGATGGGGAGCGTCGCTGCACAGCTTTTTTCAGGTCTCTACTGAGGCTGGGCCACGCAAGGACATTCAGAGACTTGTCCCAAAGCCACTCCTGTGTTGTGTTGGCTGTGTGCTTAGAGTCGTGGTCCTGTTGGAAGGTGAACCTTCGTCCCAGTCTGAGGTCCTGAGCGCTCTGGAGCAGGTTTTCATCAAGGATCTCTCTGTACTTTGCTCCGTTCATCTTTCCCGACTAGTCTGCTGCTGAAAAACATCCCCACAGCATGATGCTGCCAAAACCATGCTTCACCGTAGGGATGGTGCAAGGTTTTCTCCAGATGTGATGCTGGCATTCAGGCCAAAGTGTTCAATCTTGGTTTCATCAGACCAGAGAAACTTGTTTCTCCTTTAGGTGCTTTTTTTCAAACTCCAAGTGGGCTGTCATGTGCCTTTTACTTAGAAGTGTCTTCAGTCTGGCCACTCTACAATAAAGTCCTGATTGGTGGAGTGCTGCAGAGATGGTTGTACTTCTGGAAGGTTATCTCATCTCCACAGAGGAACTCTGGAGCTCTGTCAGAGTGACCATCAGGTTCTTGGTCACCTCCCTGACCAATGACCTTCTCCCCCGATTGTTCAGTTTGGCCGGGCAGCCAGCTCTAGGAAGAGTATTGGTGATTCCAAACTTCTTCCATTGGAAAATGATTGAGGCCACTGTGTTCTTGGGGACCTTCAAAGCAGCAGACATTTTTGGAACCCTTCCCCAGATCTGTACCTCGACACAATCCTGTCTCGGAGCTCTACGGACAATTCCTTTGACCTCGTGGCTTGGTTTTTGCTCTGACATGCACTGTTAACTGTGGGAACTTGGTTTGGGGGCGGCAAGTAGACTAGTGGTTAGAGCGTTGGGCCAGTAACCAAAAGGTTGCTGGATTGAGTTCCTGAGCTGACAAGGTAAAAATCTGTCGTTCTGCCTCTGAACAAGGCAGTTGGCCTACCAGGGAACAGTGGGTTGTCATTGTAAATAAGAATTTGTTCTTAACTGACTTGCCTAGTTAAATAAAGGTTAAATAAAATTAAAACGTATATAGACAGGTGTGTGCCTTTCCAAATCATGTCCAATCAATTGAATTTACCACAGGTGGACTCCAATCAAGTTATAAAATCAAGGATGATCAATGGAAACAGGATGCACCTGAGCTCAATTTCAAGTCTAAATACTCATGTAAATGTATTATATTTCACCTTTATTTAACCAGGTAGGCCAGTTGAGAACAAGTTCTCATTTACAACTGCGACCTGTCCAAGATAGAGCAAAGCAGTGCGACACAAACAACACAGAGTTACACATGGGATAAACAAACGTACAGTCAATAACACAATAGAAGTCTATATACAGTGTGTGCAAATGTAGTAAGATTAAGGAGGTAAGGCAATAAATAGGCCATAGTGGCGAAATAATTACAATTTAGCAATTAAACACTGGAGTGATAGATGTGCAGAAGATGCATGTGCAAGTAGAGATACTGGGGTTCAAAGGAGCAAAAAAATAAATAACAATATGGGGATGAGGTAGTTGGGTGGGCTATTTACAATAAATAATGTATCTTTATTTATAATACATTTGCAAAAATTTCTAAAAATCTGTTTTCGCTTTGTCATTATGGGGTATTGTATATAGCTTGATGAGGATTTGTATTGATTTAATCTATTTTTGAATAAGGTTGTAACGTAACAAAATGTGGAGAAATGAAAGCAGTCTGAATACTTTCCGAATGCACACATTTTCATAACTATTAGCTGCTTCTTGTGGTTAACCATAAACACTTAAGTGGATAGAAATGATGGAATATGTGAATTGAGATTATACTCAAAATAACAGAGGAAAATAATAAAACGTGAATCACCCCCCCCTATTTGACTAAAAAAAAACAGCACAATATGTAATGACATTGAAGGTTATGAATATTTATGTTTTTTTATCAACCCAGAAGGAAAATGTGTTTTCCATTAAAAGGAACAAGGCACAGCGGGTAGCTGAATAAATTGAATATGTACTTACTTTATAAAGTTGAAATATTAGTGTCATGTTTGGGCCTCAAACTACACCAAGCTTTTTAGAATCTAAAGAAAATAGAGGTTAATTGTGCTTTAGTTGTTAAATACTGTACAACTCAACTCTGTCATTTTCTATAAATTGATGTTATTGGTGCTGTAGAAAAGGTGTATTTGATTGTCTCCTTATATGTACTGTTTGTCCAGAAGAAAGAGATTTGAGAAGTTTTGCTGTATTTATTCACGGCAAATGCCAAATCTGAATGTTTGTCTTAAAATGAAACAATTCTCTGACCAGATTAAAATAAGATGTGATCCGCAATCAATGAGCCAAAATGAATATGAAAAATTGGTAGTGTTGCCAGGAGACATCATTTATTGCTAGTTTATTGCTTTGTTTACAATGTACATACTATATGTAGAAAACATGGCAGTTATCATTTCTTTGTATATTCTTGATTTGTATTACAATCGTATGACATACGGGGTCATACTGGTGGCTTTTTGAACAGCCAACTTTTACAAATTCTATTTCTTTTTTTTAATCAAAACTTAGTCAGATAATAGTTAACCCCTTGACATTATAAAACAACATAAATGACAGCTTAACAGTTTTATATTTTTACTACATTACATAAAAAAATGCTTGTGATGCCTTTTTGTCACTGGTGTTACCTATATTTTATGACAATTCAGGCTTCCTAGAATGTAATTTCAGTCTTTAATTTGCATATATAATCAAAGACAGAAAAGGTTAATGATAATACTAAGAAATTGTTTGGATTAGTAATAATTTACTTTAAACATGCATGTGTAAAGTTGTCTGACATTTTTCCATTTATACTGTTTTTTTGTTGTTGTTGTAACATTAGAAATAATTGAGGTTGAGTCATCAAAATTTAATGACAATATCCTTACAATGTTAACTAATGAATGTAGCAACAGTTAGGCAGATACCAAAACCATATTCTATTAAATTGGGCAGCTCTGATGCCAGAACACCAATATGCCATACAGTAATACCAGTGACACAATGTGAAACCAATGACAACATAAGATTATTTCAAACAAATTGTATAATATTTTTTAATTACAAACTATTTCAGATTTCATAAAATGGGTTAATATGAACAATAAAATGAGGGTTATTGGTCAAAGATTAAGACCAAAAGATGAAGCCTATTGACTAAAATGTCTTTCATAATTACATTGTCATACAACATATAAAACATGTCCACTAGAACATTAGAAACATTGAACATAAACTAAAACGGTTTTACTAACCACACTGATACGAACATTGTGTATGCAGTAAAACATGTTCATGGAATCTTTCCTGTATTGTTCTTCACTTTTACTTCAGATATGTTTGTCTTTGCCATGTTACTGTGTCACGTCCATCTCTTATCATCTCTGAGCCAATCTCCATTGCTTTCTAGCTACTAACGGCTTCTTTACCTGTAGCCAGTTCACATCTGCCACTTTCACACAGTCAGGTGCTCCTCCAAGTACTTCCAGATACTGTGGCAAATTTGAACGGATATTTTGTTCACTGGCAGCGGCTCTGGCATCAGACAAACAAACAATCTGGTCATCCCCATACCAGTTGATATTATCTCTTGGGCTTGGCCAGTAGAACTTGTTGACACCATTCCTGTGCATGCACTTTACTTCAACATTATGTTCTTCAACCTCCAGTATAATGCCAGGGTTTGGTTGTTTGTCTTAGTTCACGATACACCACTGTCCACTGTGGTGAGACTCGATGACATCTGGAGAAAATGGAGCTGAGGTATCCAGATCAATGACATCTGGTTGATGTGGAGGTGAGAGATCACGGCCATTAGCCGTCATTGTCGGAAGGGTGACTTCTTGGGAGACCATAACATGGGCAATTCCACACGCCTGCCGCTGCTTGGCAGAGACAACTTATGTCTCTATATTTCAGGATGCCAGGTGTGATACTTACAACCTGGTGCCCTTTAAGGTAACCAGAGATACCTCAGACATCTTCTGTGCCTTTGTTTCCACCTCTTCCTCGCTGACATAATGCAACTGTATTTGACTGCCAGAGTCCCTCAACTCCTGGTAGAAAGACATTGCATCCGTTATGTCTCACCTGTCGCGGACCAAGAGGTCGGCTGACCTCTAATGAACCCCCACCCCCACTCCATCCGGAGCACCTTTTCCGTGACTGGCATCAAAAAAGTTTCACGTAGTCCCCTGGAAGCCCTTCTTGTAAGATTCTGTGCAAACCATGTTGCCCTTCTGTTTATATTGTGTGGCAGGGTCATCACTGAAGAAATGAAGGTGTTGCACGGCAGGGTACTGGTGTTTTATGTCATTATCATTATCATGGATGGGGTCCAGGTGAGCCCATATGGCTGCTGGATCATGCCTTCTGCTTGGTGAGATGGTGCAGAAAGAGATGGGGGGGGGGGGGGGGGGGGGGGCTCCTCTCTCACATAGAGGACACCAGTGTGGAGCATCACTTACTTGTGTGACCCCCGAAGTGAACGGATTGCATCTCAGAAGCATACTTGTAAGTGAAGTTCTCACTGAAGTCTAGATGGATTGTTGAGGGTTTTATAAAACATTACATTGAGAAACAAGTTTGTGGTGTTATTGTCACTGGCGTTATCGTCATGTCACTGGTGTTACCAGCAAGAACCGTAACACCAGTGACGATAACACCAGTGACAAATCTGCAGACAAGATGGCATATCTAAGATAGCAGCCACTGTAACTCAAACCACACTTCTTAAATTGTAAATAAATCACAATCATGCAATTTTATCAATAAATGTAATCCAATTTCCTTTCCCCTTACTATAAACTGTATAATACTCTGACTACCCCGCTCGCGTCACATGCGCTAGCGTTGTAAAATAAATGTAGAAATCTATATTATTCAATTACACACTGCTCACGAGCGTCTGCGTTGCCAAGGACTAAAATAGAATTCAGTTCTATTTGTGACGCAGATCGCGGTGCAAGTCCTGCCATCTCCTCGTTGGTTTATAGAAGCAGATACAAATGAGGAGATGGCACGTGGGTTATACCCACGTGGGTGATTGAAAGACTAACTGTGTTGTCGGTCGTCGTGGTAATACTATGAAAGTTTAGAGGCCAATCACCTTATAAATTCAAAGAAGAAAAAGCCTGGACGGAGGAGAGATGACTAGAAACGATTCGGTTGACCGTTTTATGTGTGGATTAATTGTCGGAGTAGAGGACCTTGTGCATTTCAGGTAAAATAACAACTCAATGTTTATCTCCCAGGACAAATTAGCTAGCAAGTGCAAGCTAGCTAGTTAAATTGCAATACATGTTTGTTTTGATATTTTAACCTGCGTGTCATGATCGCATTTGGTATGGGGGGACAAAATAAATTTATGCACGATGGCGCACGCGCGCAGCCGGTTTGGGTTCCGTGTAACACCAGTGACCTCGCATGAAATTACCAAGTTAATCATCAAATTGAAGAGAGTGCACACTCACCGTGTGCTTTTCAAAATAGTCCCGTCTCCAATGAATCTTTGACCCAGGAAGAATTTGGCGGTTTTTATACATTTTAACACCAGTGACATGAAATTGAGAGACAGCTATTACTGGTAAATTATTTGTAATATTTATTTGATATTTTAGTTTAAGTAGTCCACTAAATAACTATAATACTTTCCTTTGTATTATGACATTTAAAGAGGGATTTTTTAACTTAAAAAAAAAACTTTTTTAACTTTTATATTTTTTAATGTCACAGCTGTTGAAAGGAGAGGACCAAGGTGCAGCGTGGTGAACGTGAATTTTCTTTATTAAATCAAAATGACGCCGAACAAAATAATTAACACTACAAAAACAAACCGTGAAGCTCAAAGGCTATGTGCCCTAAACAAAGTCAACTTCCCACAAAGAAAGGTGGGAAAAAAGGCTACCTAATTATGGTTCTCAATCAGAGACAACGATAGACAGCTGCCTCTGATTGAGAACCACACCCGGCCAAACACAAAGAAATACACAACATAGAATACCCACCCCAACTCACGCCCTGACCAAACCAAAATAGAGACATAAAAAGGATCTCTAAGGTCAGGGCATGACACTCAAAATATGTCACTAAACCATGACTCCTGACCCGAGGGACAAGCCAATTTCATTGCACTGATTGTGCTCTACAATACATAACAACAATTGTTTGCAATATAACTGTCTTACATATGTTTTATTAATAATAAAACACTCAATTAAAACAAAACATTGTGTCATTATCTCACTTTTTCCTGGTGAATAATACAGGAAAGCCACCATTTTCGTAGAATGACCCATATACTGAATGTACTTTATAAGACCACTCTTCCAGTACCTTTACATAAACCAGTTTGACGTGTACATTATTTCAATCAAAATATTAAAATTGCTCAACCAATACACTCAACCAGTTTCTAAATGTGGAAAATGTGTGGTACAGTACTTGTTGTATGCATGTTTGTCTTTTGTACTCACTCCTTAGGGTTTGATTTTAATGCGTTATAAAAAATAAATGTAATTGAAAATAATCAATGTCTGTTGTACTGTATGTTTTTATATTCTTTAACATTTAATGAGCTATATCGCAAGCATTGTCAAATAAAATCTTAAAAATTACCTAACAGATTTGAAAATAGTTAATTAAACCAAATTGGCTTGTACAACTATATTATTCGTTGAATAGGAAATGTAATGTATTTTTATAGTGGTCCAAATATGTGACCTTTTCAAGATTCAATATTTGCAGTGCATTTTTAGGATCTATGGACGGTCATTTATAATGTGAGTGTATGTGACCATGAAAGGTATTTTCTTTTAAATAAAAAATGTGTAGCAACATGAATGACCCATGTCATCTGTATTCAGTTTTCAAACCACTGAACAGTATTTCTGTACTAGGAGTAGAGAATCACTGATGTAGCAGTGAGCATGTGTATCATCCATTCACTCAATATGACTGGCTCTTTAGGAACCATGTTAAATCATGACTACACACCACTCATATTACTGTCAAATCAACAACTAAAACAGTATTTTTACAACATTCCCACCATGAAATAGTTATTTGTTTGACAACACCACTTACGCATCCAAAAACCACTTATATACACACACACACAAAGTTCAAAAGTTTGGGGTCACTTATAAATGTCCTTGTTTTTGAAAGTAAAGCAACTTTTTTGTCCATTAAAATGACATCAAATTGATCAGAATTACAGTGTAAACATTGTTAATGTTGTAAATCACTATTGTAGCTGGAAACGGCAGATTTTTTATGGAATATCTACATGGGCGTACAGAGGCCCATTATCAGCAACCATCACTCCTGTGTTCTAATGGCACGTTGTGTTAGTTAATCCAAGTTTATCATTTTAAAAGGCTAATTGATCATTAGAAAACCCTTTCGCAATTATGTTAGCACAGCTGAAAACTGTTGTGTTGATTAAAAAAGCAATAAAACTGTCCTTTAGACTAGTTGAGTACCTGGAGCATCAGCATTTGCGGGTTTGATTACACGCTCAAAATTGCCAGAAGAAAAGTACTTTCTTCTGAAACTCATCAGTCTATTCTTGTTCTGAGAAATTAAGGCTATTCCATGCGAGAAATTGCCAATAACCTGAAGATCTCATACAACGCTCTGTACTACTCCCGTCACAGAACAGCGCAAACTGGCTCTAACCAGAATAGAAAGAGGAGTGGGAGGCCCGGTGCACAACTGAGCAAGAGGACAAGTACATTAGTGTCTAGTTTGAGAAACAGACGCCTCACAAGTCCTCAACTGGCTTCATTATGTAGTACCCGCAAAACACCAGTCTCAACGTCAACAGTGAAGAGGCGACTCCGGGATGCTGGCCTTCTAGGCAGAGTTCCTCTGTCCAGTGTGTGTTCTTTTGCCCATCTTAATCTTTATTTTTATTGGCCAGTCTGAGATATGGCTTTTTCTTTGCAACACTGCGGAGTCGGCTCTTCACTGTTGACGTTGAGACTGGTGTTTTGCAGGTACTATTTAATGAAGCTGCCAGGCTAAAGGACAGTTGTATTTCTTTAATCAGCACCACGGTTTTCAGCTGTGCTAAAATAATTGCAAAATGGTTTTCTAATGATCAATTAGCCTTTTAAAATGATAAACTTGGATTAGTTAACACAACGTGCTAACACACAGGAGTGATGGTTGCTGAAAAAGGGCCTCTGTAGATATTACAATAAAAACCAGCCGTTTCCAGCTACAATAGTCATTTATAACATTAACAATGTCTACACTGTATTTCTGATCAATTTGAAGTTATTTTAAAATGGACCAAAAACATTTGCTTTTCTTTCAAAAACAAGGAAGTGGGGAAGTGACCCCAAACTTTTGAACGGTAGTGTATGTATACATTTTTTTTTTATAGCAGTGTACAGTGAAATATTTACGCTCAGAGCTCTAATGTTAGAGGTTTTTGCACTAAAACTGAGGCACTTCATGTACAGAGGATGAGTGACTAAAAACTTAAATGATATACAGTACCAGTCAAAAGTGGGTCTTGCTTTATTTATTTTTTTACATTATAGAATAATAGTGAAGACATCAAAACTATGAAATAACACATATTGAATCATGTAGTAACCAAAAAAAGTGTTAAATCAATGTTAAATTTGAGATTCTACAAAGTAGCCACTCTTTGCCTTGACAGCTTTGCACACTCTTGGCATTCTCTCAACCGGCTTCATGAGGTAGTCACCTGTAATGCATTTTAATTAACAGGTGTGCCTTCTTAAAAGTTAATTTGTGGAATTTCTTTCCTTCTTAATGCGTTTGAGCCAAACAGTTGTGTTGCGACAAGGTAGGGGTGGTATACAGAAGATAGTCCTATTTGGTAAAAGACCAAGTCCATATTATGGCAAGAACAACTCAAATAAGCAAAGAGAAACGGCAGTCCATCGTTACTTTATGACATGAAGGTCAGTCAATCTGTAAAATTAAGAACTTTGAAAGTTTCTTCAAGTGCAGTCGCAAAAACTACCAAGCACTATGATGAAACTCGCTCTCATGAGGACCGCCATAGTAAAGGAAGACCCAACTGCTGCAAAGAAACCACTACTAAAGGACACCAACAAGAAGAAGAGACGGTGGAAATCTGTCCTTTGAGATTTTTGGTTCTAACCGCCGTGTCTTTGTGAGAGACAGAGTAGGTGAACAGACGATCTCTGCATGTGTGGTTCCCACTGTGAAGCATGGAGGAGGAGGTGTGATGGTGCTTTGCTGGTGACACTGTCAGTGATTTATTTAGAATTCAAAGCACACTTAATCAGCATGGCTACCACAGCATTCTGAAGCGATACGTCATCACATCTGGTTTGCTCTTAGTGGGATTATCGTCTGTTTTTCAACAGGACAATGACCCAACATACCTCCAGGCTGAGTAAGGGCTATTTGACCAAGAAGGAGAGTGATGGTGTGCTGCATCGGATGACCTGGCCTCCACAATCAACCGACCTCAAACCAATTGAGATGGTTTGAGATGAGTTGGACCGCAGAGTGAAGGAAAAGCAACTAACAAGTGCTCAGCATGTGTGTGAACTCCTTCAAGACTGTTGGAAAAGCATTCCAGTTGAAGCTGGTTGAGAGAATCCCAAGAGTGTGCAAAGCTGTCATCAAGGCAAAGGGTGGCTACTTTGAACAATCTCAAATACATTTTGATTATTTTAAAACATTTTTGGTTACTACATGATTCCATATGTGTTACGTCAGTTTTGATGTCTACACTATTATTCTATAAATGCAAAAAATAGTACAAATAAAGAAAAACCCTTGAATGAGTAGGTGTGTCCAAAATTTTGACTGGTACTGTAGTTACAAAAACACTAATTAAAAAGTGTATGGAATACTTTTTGGATTATCTAGTCCCTCAGTCGAGCACCAGATTCCTTTTTTGTTCAAGCTGGGGTAAAGCATGTTTCGGCATGCTTTCATTCATTGAAAAGTTGTTGGTAAAAGTCTTTCTCCATTGTGGACAATAATGTGTCTCTTGAGGTGATTGGCCGATATGAAAGTCTTTCCACACTGTGAGCATCTGAACTGCTTGCATCCTGTGTGTACCTTCAGGTGGTCTTTGAGTGAGCCTGACTGGGCAAAGCGCTTGCCGCAGTGGCTGCAGCCGTAGCGTCTCTCCCCCGTGTGAACGCTCTGGTGTCGCTTGAAGTTGCTGGAATCAGAGAAGCACTTCCCACACTGCATGCAGCTGAATGGCTTCTCCCCGGTGTGAACCCTCAGGTGTGTCTTGAGGGTCTGCAGACAAGCCAAAGTCTTACCACATAAACTACAAATGAACAGCTTACCTGCTGTGCCGTCAGTGGTGTAACTTGCAGCGTTGTTATTATGACGGTCATGGGTGACCCAACCATCCTTCATCAACAAAGCATTGGATCCAGTATCCATACCTTTTCGTATAGTCATGTGAGGCTCATCTGAGGGCAATGACGCCATCTGTCTTTTGTCTCTGTAACCTACAGGTTGTTTGTGCTCAGTTATGGAGCGACTCAGCTTGTTCATCACATAGGGAAGACCATTCTCTGAACCAGAGTGAATAGGTACCACATCCACACGAGAGTAAGAGCAGTCAGGAAGATCAGTCCCATGACCCTGTGTGCTAAAGGTCCCAAGTTGTCTGGGGGGCTCAAACAGCATACAATCAAAGCCAACATTGTCAGGTATTCCATCACCATTTCCCAATCGTGGGTTTTGAGATATTTTGTTCACACTCAGGTTTTTAATTGATTCTGGCAAGAGGATGCAGTTGTCGGTTTCACCACTCACCCACATACAAGATCTGTCGTTCTCCTGTTTACTGATTGGTTGAGCAGCCTCTGTGTCGATGCTGGAATGCATTTCCCCTCCATCAACATGATCTAAAGCTTCTGCAAAATAAATAACAGTGTGTGAATATGAAATGGATAATCATCATGAAAGTATCACAAATCAGTCAAAGGGTATGAGCAATTTCAGATAAATGTATTGCTATACAGTGCATTCAGAAAGTATTCAGACCCCTTAACTTTTCCCACATTGTTACAGCCTTATTCTAAAATTGATTAAATAAATGTTTTCCTCATCAGTCTACACCGAATAACCCACAACGACAAAGCGAAAACAAGTTTGTTTAAAATAAATATATAAAATAGCAAACATTTCTAAAAGAAATACAGTTGAAGTCGGAAGTTTACATACACTTAGGTTGGAGTCATTAAAACTCGTTTTTCAACCACTCCACACATTTCTTGTTAACAAACTATAGTTTTGGCAAGTCGTTTAGGACATCTACTTTGTGCATGACACAAGTCATTTTTCCAACAATTGTTCACAGACAGATTTTTTCACTTATAATTCACTTTATCACAATTCCAGAGGGTCAGAAGTTTACATACCCTAAGTTGACTGTGCCTTTAAACAGCTAGGAACATTCCAAAAAATGATTTCCTGGCTTTAGAAGCTTCTGATAAGCTAATTGACATCATTTGGAGTCAATTGAGGTGTAACTGTGGATGTATTTCAAGGCCTACCTTCAAACTCAGTGCCTCTTTACTTGACATCATGGGAAAATCAAAAGAAATCAGCCAAGACCTCAGAAAAATCTGTTCATCTGTACAAACAATAGTATGCAAGTATAAACACCATGGGACCACGCAGCCATCATACTGCTCAGGTAGGAGACACGTTCTGTCTCCTAGAGATGAACGTACTTTGGTGCGAAAAGTGCAAATCAATCCCAGAACAGCAGCAAAGGACCTTGTGAAGATGCTGGAGGAAACAGATACAAAAGTATCTATATCCACAGTAAAATGAGTCCTATATTGACATAACCTGAAAGGCCACTCAGCAAGGAAGAAGCCACTGCTCCAAAACCGCCATAAAAAAAGCCAGACTACGGTTTGCAACTGGAGAAATGTCCTCTGGTCTGACGAAACAAAAACAAACTGTTTGGCCATAATGACCCTTGTTATGTTTGGAGGAAAAAGGGGGAAGCTTGCAAGCCCAGGGCTCTACGCTAACTTTTTTCCCGAGGAGTACATGCGCTCCTAAATGAAAAAAATGTAGGAGCACACAAAGAAATTTAGGAGCACAGTGAGAAATGTAACACAGAGTTTATTAACAAACAATTTATTACATACATATTTATACTGTGTGTGTGAGCGTGTACTAAGGGACACATCTGTGGAACAGCACATACCACCAAAATCACACATTGACCCATGCCTACTTGACGCAAAGGATATCAGTTGTCCAGCTGCTTTTGTATGTTGGCCGTCTGGCACGCTTAGAGGTCAGCCAGCGGTCCGCGGCAGGAGTGGGATCAAACTCCTTGACAGAAGACCCCTCCAGGCTGATCCTAATCAGGTCTTCGGTGGTGGAGACCAAGGCAGCTTCTTGTCGAATTCTTAATCCGCTTCTGCGCAGAGAAGCCTAGCTCACACTGGGCAGCTGAAATGGGCAGCACCAGCATAAGCTGCACCAACTCCAGTATGTTCTAGGGAAAAGATTATATCTTTCAATTTTATTTAAACTCTTACCATTAACTTATCAAAACCAACCATAGGATACCATACATAACCAGTGTTACTCTACCTTGTAATAGTGCCTGTAGGGGTCCTTTGTCAACATGGTCTCCCACAGGCCACTGTAGGACTTGTCCTTGAAATTGTGGCTGACCAGGATTTTCAGCCTCTGCCACTCATCCTGGATTCCAACCATGTTCCACCCCGATCTACAGGATTGAACAGAGCAAGCGAGTTTGCAAATATGCAAACATAACATTGTCTCATATGGCAATGCTGTGTCAAATAAATTCTTACCTCTCTAGAGGCTCCATGAAATGCCTCATCAGGTATGCCACACCATCATCGCCAAAGGTGAGGAGGCTGGCCTGGTCTTCTGGCCATGTGTCAGGGTTTAGCACTCTGAAAGACTCCACTGGGGGTCTGGACAACCTCATCCTTCAGCAAACCACCAAACCTGGCTTTGAGATCATCCACGCCGATGTTGATGGCCACCTCCATGTGCTGCTTCAGCTGGGGATTCAGCTGGAGGTCCGTGAAGCCTTTCAGATTCCCCTTCAGTGTTATTCCCTTTAACAGAAATAACACACACCAACACACAATGAAATCGATTTCTCTTACATCCTAACAAGCTCTCATCCTAACACACCTGGAATCTCCTCTCATCACCCTGCTGCTGAGCAAGCATGGTCTGGATCTTCTCCAGCATGCCTCCTGCCTTTGCCCTAAGCTTTAGTGCTTCCAGTCTGGTCATTGTCTTCCTCAACTCTGATGTGGCTTGGGGGAGGATCAGGTCATTCCTTTGCAGGGTGAGGCTAAGTGAGGATAGCTCCTCAAACATGTCTGAAAGAAAATGGCAGAATACACAAAAGAGTGCATCCTCCATTTCCCGCTTTATCTGTGAGTAAATAAACTGTCACCCCTCATTTACTTGATTCTGAAAGTTCATTTGAGTCTTGAAACAATTTTTTACAACTAGTGTGGTACTACATTTCCTGTGTAAAACTGACCTTTGACCGCCCTTGAACTTCAGCTGTTGTTGATGCTACGGCCAGATGCTCCATGTGCTGCCGAACAACGGTGCACTGGCCTTCGTCAGTGGCAAGGTCCTTGTCTTGTCCATGCCGTAGGAACATTTTGAGGGCTCTGTGGACATGGGGGATCCAGCAAGTTCCCTTGACGCTAGACAGTGTGCAAATATCCACACCGAGCTCTTGCCCGAGAACATAGAACTCTTGTTTGCATTTTCCGCTGAAGTGATACGTCTTCCATATCAGATTCAGAAGATCGTACACGACAGACACCTTTGGCTCTTTCTTCTGAATGGTCAGTATTGCCAGCTGTAGTCTGTAAAAGTCAGAAAAGAATCTTCCAAACAATTCACTGTCTCCTTCCCCCTGTCTCGTGCCAACAGAAAACAATAATTCTGTGGTATTTACCATTCTAGCACAGAGATGATTAGTTATTAGTTACAAACCTATGTGGCATACAGTGGATTGGGATTATATGCCCCCCCGCCTCTCTCTGCAGGTGGGCAATCACTCCCCCACGGTGGCCCATGTTCACGGAGGCACGATCTGCCCCGAAGGAGATGCACTTCTTCATCCATGACCCTCCATCCTCCTCTGGGCAAACAGCACAAAATGTGGCCTTGGTAGCATCCAAAACACCTCGAATGACATCACAAAAAAACAATCATACAAAAGTATTTCTGACAAACTAAATTATCTCCATTATGAATAATGATTAAACTTTACACAAGAACAAAGCCTATGAAGAGGAACAACTCACCAATGGCATGAGAGTGCTCAAGGGTCTGTTGTCCGACCAAGGGATTGACTGGCTTCCCATCCTCCAACAAGCGTACGCAGACAATCTCGCATTCGGTGTTGGATATATCAGTCTCCGTCTATTAGAACCGCAAGATACTTCGCGGCTTTCAGCTTCGCTGACAGGCTCTCTCATTATGTCAGCAATTTGACCGATCATCTCCGCACATCTTACATCATTGTCGTATGTGGAATTAATGTCAACTCCGTTTTTGTGGTGGAGTCTGATAAGCGGCCCAAATTTGACGAAAGGTTCTTGTTCTTTCGCAATGAAGTATGCGGTGTTTATCTTTATTTTCAGCTGCCTCCTCTTCTCCTCCTCAGGCAGCAGCACTTGCTGCCTCAAGGCTGCTGACACCGTGCCTGATGGTTTCTCCTGTCTCAACAGGTACAGATCTTTGCACTGGATATACCGCCGCGAGATGTTTCGCTGCGCTCTCTCTTTTCAGATGCAGGTTTCCTGACACGAAGGACGTCATTTTGTCTGTCATAGTTGAAGTGTAACTATGATGAAAATTACTGGCCTCTCTCATCTTTTTAAGTGGGAGAACTTGCACAATTGGTGGCTGACAAAATACTTTTTTGCCCCACTGTACATAGGTATTCATACCCTTTGCTATGAGACTCGAAATTGAGCTCAGGTACATTGTCGCCATTGACCATCCTTGAGATGTTTCTACAACTTGGAGTCGACCTGTGGTAAATTCAATTGATTGGACATGATTTGGAAAGGCACACACCTGTCTATATAAGGTCCCACAGTTGACAGTGCATGTCAAAGCAAAAAGCAAGCCAAGGAATTGTCTGTAGAGCTCCTAGACAGGATTGTGTCGAGACACAGATCTAGGAAAGGGTTGTCTGTAGAGCTCCGAGACAGGATTGTGTCGAGACACAGATCTGGGAAAGGGTACCAAAAAATGTCTGCAGCATTGAAGGTTCCTAAGAATGGCCTCCATCATTCTTCAAGGGAAGAAGTTTGGAACCACCAAGACTCTTCCTAGAGCTGGCCGCCAAAAGGCATCTAAAGGAAACAAGATTCTCTGGTCTGATTAAACCAAGACTGAACTCTTTGGCCTGAATGCCAAGCGTCACATCTGGAGGAAACCTGGCACTATCCCTACGCAGAAGCATGGTGGTGGCGGCATTATGCTGTGGGGATGTTTTTTGGAGGCAGGGACGAAAAACTAGTCAGGATCGAGGGAAAGATGAACGGAACAAATTACAGAGCGCCCAGGATCTCAGACTGGGGCGAAGGTTCACCTTCCAACAGGACAACGACCCTAAGCACACAGCCAAGACAACATTGGAGTGGTTTCGAGACAAGTCTCTGATTGTACTTGAGTGGCCCAGCCAGAGCCTGGACTTGATCCCGATCTAACATATCTGGAGACCGGAAAATAGCTGTGCAGCGATGCTCCCCATCCAACCTGTCAGAGCTTGAGAGGATCTGAAGAGAAGAATGGGAGAAACTCCCCAAACGTCATACTCAAGAACACTCAAGGCTGTAATCGCTGCCAAAGGTGCTTCAACAA
This sequence comes from Salvelinus namaycush, assembly GCF_016432855.1. Lineage (NCBI taxonomy): Eukaryota > Metazoa > Chordata > Actinopteri > Salmoniformes > Salmonidae > Salvelinus > Salvelinus namaycush. Next base: position 2,837,410 of record NC_052324.1, on the reverse strand, counting down.
AGTACTGAGTAAAGGGTCTGAATTAGAGGTCGACCGATTATGATTTTTCAACGCTGAAACCGATACCGATTATTGGAGGACCAAAAAAAGCCGATACCGATTCAGTCGGCCGATCATTTTTATTTGTTTATTTGTAATAATGACAATTACAACAATACTGAATGAACACTTTTATTTTAACTTAATATAATACATCAACAAAATCAATTTAGCCTCAAATAAATAATGAAACATGTTCAATTTGGTTTAAATAATGCAAAAACAAAGTGTTGAAGAAAGTAAAAGTGCAATGTAATGTGCCATGTAAAAAAGCTACCGTTTAAGACTTCCAGACTCCCTCTGCCTACCCAAGGACGTCAGAGGACAAAAATCAGTTAACCACCTAACTGAGGAACTCAATTTAACCTTGCGCAATACCCTACATGCAGTTGCACCCCTAAAAACTAAAAACATTTGTCATAAGAAACTAGCTCCCTGGTATACAGAAAACACCCGAGCTCTGAAGCAAGCTTCCAGAAAATTGGAACGGAAATGGCGCCACACCAAACTGGAAGTCTTCCGACTAGCTTGGAAAGACAGTAGCGTGCAGTATCGAAGAGCCCTCACTGCTGCTCGATCATCCTATTTTTCCAACTTAATTGTGGAAAATAAGAACATTCCGAAATGTATTTTTGATACTGTCGCAAAGCTAACTAAAAAGCAGCATTCCCCAAGTGAGGATGGCTTTCACTTCAGCAGTAATAAATTCATGAACTTCTTTGAGGAAAAGATCATGATCATTAGAAAGCAAATTACGGACTCCTCTTTAAATCTGCGTATTCCTCCAAAGCTCAGCTGTGCTGAGTCTGCACAACTCTGCCAGGACCTAGGATCAAGAGAGACACTCAAGTGTTTTAGTACTATATCTCTTGACACAATGATGAAAATAATCATGGCCTCTAAACCTTCAAGCTGCATACAGGACCCTATTCCAAACTAAACTACTGAAAGAGCTGCTTCCTGTGCTTGGCCCTCCTATGTTGAACATAATAAACGGCTCTCTATTCACCGGATGTGTACCAAACTCACTAAAAGTGGCAGTAATAAAGCCTCTCTTGAAAAAGCCAAACCTTGACCCAGAAAATCAAAAAAACTAAAATCGGCCTATAATCGAATCTTCCATTCCTCTCAAAAATTTTAGAAAAAGCTGTTGCACAGCAACTCACTGCCTTCCTGAAGACAAACAATGAATACGAAATGCTTCAGTCTGGTTTTAGACCCCATCATAGCACTGAGTGTGCACTTGTGAAGGTGGTAAATAACCTTTTAATGGCGTCAGACCGAGGCTCTGCATCTGTCCTCGTGCTCCTAGACCTTAGTGCTGCCTTTGATACCATCGATCACCACATTCTTTTGGAGAGATTGGAAACCCAAATTGGTCTACACGGACAAATTCTGGCCTGGTTTCGATCTTATCTGTCGGAAAGATATCAGTTTGTCTCTGTGAATGGTTTGTCCTCTGACAAATCAACTGTACATTTCGGTGTTCCTCAAGGTTCCGTTTTAGGACCACTATTATTTTCACTATATATTTTACCTCTTGGGGATGTCATTCGAAAACATAAATGTTAACTTTCAATGCTATGCGGATGACACACAGCTGTACATTTCAATTAAACATGGTGAAGCCCCAAAATTGCCCTCGCTAGAAGCCTGTGTTTCAGACATAAGGAAGTGGATGGCTGAAAACGTTCTACTTTTAAACTCGGACAAAACAGAGATGCTTGTTCTAGGTCCCAAGAAACAAAGAGATCTTCTGTTGAATCTGACAATTAATCTTGATGGTTGTAAAGTCGTCTCAAATAAAACTGTGAAGGACCTCGGCGTTACTCTGGACCCTGATATGACGGTCTTGATATGACGAACATATCAAGACTGTTTCAAGGACAGCTTTTTTCCATCTACGTAACATTGCAAAAATCAGAAACTTTGTCCAAAAATGTGGCAGAAAAATTAATCCATGCTTTTGTTACTTCTAGGTTAGACTACTGCAATGCTCTACTTTCCGGCTACCCGGATAAAGCACTAAATAAACTTCAGTTAGTGCTAAATACGGCTGCTAGAATCCTGACTAGAACCAAAAAATGTCATCATATTACTCCAGTGCTAGCCTCCCTAGACTGGCTTCCTGTTAAGGCAAGGGCTGATTTCAAGGTTTTACTGCTAACCTACAAATCATTACATGGGCTTGCTCCTACCCATCTTTCCTATTTGGTCCTGCCGTACATACCTACACGTACGCTACGGTCACAAGATGCAGGCCTCCTAATTGTCCCTAGAATTTCTAAGCAAACAGCTGGAGGCAGGGATTTCTCCTATAGATCTCCATTTTTATGGAATGGTCTGCCTACCCATGTGAGAGACGCAGACTCTGTCTCAACTTTTAAGTCTTTACTGAAGACTCATCTCTTCAGTGGGTCATATAATTGAGTGTAGTCTGGCCCAGGAGTGTGAAGGTGAACGGAAAGGCTCTGGAGCAACGAACCGCCCTTGCTGTCTCTGCCTGGCCGGTTCCCCTCTCTCCACTGGGATTCTCTGCCTCTAACCCTATTACAGGGGCTGAGTCACTGGCTTACTGGTGCTCTTTCATGCCGTCCCTAGGAGGGGTGCGTCACTTGAGTGGGTTGAGTCACTGACGTGATCTTCCTGTCTGGGTTGGCGCCCCCCCTTGGGTTGTGCCGTGGCGGAGATCTTGTGGGCTATACTCGGCCTTGTCTCAGGATGGTAAGTTGGTGGTTGGAGATATCCCTCTAGTGGTGTGGGGGCTGTGCTTTGGCAAAGTGGGTGGGGTTATATCCTTCCTGTTTGGCCCTGTCCGGGGTATCATTGGATGGGGCCACAGTGTCTACTGACCCCTCCTGTCTCAGCCTCCAGTATTTATGCTGCAGTCTGAGACAGTTTGTGTTGGGGGCTAGGGTCAGTTTGTTATATCTGGAGTACTTCTCCTGTCTTATCCGGTGTCCTGTGTGAATTTAAGTATGCTCTCTCTAATTCTCTCTTTCTTTCTCTCTCGGAGGACCTGAGCCCTAGGACCATGCCTCAGGACTACCTGGCATGATGACTCCTTGCTGTCCCCAGTCCACCTGGCCGTGCTGCTGCTCCAGTTTCAACTGTTCTGCCTGCGGCTATGGAACCCTGACCTGTTCACCTGACGTGCTACCTGTCCCAGACCTGCTGTTTTCAACTCTCTAGAGACCGCAGGAGTGGTAGAGATACTCTTAATGATCGGCTATGAAAAGCCAACTGACATTTACTCCTGAGGTGCTGACTTGCTGCACCCTCGACAACTACTGTGATTATTATTATTTGACCATGCTGGTCATTTATGAACATTTGAACATCTTGGCCATGTTCTGTTATAATCTCCACCCGGCACAGCCAGAAGAGGACTGGCCACCCCTCATAGCCTGGTTCCTCTCTAGGTTTCTTCCTAGGTTTTGGCCTTTCTAGGGAGTTTTTCCTAGCCACTGTGCTTCTACACCTGCATTGCTTGCTGTTTGGGGTTTTAGGCTGGGTTTCTGTACAGCACTTTGAGATATCAGCTGATGTAAGAAGGGCTATATAAATACATTTTATTTGATTTGATTTAAGTTCCTTGCTCAGAACATTAAAACATATGAAAGCTGGTGGTTCCTTAACATGAGTCTTCAATATTCCCAGGTAAGAAGTTATAGGTTGTAGTTATTATAGGAATTATAGGACTATTTCTCTCTATACCATTTGTATTTCATATGCCTTTGACTATTGGATGTTCTTATTAGCACTTTAGTATTGCCAGTGTAACAGTATAGCTTCCGTCCCTCTACTCGCCCCTACCTGGGCTCGAATCAGGAACACATCGACAACAGCCACCCTCGAAGCATCGTTACCCATCGCTCCACAAAAGCCGCGGCCCTTGCAGAGCAAGGGGAACAACTACTTCAAGGTCTCAGAGCGAGTGACGTCACCGATTGAAACGCTATTAGCGCACACCCCGCTAACTAGCTAGCCATTTCACATCGGTAACACCAGCCTAATCTCGGGAGTTGATAGGCTTGAAGTCATAAACAGCTCAATGCTTGAAGCACAGCGAAGAGCTGCTGGCAAACTGCTGCTGCCTACCACCGCTCAGTCAGACTGCTCTATCAAATCATATAATTAAGTCTAACATAACACACATATATACGAGCCTTAGGTCATTAATATGGCCAAATCCAGAAACTATCATCTCGATAACAAAACATTTATTCTTTCAGTGAAATACGGAACCGTTCCGTATTTTATCTAACGGGTGGCATCCATAAGTGTAAATATTCCTGTTACATTGCACAACCTTTAATGTTATGTAATAATTACGTAAAATTCGGACAAATTAGTTCGCAACGAGCCAGGCGGCCCAAACTGTTGCATATACCCTGACTCTGCGTGCAATGAACGCAAGAGAAGTGACACAATTTCCCTAGTTTAATATTGCCTGCTAACCTGGATTTCTTTTCACAAAATATGCAGGGTTAACCTTTTACGGGGGCAGCCCGACACCGGTACACTTATGACAACATCCAGCTCAAAGTGCAGGGCGCGAAATTCAAAATCTATTTTTTTTTTTATATTTAACTTTCACACATTAACAAGTCCAAGACACCAGATGAAAGGTGCACATCTTGTGAATCAAGCCAACATGTCCGATTTTTAAAATGTTTTACAGGGAAGACAAAATATGTAAATCTATTAGCTAACCACGTTAGCAAAAGACACAACTTTTCTAACTCCATCAGTTTCTTACTCCATCAGGTGCTATCACAAATTCGACCAAATAAAGATATAAATAGCCACTAACCAAGAAACAAATTCATCAGATGACAGTCTGATAACATATTTATTGTATAGCATATGTTTTGTTCGAAAAATTTGCATATTTCATGTATAAACCATAGTTTACATTTCAGCTACAATCCGAAATTGCACCGAAAGCAGCCATAATATTTACAGACACCAACGTCAAATAGCTAATTACTCATCATAAAACATTTCTGAAAAATACATAGTCTGCAGCAATTGAAAGACAGGCATCTTGTGATTCCAAACAATATTTCCGATTTATTAAATGTTTTACAGCGAAAACAAAATGTATCGCTATATTAGCGTAGCTACAATAGACAGACACAATTGGGCGCCCACGGCCAGTTCACATGCACGACAGATATATGAAATAACATCATAAAATGGGTCTTACTTTTGCTGATCTTTCATCAGAATGTTGAAGAAGGTGTCCTCTGTCCAGATGAGTCGTTGTTTCGATTCAGAATGGCAAATTTCCCTCTTCAATTAGCATTGGCACTAGCCGATGGCATAAATTTCTCCAACGTAAACACAGTCAGAGGACGGAACACGGCAAAACTCCCGAATAAAGTTTCAATAATCTGATTAAACTATATTGAAAAAACATACATTACGATGATATGGTCACATGTATCAAAAAAAATTCGAGCCGGAGATGTTAGCCGTTCGTTACGAAGGCAAAACAGAAGTCAATCCCACTTCCTTCAGAGTACGGGAAGTGGACGGTCACGTCAAAGAAATAGGTTTTTTTCCACCACAGAACAAGATGAGCACAAAAATTTCTTCTCTGACATCCTCTTTACACCAATAGGAAGGCGTATAGAGTGTCAGCAGACTCCTAAGTGTCAAGACCATGTATAGGCATCAAGTTGAAAAGAGCATCGATTTCTGACATTTCACTTCCTGGTCAGGAAAAGTGCTGCAGAAGGACTTCTGTTTCACTCAGAGAAATAATTCCAACTGTTTTAGAAACTAGAAAGTGTTTTCTATCCAAAAAGAATAATAATATTCATATTGTACGAGCAAGATTTGAGTAGGAGGCCGTTTGAAATGGGCACGATTTCACTGGCTACTCAACACTTTGCCTTGCAGCCATAAGAAGTTAAAAAAATATACTTCTGTGTATTGATTTAAGAAAGGCATTGATGTTTATGGTTAGGTACATTCGTGCAATGATTGTGCTTTTTGAGAAAATGCACTTTTGTTAAATCATCCCCCGTTTGGCGAAGTTGGCTGTCTTTGTTAGGAAGAAATAGTCTTCACACAGTTCGGAATGAGCCAGGCGGCCCAAACTGCTGCATATACCCTGACTCTGTTGCACAGAACGCAAGAGAAGTGACACATTTTCCCTAGTTAAAAGAAATTCATGTTAGCAGGCAATATTAACTAAATATGCACGTTTAATGCTAGCTAGCACCTTACCTTGGCTCCTTGCTGCACTCGCATAACAGGTAGTCAGCCTGCCACGCAGTCTGCTCGTGGAGTGCAATGTAATAGGCCATGATCGGTGTCCAAAAATGGCGATTACCGATTGTTATGAAAACTTGAAATTGGCCCGAATTAAAAATCGGCCATTCCGATTAATCGGTGGACCTCTAGGCTGAATACTTATGTAAATATGATATTTCCATTTTTTATTTTTAATCCATTTGCTAAAAACATTTAAAACGTGTTTTTGCTTTGTCATTATGTGGTAGTGTGTAGATTGATAAGGGAATTTTTTTTTTTCCGAATGCACTGTAAATCTAGTCTATATGAAAGCCTAAATATTGGCATGAAATCTGAAGCATTTATAATGAAATCAAATGTAAGCATTGTATCAGTACACAGTCCAACATTATTACAATAATTTTACATGACAGCATTTTTTTTTTTACATATATAAAAGCTTGGTATATTCATGGAAAAAGGCAAAATGGTACAGCCCACAACCTAAGTGTAATGAGATGTGCGTAATACAACACTTTTTCCCAAAAGGCATAAGGAAAAGACTTGATTTAGTTGGTCTCCCATTTACTTACCGGTGCTCTGTCGCTCTTGTTGGTCATGATTCTCCCAGGCTTCTTCCCGCCTCTCCTCTTTGATGGTAGGTGATTTGGGCTTTATATCATTGAATGCTGCAGGCTGTTGGACACAATGTAGTGTAAAATCAGTTGGGATACCAGATATCCAGTGCTTTCAGAAAGTATTCATAACCCTTGACTTACTCCACATTTAGTTTTGTTACAGCCTGTATTCAAAATGGATTAAATAGATTTCTCTCACCCATCTACACACCAATAACGACAAAGTGAAAACATGTTTTTAGAAATGTTTGCTAATTTATTGTGGAATAAGTCAAGGGGTATGACTACTTTCTGAATGCACTGTAACTGGGAATAATCCCCTAACTGAGAAAATGTACTCTATTCACGTCAGTCAAAGAAAACTGAAAAGATATAACTTAAGAACACTAACAACACAGTAAACAGGTAAAACAGCACCGCTTGACTGCAAGATGACCACTAGCATGGGTGGGCTATAGGTAGGGACGTGAAACGTTCAGGTTGCTGCACAGACACAATGAATGCTCTAATCTTGGGAGCGCCCGGAGCGTTTTTACTCTCTAAATAATTAAGAAATGTGTCATTGTTGCAATAGTTTGTGAGTGGACAACACAGTGTACACTATCATCTTAAATTGGCATGTTGAATTATTTTGCCATATGATATTTTTTACATTGTGCTAATTTCCCTAATGTGGTCAGTTCGTGTTAGTTACTACCTTACACAAGCTTGCATTTTCACCCAATACAACTTAGTGGAATTACACATCCTTTTACCTCAGATTGGTGATTTTAGAATAAAAATTGACACGATGACATAAGATCGGTTGCTTAACCCTTAATAGGGCTAAATTAAAATGTTTCTTACAGAAGAAATATAAAAAGTATATGCATAACCATGGTAACAACTGACAGGGAACAGTTTTGATCACAAAGGTGAGGACATAACAGTTCACCTGACAAGACTGAATCCAAACATTACACTGTTGATTTTGGGAATTTTACATTTACTGTACTTTTCAGTGCATTTGTGGAGGAATTCTGAAAATACTCTGGATACATTCAGTAACATGCTAAGAATATTCCTGGAAAATGTGGGGTAGGTGCAACATAAGTTAAAAAATGACAAGGGTTTGAGTGAGAGGACTAAACTGGTGTCTCCAAGTGGCCACACACCTCTCCAAAGTGTGCACAGCTCCAAAGTAATTTCAATGCACTTTTATGACTCAGAGTCTTCAACTATAAGCTTTTTGAAGTACTCCTAGCTGTGCCGTTGAGGAACTAGAGCTAGCACAATTGTAGTTGTTTTTTTTGGAACATAACCCTGCATCCCTGCCAACACAATTACTGTTGTTTACGCAATCCAAAAACAGTCCATTATAAATCACAATCTGGGTAAAGTGGGCATCATTTAAATTCTGTTCTATTGCAAACATAACTAGCAAACATGACTAGCTAAGTTATAAAATATGGATCACAGTTTTAGTTTTTGCTGAATTGCATTGTGAAAGCCTATCATAATTTGTGAGCATAGAAAGGAGTCATGAGTGCATTCAGGTGCCTGTGCAGCAGCAAATTCTCTTAACAGTCAAACATAGGCTCATTCTGTTCAGAACAACTAAGGGTATGACGCCATTTCATCTTGTGCATTTCACATTTCCATATCATGAAACGTATCATGTACATTGTCAATGTTTATGATCACTATGTTTGATGTACATGATACGTTTCATGATATGGAAATGCGAAATGCACATTTCAAATTACGGGTGTTTGGCTTGTTTGTCATCCAAGCGGTATTTATTATAATCCTCAACATCTCATCTTTCAAAATACTTAGTCCTCTTAATTTACAGAATTTCCTTCACTCAGACAACAAAACATGTGAAAATGTTGCCCAATTAGCGGGCGGGACGGGGGCAACTTCTCGTCCCGTGAGGTGCAGCGGTCAGTCAAAACCCATGCAGCGCTGTGAAGTGCAGACCCAGAGCTCTGATGTCATGTATGGCATGTTACAGTACAACCCCTGCGTTCCAATTTAGGCGTTCATCAATGCCCAAATCTGCCATTTTCAACCTGCGTACGAGTTTAAAGGGCTACAACAGATCAATATATTTGGTTTTGTACCGTTGATTTTGTCACACATACTGGGGAGTGCAGGAGTTAAGGCTTCTGCATCCTTCTGTTCGGCTGGCACCTACAAGCGAGTGTGTTCGCATACTCCCTTAAAAAGACCACTTGAAAAATGACAAAAAAAGCAGCAATAGTAGTCTGTCCATCTTGACAATCCATTGAAGACTCCCTACTGTTGACCAATGACCGAGGAAGGGGCGTAGACTTCAGCTACTGAAATTTGGCTTGCCTCGAAAAAAAAGGTTGTGTGCACGAACAGCCGAAATAACTCTTGCCAAAAACCAAAACAAACCAAAACATAAAAATGTCTGAACTGTTCTGAACTGTTTCGGATGGTAAGCATGCAGACTGAGGCCTTTAGTATTCAGAGTTAATTTTAGGACTCAAATGGCAGGGAACATTTTGGGAGGTCTCGCTAAAGTCACTAGCCAATACACGGATTTGACAGTCCAACTATCACTTAAATAGCAGCCAACCGTTATCACTTGATATCTTATGGCGTGTCGTGATTCGTTGAATTTAACTTAAAGAAGTGGTTTGTTCCTGCTAGGAAGTTGTTCCTAATGTTTTGTCCACTCAGTGTATGTGATCGTATACTTAGGATGTAAGCAAGGTTTGAACTGATTATATTTTAGTCAAATGTGATATCCGTTCGGGCTTCTTGCGGTCAATTTGCATTCTACAAATTATTTGTAATTATGTTCCGGGCCCCTGACCATCGGCTCAATAAAAGAATCGGCCTGTGGTTGTTTCTACACTATACAAAAATATAAAACACAACATGTAAAGTGTTGGTCCCATGTTTCATGAGCTGAAATAAAAGATTCCAGAAATGTTCCATACGCACAAAAAGCTTATTTCTCTCAAATGTTGTACACAAATTAGTTTACATCCCTGTTAGTGAGCATTTCTCCTTTGCCAAGAAAATCCATCCACCTGACAGGTGTGGCATATCAAGAAGCTGATTTCAACAGCATGATCATTACACAGGTGCACCTTGTTCTGGGGACTATAAACAGCCACTCTAAAATGTGCAGTTGTCACACAACAATGTCTGAAGTTGAGGGAGCATGCACTTGGCATGCTGACTGCAGGAATGTCCCCCAGAGCTGTTGCCAGATACTTTAACGTTAAATTCTCTGCCATAAGCAGCCTCCAACATAGTTTTAGAGAATTTGGCAGTACGTCCAACCAGCCTCAAAACCGCAGACCACGTGTATGGCGTTGTGCGTAAGAAGGGTTTGCTGATGTCAACATTGTGAACAGAGTGATAACGGGATGGTGGGGGTGGGGTTATGGTATGGGAAGGCATAAGCTACGGACAACGAACACAATTGCATTTTATCGATGGCAATTTGAATGCACAGAAATACCGTAACAAGATCCGGAGGTCCATTTTTTTAAAGGTATCCCCAAATCCCCAAATTAGGGCCTAAGGAATTTATTTAAATTGACTGATTCTCATATGAACTGTAACTCAGTAAAATCTTTGAAATGTTGCATGTTGTGTTTATATTTTAGTTCAGCATAGTTTATTGCTAAATTGTAATTACTTCGCCACTATGGCCTATTTATTGCCTTACCTCCTTAATTTGCACACACTGTATACATATTTTTCTATTGTGTTATTGACTGTACGTTTGTTTATTCCATGTGTAACTCTGTGTTGTTGTTTTTGTCGCACTGCTTTGCTTTATCTTGGCCAGGTCGCAGTTGTAAATGAGAACTTGTTCTCAACTGGCCTACCTGGTTAAATATAGATGAAATGTAAACATCTTTTTTTATCCCTGATGTATTGGTTATTCCAAGTTTCTGTGTGGCCTTTGAACACTGTTAAAGAGCGCTACACCCCAAACGTCTGTTCTATTGATTTCAGCATGAAATCAATGGAAATGATTAACAAAAAAAGTGTGATACCGCGTTGGCGACCTACTTGAATCAAAATGAAACACATAAAAATGTGATTATCCTCTAAAAAGTGATGTACACATTATTCCCAGATGGTTTTTGAGCTGTGTTAAGTTTTAACAAGAAGTGCAGCCTCATCTCCCCCTCTCGCACAATTGATTTCAAAGGAATTGACAAAGCAGTGTTGTGTTTCTCTTTCTGTTTTCGTGACCCCTGTATCCAAATGTAACATTCCAAAATGTAGCTTACTGTGTTCTGCAGGTTATCATTTAACCAGTGATTTAAAACGTCATCCAGTTTCCATGTGGTTTTTAGTTTTGGTAGTTTCAAGTGGCAATAAATGAATTGTCAAAACAACAGGGGTTTAGGTATTTATGCAGTTTTTACAAGGTGCTTTCTTAAAAATAGTCAATGTGTATATATCAAACTGTTTCTGCATATTGGTTATTGACTTGGACACAAATTGTGTTTTGATTTATTGCCAATTGTCAAAACAACAGGGGTTTAGGTATTTATGCAGTTTTTACAAGGTGCTTTCTTAAAAATAGTCAATGTGTATATATCAAACTGTTTCTGCATATTGGTTATTGACTTGGACACAAATTGTGTTTTGACATTGGGCTATTTTTCAAAATGTCAACAAGCAGCAAGCAGCTACAGCATAATTTTCAACTTAATTTTTAGGCATTTAAATGTAACTTTCAAAATGTATTTCCAATAGTATTGTATTTAACCAGGTAATAATTGCTGAATGAGTCAAAAACAACGTGCTGTGATTTATTTATTTTGATGATATACCAGAAATCACCAAAACGGGTTTGCACTGCTTACTAGGTTATTTTTGCTTCCAGACCTGGCTGTGTTGATAAGCACTGAAATATTGTGGGAAATGGGGAACACATGCAAAAGTAAAGCTTACCTTTCTCTGTGTGGTAGTCTGTCCAGTGTCACCTGAAGACTTTCCCTCCCTAAAAAGGCTGGTGACCAACTGGGAATCAACTGCTCTCAGACATTGAATATCGCCTAAAATGAGTAAACATGAGAAATGGTTTGCATCCACGCACGCACACACACACACACGTATTAACGCTGTCTTGATAAAGTGGTTTCGTTTATAAAATGATGTTGTAACTAATAAATGTTGCTAGTACGTGCTCTAATGGCACGACCAAATCTTACAGCTTGATGTTCTTTTCGATTCCATGTCATGGTGAGCTCGAGAGCAACTGTGCGCGAGGATGGAGCTTCCCATTCCCGCTCTCAGAGTACTTGCACGAGACACTTTCAGGTCCATCAGCCGTAGTTTCCTCCTCAAAGCTTCATTCTCCTTCTGCCCTCGAGATATCTCCGAATGCAGGACCGCATAGCCATTGTCAACAAGCTCGCAGATTTCAACCACTGCCGCGTTGGCCAAAACCTCCATGATGGAGGCTAGTTGAGTGTGAAGGGCAAAGGAATTTGCCATTTTCGGGAACAAAAATTCCCTCCGAATAAGTTAATGGATGAACTGTACAATTGTTTTAATGTATAAGTATAGAAGCATGTGCATTTAGTGTAGCATCTGTAAACAGTGGCGGCATTATTCTTGCTAGGTCTTGCTTATTCATACTAGCTTCTTGATCAGCATCTTCTTCGAGGTTTATTGGCCGACTACACACATGTGTATTGCGCCACCTACTGTACGGGGTAGTAAAAAAAAAAAAAAAAAAAAAAAAAGAAAATTATGTTTTGGATTTACAAATTCATACTTATTACCAAAAACACTAACCAAATTCACGCTACTACCCTGAATTTCAAACAAAAAACTACTCCAGTCGGTTTAAATATTCAGATCCCTACACAGGCTCAGGAACATGGGAGGGGGAACCTCTTCATTCAGTATTCCCTGTAACATTTTGTCTGTAAAGTCCTGGAGATCCATAAATCTATTTGCCGCCTTCACAATGATGTCTAGCTTCTTAGATTTCGTTAGTTTGACTTCTGAAATGTATCACTTGCGCTACAAACGCAACACATTTCATCTTCACTATTAGTGTTTGGGGATCCTTCTCCTGCATGGCATTCACTGCAGACTGTGGGACATCCACTACCATCTACTCTCTACGCACTCCAGCTATTTTCACTGCCTCTACATATAATATCTGCTGGATGGCCCTGATCCTAGTTACTGCGACCTCCTTCATCATTACAGGGCACTCCGAGAACTCTGGAACATGATTCCCATCACAATTACAACATGTTTCATCTGACTCTTCAACTACTACATATTTATTCCTTCGACAAACACTTGCCAAGTATCCAAACTTTTTACAATTGTAACACTGTAGCGGCTTCTGTGAGTGCGGTCTCACTGCATATATCCCATATCCAGGTTTTACATACGTTTGGAAAACCACTTCATCAAACGACAGTAAAACCGATAGGCTTTGCTCCTTCTTTCTGTCTATTATTCGATTCAAACTACGTGCTCCTATCATTCCTGGAATGTTATCGCTAAAACCACACGGTCTCTATATCCAACCAGACACCTCGACCAGCGACTCGTCAGCAAAACAAAAAAGTACATCCGGGACACGAATTTGCGAATTTTAAAAATAAAAGTCCCCCACGTAATAGTAGACAAGTTTCAATAACAGGGCTTAATTTGAACCGGAACCTCTCCATTTTGAACTGTTTTGTTCCGCAACTTATTTAGCCGTATCCGGTACCTCTCCTGACATGAACAATAATAGTCACTTTTTGCAATGTAAAAATTTGAATAAAACGATCAAAGTTAATTAGAGTTGCCTCTTCGTTAATTGTCCTGCAACCGAAAAAAACAATGTGAAAAAATTGATTTTCAGGCCGGGCCTAATATTCCACCCGATACAATTGCAATCCGTCGATATAATCGACAACTATCATCAGAAATCAAACAATATGAATCAGACAGTGGGGCGCCGCCTGACCTACTAGTAGATCAGAAGGTTCAAATCAACGTTTCATATCGTCGTGTAAATGCACTGTAGATCGAATTGCACTCAATAAATGTTATTCCCTACTATGGGTCATATTAGCGGGCTATCCCGGGGTAAAAACACTTTTTAAAAATGTATTATGTACCTTTGACGAAGGGAAAGGACATCAGAAGATATTCTTCTAATTTCAGTTAAAGCACAATAAAAATGACCATTACTGCCTACTCGAAAATTACGCTATGAAACGCTGATTTGAACCTTCTGACCAACTAGTGGGTCAGGCGGCGCCCCACTGTCTGATTCATATCGCGTGATTTCAATTATATCGACTAATTGGTTTTGTATGGGGTGAATATTCTAAGAGTTGATGCGGGTTGGGGTGGCCCGTTTCATGGTTCGCGGAACAATTGTAGCCTATGTTTGAGACCAACGCATAGCCGTTGCTGTGTGATAAGCGTGACAGTATCTCTTACATAACTAGAACTTTCTTCAGCAAAGATGGCTGACAAAAAGCAAATGGAAGCAAATGTCAGTAATTATAACCTCATAACGAATCATGCAAAAAATGTACAGTTAAGAGGAATATGTTAGTTAATGTAGAGACAAGCGATTATGCAGATGTTTCTGTCATAAAGTTAATTTACGAAAATCGCTATTTAGCAAGCTAGCTGAATAGCTAACATTAGCCAGCTAACGTTAGCTGGCTAGCTTTATGGGTGTTGTGACATGAGTATGAAATTGTAATTATGTTTGTTTAATGTTTTAGGGACTCCTGAAACAACCAGCATACCAGGCTGTCGTCTTGTGAAACAGTTGATGTAAAACATTTCGCTAGCTAAAGCGTTTACTACAAATTGAATGTACAATTTTGTAAGCTTGCCTTGCTGATATTTGCCATGTAATGCAGCTGATGTAACGTAGCTAGCTAACTATTTTCTTGCTTATTGTGCAGTAGAGGATAAAAATACCTGTATGCCTATGGATGTGAAGCTAGCTATGTAGCCAATCTTTGTATGGACCCTAAAACGTTTGGTATACATATTAGTTCAGAACCTAGCTATGAACCCCAGCCATCATAGCCAGCTGTATCAACTTCAAATTGGTCTGAATGACATTAATGAAGCCTATGGATTGAGTGTAATATAACTTTGTGCCAAGGATACAAGTCGGATATACATGTAGTTATTGCCATGCATGAGATCCCCACATTGTAGCCTGTACGTTTAATATATTGTCTGATCATGTACTCTACCGTGGCAAATAAAGGTGCAGTGTTTTTCAGTCATATCCAAAACCAGGAGTATCAAATTCCAGTCTTTGAATGATGCTGTGTCTGCGCATATGTATTACAAATATACACTTAAACAGTGTTTACCAATCCTGGGACATCAATGGACACACATTGTAACTATGCAATAGACTATAAACATGATTTAACTAGTTAAAGGCTGATTTGTAATTCATATATACAGAAATATAATTTAAAAAACAGTACACTACACTTCCTTTGCATCATGTAAATACTCTAAAACCGGTTAGTCTCAATATCTAATTTCCTTCATCTGCATCGATCTGAGAAACACAGGATAGGTGTAGCATTTAATCAAATGAGACACTTAATTTCAACCAGTGGAGAATGTGAAACGCTTTATTGAAAGAAGTTAATTATCCAAGTGTTATGAATACATAATAGATGTATTATAATTGTAATTTTATAAATACAAGTTCAAGCTGTACTTCAATGCACATCTGGTGTGCATTATAAAAACAGGAAGAAAGAGGTGGTGAGAGAGGTGTAAAAGAGAATGGGAAAGAGGTAACAGAGGATCAGGGAAGACAGCATATGATTAATGAATCACAGTGCTACCCTAATATTCTCTGTTCATCATAATTACATAATAGTGTCTCTAGTGGTGTCTCCTAACCAGCCTTGGGCTCCCAGTCAGCCCAAAGGTTATCTTAAGAGCGGGTGAGTTGGCAATGACTGGACTCAGGGTTGGCATCCTCTCACATCAAGACATACCTGCAGACGAGAGACAGATGGAGACAGAGAGCATGTTTAAGCCTTGTTTTTTTAATTATTATTCTGCCAGTCATCAATCATCAGGAGGTGAAATGCAAAGCTGACCTTGGATCATTAATTCTGGGACTACATATATCTGTATTTCAATGTAAAGCATCTCTTTAATAATACTTCCTGTTGACCTGACCAAGGATGCCAACCCTGACCTGACCAAGGTCAACACCTGGGTGGACTTAAAATAGCCTGTTTTGTTTTGTACAGACATCACATCCTTACCTAAACAGAACCCTCACCTGAGATGTAGAAGTCAAAGGGAGAGAAACTGAAAATTGAATAAATGCAGTTGACATAGCTAAGTAAATGGAAGAATAATCTTATTACAATGTGGGTGGCTCTTAAAAAAATAGCCTTTGGTTGTGCAAAGTGTAGTCTATGGTGTTGCCAGGGAACAGCACCCTCATTGAAGTAGTATCAAATCAAACTTATTTATATAGCCCTTCTTACATCAGCTGATATCTCAAAGTGCTGTACAGAAACCCAAGTACAGAAAGAAGTAGGAGGTGAAGATTCCGCATTCCGCATTTCCGCATTCCGCTTCGCGCCACAGGTAGTATTACATTTTCATTTTCATTACAGTACAACAGTTTGATTTGTTTGATCTTAGCTAGCTACATAGCCGTCTTTGTATCAAAGATAATTGTGTAGTTATTGAGGTTCGCTAGCCAGCTATTTTCGTCCTAACGTAACGTAACGTAGTCAACACTGCTAGCTAGCCAGCTAGCCACCGAATAGCAGCACTGTAGAAACGATTGCATTACAACGGAACGACTTGATTAGTGTAGTGTTAGCTAGCTACATAGTTGTCTTTGCTATCTTTGTATCTAAGATAATTGTGTAGTTTTGAGTAATTATCGGTTAGCTAGCCAGCTATTTTCGTCCACCGCGCTGCCGTTCTCCTACCTGGTCAACACTGCTAGCTAACACTGCTAGCTAGCCAACTTCTACCGAATAGCAGCACTGTAGAAACTTACATTACAACGGAACGACTTGATTAGCGTAGTGTTAGCTAGCTACATAGTTGTCTTTGCTGTCCTTGTATCCAAGATAATTGTGTAGTTTAGAGAAATTTTGAGAAATTGTCGAGGTTACCTAGCCAGTTAGAGGTTACCTAGCCAGCTACACTTTCAAACAAAGTCAACAACGCAGCCACTGCTAGCCAGCCTACTTCACCAGCCAGCAGTACTATATCATTTTAGTCAATAAGATTATATATATATATTTTTTTTTTTTTTTTTTTTTAATCTTATTTTATTTTTTGCAACGTAAGCTTAACTTTCTGAACATTCGAGACGTGTAGTCCACTTGTCATTCTAATCTCCTTTGCATTAGCGTAGCCTCTTCTGTAGCCTGTCAACTATGTGTCTATCTATCCCTCTTCTCTCCTCTCTGCACAGACCATACAAACGCTTCACACCGCGTGGCCGCCGCTACTCTAACCTGGTGGTCCCAGCGCGCACGACCCACGTGGAGTTCCAGGTCTCCGGCAGCCTCTGGAACTGCCGATCTGCGGCCAACAAGGCAGAGTTCATCTCAGCCTATGCGTCCCTCCAGTCCCTCGACTTCTTGGCACTGACGGAAACATGGATTACCACTGATAACACTGCTACTCCTACTGCTCTCTCCTCGTCTGCCCACGTGTTCTCGCACACCCCGAGAGCTTCTGGTCAGATGATCCTCATCTCTCCCAAGTGGACATTCTCTCTTTCTCCCCTGACCCATCTGTCTATCGCCTCCTTTGAATTCCATGCTGTCACAGTTACCAGCCCTTTCAAGCTTAACATCCTTATCATTTATCGCCCTCCAGGTTCCCTTGGAGAGTTCATCAATGAGCTTGACGCCCTGATAAGTTCCTTTCCTGAGGATGGCTCACCTCTCACAGTTCTGGGTGACTTTAACCTCCCCACGTCTACCTTTGACTCATTCCTCTCTGCCTCCTTCTTTCCACTCCTCTCCTCTTTTGACCTCACCCTCTCACCTTCCCCCCCTACTCACAAGGCAGGCAATACGCTTGACCTCATCTTTACTAGATGCTGTTCTTCCACTAATCTCATTGCAACTCCCCTCCAAGTCTCCGACCACTACCTTGTATCCTTTTCCCTCTCGCTCTCATCCAACACTTCCCACACTGCCCCTACTCGGATGGTATCGCGCCGTCCCAACCTTCGCTCTCTTTTCCCCGCTACTCTCTCCTCTTCCATCCTATCATCTCTTCCCTCTGCTCAAACCTTCTCCAACCTATCTCCTGATTCTGCCTCCTCAACCCTCCTCTCCTCCCTTTCTGCATCCTTTGACTCTCTATGTCCCCTATCCTCCAGGCCGGCTCGGTCCTCCCCTCCTGCTCCGTGGCTCGACGACTCACTGCGAGCTCACAGATCAGGGCTCCGGGCAGCCGAGCGGAAATGGAGGAAAACTCGCCTCCCTGCGGACCTGGCATCCTTTCACTCCCTCCTCTCTACATTCTCCTCTTCTGTCTCTGCTGCTAAAGCCACTTTCTACCACTCTAAATTCCAAGCATCTGCCTCTAACCCTAGGAAGCTCTTTGCCACCTTCTCCTCCCTCCTGAATCCTCCTCCCCCTCCTCCCCCCTCCTCCCTCTCTGCGGATGACTTCGTCAACCATTTTGAAAAGAAGGTCGACGACATCCGATCCTCGTTTGCTAAGTCAAACGACATCGCTGGTTCTGCTCACACTGCCCTACCCTGTGCTTTGACCTCTTTCTCCCCTCTCTCTCCAGATGAAATCTCGCGTCTTGTGACGGCCGGCCGCCCAACAACCTGCCCGCTTGACCCTATCCCCTCCTCTCTTCTCCAGACCATTTCCGGAGACCTTCTCCCTTACCTCACCTCGCTCATCAACTCATCCTTGACCGCTGGCTACGTCCCTTCCGTCTTCAAGAGAGCGAGAGTTGCACCCCTTCTGAAAAAACCTACACTCGATCCCTCCGATGTCAACAACTACAGACCAGTATCCCTTCTTTCTTTTCTCTCCAAAACTCTTGAACGGGCCGTCCTTGGCCAGCTCTCCTGCTATCTCTCTCAGAATGACCTTCTTGATCCAAATCAGTCCGGTTTCAAGACTAGTCATTCAACTGAGACTGCTCTTCTCTGTGTCACGGAGGCGCTCCGCACTGCTAAAGCTAACTCTCTCTCCTCTGCTCTCATCCTTCTAGACCTATCGGCTGCCTTTGATACTGTGAACCATCAGATCCTCCTCTCCACCCTCTCCGAGCTGGGCATCTCCGGCGCGGCCCACGCTTGGATTGCGTCCTACCTGACAGGTCGCTCCTACCAGGTGGCGTGGCGAGAATCTGTCTCCGCACCACGCGCTCTCACCACTGGTGTCCCCCAGGGCTCTGTTCTAGGCCCTCTCCTATTCTCGCTATACACCAAGTCACTTGGCTCTGTCATATCCTCACATGGTCTCTCCTATCATTGCTATGCAGACGACACACAATTAATCTTCTCCTTTCCCCCCTCTGATAACCAGGTGGCGAATCGCATCTCTGCATGTCTGGCAGACATATCAGTGTGGATGACGGATCACCACCTCAAGCTGAACCTCGGCAAGACGGAGCTGCTCTTCCTCCCGGGGAAGGACTGCCCGTTCCATGATCTCGCCATCACGGTTGACAACTCCATTGTGTCCTCCTCCCAGAGTGCTAAGAACCTTGGCGTGATCCTGGACAACACCCTGTCGTTCTCAACTCACATCAAGGCGGTGACCCGTTCCTGTAGGTTCATGCTCTACAACATTCGCAGAGTACGACCCTGCCTCACACAGGAAGCGGCGCAGGTCCTAATCCAGGCACTTGTCATCTCCCGTCTGGATTACTGCAACTCGCTGTTGGCTGGGCTCCCTGCCTGTGCTATTAAACCCCTACAACTCATCCAGAACGCCGCAGCCCGTCTGGTGTTCAACCTTCCCAAGTTCTCTCACGTCACCCCGCTCCTCCGCTCTCTCCACTGGCTTCCAGTTGAAGCTCGCATCCGCTACAAGACCATGGTGCTTGCCTACGGAGCTGTGAGGGGAACGGCACCTCCGTACCTTCAGGCTCTGATCAGGCCCTACACCCAAACAAGGGCACTGCGTTCATCCACCTCTGGCCTGCTCGCCTCCCTACCTCTGAGGAAGTACAGCTCCCGCTCAGCCCAGTCAAAACTGTTCGCTGCTCTGGCACCCCAATGGTGGAACAAACTCCCTCACGACGCCAGGTCAGCGGAGTCAATCACCACCTTCCGGAGACACCTGAAACCCCACCTCTTTAAGGAATACCTAGGATAGGATAAAGTAATCCTTCTACCCCCCCCTCCCCCTTAAAAGAGTTAGATGCACTATTGTAAAGTGGTTGTTCCACTGGATATCATAAGGTGAATGCACCAATTTGTAAGTCGCTCTGGATAAGAGCGTCTGCTAAATGACTTAAATGTAAAATGTAAATGTAAGATCTCCTGCACACAGATTGCCTCTCTTGCTGTGTTGTTGGACCCCATCCTTGAAACATCCTGCAGAGCAGCAGACTTCTCCTCTGGCACATGGCAGCGAGCTGTATATCCCCTCCTGGACCTTGTGTCCATCCTCATGAAGTTATGCAGGACACAGGAAGACTTCACACGCCTGAATTCCCCCAAGAGGCAGTCCCAGGTGGCTCTGGTCACCCAACCTTGCAGTGCCCTACACGGTAAATGTAGGCAATCGTTTTGAAAAAATATCTAGTTACAAGGCATCTGTAGTGTAGTAACCTGGTATATTTATGTTTACCAATAGATGGCAGTATTGACTCAAGACGGGGGTTTGCTTTGCGTTATCCGTAGCCGTTTTCTTTGCCATATAACCATGCTCGAGAAAGCCTCAGCAAGTTTATGCCAGGTGCATTAGGGTATGTTATTCTAAGTTACCATTAAATACTCTATTAAAACACTAAACCATCAATCTAAGAAGCCTCTTGAGATACTAGATATTTGGCGACGAGGATGTCTGCGTTGGATTTGTTTTCCACGAACTCAACTGAGTGTTTAGCGTGCGACGCTGGATGTGCGCCTCAAGTGAGTGGTGGAAGATTCTGAAGGATTGATTCCTTGGATACGGGTAGGACAAATTATTGACTGTGAGGGGAGAGAGAATCGGAAAAGATGGCTTTGGCAACAATAGGCTCGCTACCACCAATTGATCCAAAGAAAATCAGGAATGGGAGGAGTACTGTAAAATAATGAAACATTTATTTGCTGCTAATATAATAACCCTTGCCGTTATACAGAAATCCATACTGTACGCGTTGTCGGTGCACAAACATACAGTTTAATGAGAAACCTGTTGGGCCCAGATAAACCAGGAGAAAAGTCATTCATAGATCTAGTCGACCTATTAAAATATCTCTTCAACCTCAAACCCAGTGAAATAGTGCCACGATTAAAGTTTGATTCACGCATGAGAAAACCTACCAAATCAGAGGGGGAATATGTGGCTGAGTTGAGAACTAGCCCTGGACTGTAACTATGTGAATACATTATCGCAAATGCTACGCGATCGGCTGGTGTGTGGGATTAATGATGATAGGATACATATGCTTGTTATCAGAGCCTAATCTCACGTTTGAGAATGCACTCAAACTGGCCCAGGCCATGGAGTCCACGAATAGAAATGCACTGGATTATTCAGGCAAGGGGCGCAACTGCATGCCATACAGTAAAGGAGAGTAGCTCTGAGCGCGCTGAATTTCAAAGAGGGGAAACAGCGGGGCAGCAGGTCCAGCGCGCTATCGACTGTGCCGCAAAAGCATGCTTGAGCGGCAGTGTCGATATCCGCGATTATAAACCCAGGGTCGTTAGCCAATAGAGGGTGGGTATAATTTGTGGAACGTTCCAAGAGGAATCTGTTCCAAAAACTTAAATAAGGTCCCCAACAAACAACTCATACAAAATTGTATAGCGGCGGAATAAGATACCGAGTAGGGAGTGGGCTATGTAATTAAGTTTTTCACTCACCACGTTTATTCCGAAAAATGTCTGTCTTCATTCTGGGAGCCTCCACCATTTCTCTTTCGTTGTTTTAGTTATTATTTCCAGTGTGTCTGCATTCGCCGGTGAACTCTACTGCGCCTCAATTAGGCTATCGATATGGTTAACATGTAATTTAACTAATGACTGTTAGCAATATTGTTAGCAATATTTTATGAGCTTGGTGGCTTGTACACAGTTCTTACAGATGATACAGCCTACTCGTAATACAGAAACAGTGTAATGAAACAGGCAGGGAGCAGGTCTCGAGCCCTCGACCTTCTGTTCTAGCTCGAAGTCCAGCGCGCTATCGACTGTGCCGCAAAAGCATGCTTGAGCGGCAGTGTCGATATCCGCGATTATAAACCCAGAGTCGTTACACTACTCCTTCCATTCAAAGAGCGCGTCCTCGCGCTAGCTTTAGACTCAACGTCTCATAGGAACGCGCTCACCGGCCAAGTACACGCACTGTCGTGGGTGCAAGGTTCGATCACTTCTGACACCAATGTAATGAAACAGGCAGGTAGCAGGTCTTGAACCCTCGATCTTCTAGCCCGAAGTCCAGCGCGCTATCGACTGCGCCAAGTTAACTTGGCTCAATTACCAGACAGTTAATCAGATAAGAGAGATCGGTTCCCAATTTAGCCTAACATTATGTTTACATCTGTGCTAGTAATAAGGCTGGTAGTTGATTTTTAAGGTACAGTTATGATAATGGGGATTTGTAATTAAGATTGAGATTGGATTAAAATATGGGTAATTGGATGGTTAAATATAACCATAGACTGTCTTATTTTTGCATAGGGCCAACTAAACATGAAAAGAAAGGGAAAGATAGATTTATTTTTAAAGAAGGACCCAGTCTACCACCAGCAGGTCAGAGCTTCTACCAGGCAGTCAGTCACATGCCCAGTTCAGAATTTTAGTTTAGCTTCAGTTTGTAATAGATGATTTTGTCAGATTAAGCCTCATGTCTCAGCCTCCAGTATTTATGCTGCAGTAGTTTGTGTCGGGGGGCTAGGGTCAGTTGGTTATACCTGGAGTATCTCTCCTGTCTTATCCAGTGTCCTGTGTGAATTTAAGTATGCTTTCTCTCTTTCTGTCTTTCTCTCTCTCGGAGGACCTGAGCCCTTAGGACCATGCCTCAGGACTACCTGGCATGATGACTCCTTGCTGTCCCCAGTCCACCTGGCCGTGCTGCTGCTCCAGTTTCAACTGTTCTGCCTGCGGCCATGGAACCCTGTCCTGTTCAGCGGACGTGCTACCTTTCCCAGACCTGCTGTTTTCAACTCTCTAGAGACAGCAGGAGCTGTAGAGATACTCTCAATGATCGGCTATGAAAAGCCAACTGACATTTACTCCTGAGGTGCTGACTTGTTGCACCCTCGACAACTACTGTGATTATTATTATTTGACCATACTGGTCAATTATGAACATTTGAACATCTTGGCCATGTTCTGTTATAATCTCCATCCGGCACAGCCAGAAGAGGACTGGCCACCCCTCATAGCCTGGTTCCTCTCTAGGTTTCTTCCTAGGTTTTGGCCTTTCTAGGGAGTATTTCCTAGCCGCTGTTTTGGGGTTTTAGGCTGGGTTTCTGTACAGCACTTTGAGATATCAGCTGATCTAAGAAGGGCTATATAAATACGTTTGATTTAATTTGACTTTAAAATGTTGGTTGTTGATTCAAGTGTGTTCTTGTTTTGATGGCTGTGGAATTTTATTGTGATTATACCCTAATTGTTCTTGTGTTATTTTAATGTAATAGATGTATCAAGGGATGACACAGAGACCTCTGGCTCTGAGCAAGACAGTGAGCCAGAGCTGCCAGGAGATTTCATCGAGCCCCTCCCAACTGCATCAAGCACCAGATATGCTGTTCCAAAAGGACCCACTGGTAGGCCAGTCCTATACTTTAATCTAAACATTTTAGTTAGCAGCTGTTAGTATCTAATCTTGTGGATCCCTTAATTATACTTTTCAATAGAGATATGACACATTATTTAATGTGTATTTCAGACATTTCAAGATCCAGAGAAGAGGGTCCTGTACAGCAGTGTTTGAAAACATTTCCCAGAACTCAGTATGTTAAACTAATTTAAATGTTGAAAGATAATGATTAAATAATTCCCACTGAAACCTTATAACTGTATGAAATTGATTAGAATCATACATTTATTATCTGATGGGTTTGTTAAGGTTTAGTCAGTAAAAGTATAATTAATGAGGTGTTTAGTTTTAGTCAGAATTAGGGTAAAACAATATAAACTGTGCAATATGTCTCTAAAGTGTCTTAAACACAGACTGTCTGAGCAAGATTCGGTGCCGACCTTGGCTAGGGGCCACTGAGAGATTTGGGAAAGGACAGGGAGTGATTCTCACGGTCCCTAATCTTTGTCGGCTGGGTAGCAGGACAGTGTGTGCGTAGGATACCTACTGTTGTGTGAAAATGTATGTGTGTATGAACTCTGTTTGTGTGCAAGAGTATGTGCGTAAGGAGCTAGTATAAAATGAATGGTTTTGTACAACTAACCAGCGCTCTCGTAAATAAACTTTCTGACTATCGTAGCTGGGCCTCCGTCTGATTCATTTCAACCAATTTCTTACAAATCCTGGGTTTCAGACTGAGTAGTTCATTAAATTGGGTTTATGAACATTGAGAACATAATTCTCGTAACAGTATGGTACTAGGAAAAGGGCTTTCAACAGCTCCTGGTATAAGGACAATTCATGGCTTGAATATTCTGTAACTCAAGATTCAACTTATTGTTTCGCCTGTAGGCATTTTTCTCTGCCTTCACATCACAGTCAGGTTTTTGTAACTGGAAAAAAGGCGCTGTTTAAAGATTCGGGGTTTAATCTCCATTTGAAGACAGAGCATCATATCAATGCTATGCATGCTTGGAATCAGCATAAAAGGGCTATTGACAGCAACTCATCGATGTTAGATGTCATAAATGAAGACCGAAAAAATGTACATATATTAAAACAATTGCAGATGTGCTCCTATTAACTGCCACTCAAAATATAACGCAGAGAGGTAATCAAGAGTCTGATGACTCTCACAACAAATGTAATTTTTTGACAAACTTAGAAGAAATAGCAAAGCATGACCCTCTCATAGAGAAAAGGATGAATGGATGTGGCAATGCTAAGTACACAAGCCACCAAATCCAGAACAAAGTTCTTGAGGGCTTAGCTGATATGTTACAAAGTGAAATAATAAGAGAAGTAAAAGAAAGTGAGGTTTTTAGTGTAATTGCAGATGAAAACAAAGATTTAAAGAAAAAAAGAACAAATGTCTTTAGTTGTGATGTACTATTACAACGGACCACCCACGAAAGCTTTTTACACTTTCAGTCAGCTGAAAGCTTAGATGCAGCAGGTCTCATAAAAATGATTATTGATTCCCTGGGAAAACATGGTCTGGACTACAGAAATAATCTTGTGGGGCAAGGCTATGACGGTGCACCCATCATGAGCGGAAAGCATTATGGTGTGTCTGCACAAATTAAAAACAGTGCAAGATTTGCATTTAATGCACATTGTTTGAATTTGGTTCTTGTCGATGCTGTAAAATCAGTGCTTGAGGCAGTTAACTTTTTCCTCTCCTGCAGAAGCTTTATAACTTTGTATCTGACTCATACGTTCATCTCAAGTGGCTTGCAGTTCAGAAAGAGCTGTATCCACAGCAGCAGCCCAGGGAACTACAGAGACTTACGGATGTAAGGTGGGCATGCAGATACATGGCATGCCGTAATCTGAGGGACAGGCTTCCAGCAGTTCTGAGAGTGCTACAGGATATCACACTTGAAAATAGTGGTGATAGATCAGTGGAGGCAAGGGGCCTTCTTTCTCAGATAGATTTACATGTCATAGGGATTTTGGTTACCTTTTATAAAGTGCTTGGTGATGCCAAATGTCTTTCTGACATGCTACAATCAAGCTCTCTTGACCTAGCAAGGGCTGTGGATCTAGTAGGTGCCCTTACAGACACATTACAGGACTACAGAAGTGAGGGTTACTTTGGAGAACTATGGTAAGAGGTTGAAGAGATTGCAGAGCACTGCAAAATAAGTGTACAAACAGTGTGTAAAAGACAGCCTAAAACAAGTTTAAGATTTCACGAGTCATTGATGAAGAGCACAGTAGGTCAGAAAAAGTGACCAAAGTGATGGTGAGAACTTCCAAAGAGCTTTCTTTTATCAGGTGCTTGACAGTCTCACAGCTGAGCTGCAAAGGAATTTTTCAAAGAACAATTGTGTGATAATGCAAGGGGTCCAGTCTCTCAACCCAAACAGTACAACATTCTTGAATGAGGAGCCTCTGTTTGCCTTTGCTCAGACCTTTGAGTCATATTTAGAGGACCTCAAACATGAGGTTCATCAAACCAAGCGGCTTCTTGATAGGAGAGAGAAAAGTGGAAGGGACAGACCGTCTACTCTCCTTGACTTTGTTGGGTTTCTAGAACCTTATAAAGAGGTCTTCCATTAGCTATTTCTACTTTGTAAGATTTCAGTTTTTACACCAGTCAGCAGTGCTTCTTGCGAGAGAAGCTTCTCAGCTTTAAAACGGATTAAAACCCACCTTAGGACAACAATAGTTGATGACAGGTTAAGTCACCTCGGAATTCTCAGTGTTGAGTCAAGAAGGGCACGCTCCCTCAACATGGATGAGTTTGTGAAACATTTTGCCAGTTCTCACCAGAACCACAGGATTGTGCTGTTTTAAATTTACCAAGGATAATTTGGCACTTAGGCGGTCCCTCTGGTCATGAATAAAACCTTCACTGTGTACGAGCTAGTACACTGACATTCTAAAATGATACGTTTTTAAGGGTATCATGTCACACAGATTTAATTTGGTCTTGATTAGGCCAATTCCCAAAATTTTCTTTGCTATTAGTTAACATAATATATATGAGCATAAATATGATACTGTAAGTTTGTAATATTGATGGGCACCAAAATTACTTTATAAAAAAAATCGTGCTGTCTGGTTTGCTTAATATAAGGAATGTCATCATTTATAATTTTACCACTGATACTTAAGTATATTTTAGCAATGACGTTTACTTTTGATACTTTAGTATATTTAAAACCATTTAAAAAAAAAACTTTTGCTCATGTAGTATTTTACTTGGTGACTCACTTTTACGTGAGTCATTTTCTTTAAGGCATCTTTACTTTTACTCAAGTATGATATTTGGGTACTTTTTCAACCAGTGTTCAAGACGTTTAGCACCCCAGACCCAACATTCACTTGGTGGTTTGAAGTAGGAGTGCTGAACTATGATCTGTTTAGCATTTCTGAGTATAATGAATAACATTCCTTTGACGAGGCGGTAACTGATTCCAGTTCAGCATTCTTAGCCTGAGATATTTCATGAATGCGTACAGAGGAGTACTGTTCTACAATCTGCTTTGCCTAGATTATACTGAATCAGTTGTCTCTGGAGTAAGATTATATGGACAGGGTTGAACTTGATTGTAGATCAGCACTCTTACTCAATAAACGTTTCCATAACCTAACATTTTATAGTCCAATTTCCCTTGCTGTCTGTCCTCCCGGAACCCCACCTCAACAGTGTTCTGTCATGGCAACAAAAGCAAGTTGGCATGCTCTTGCAAGGATTTTAACTCACAACCTCTCCTTTGGGAATCCACCACCATAACCAACACTACTGCTACTCATTCATCTTTCCCCGTGGGTTTCTTCATGGGGACCGGGATTAGGAACACCTCTGAATGGTCTACAATCATGCCCCCAGGTGAAAGTAGTCTTTTGCAGAGAGTTTGTATTGTTACTCCACTACATATGTTATCACAACTCCATTAAAAGGACATTCTTTACAAGGTGTCACTTCATTCTCACTATTTGATGGGAACTAGCCCCTGTCGTGGCTTTGGCTATCATTAATGTGATCACGATTATTTTATAAAATCGATGAACTATGTTTAATTATTACGATGAGTTAATAATTTGTGGTGTGTTGCCTAATGGACTATCCTAAATTGATAACTACAGTCGTGGCAAAAAGTTTTGAGAATGACACAAATATGAATTTCCACAAGGTTTGCTGCTTCAGTGTCTTTAGATATTTTTATCAGATGTTACTATGGAATACTGAAGTATAATTACAAGCCTTTCATAAGTGTCAAAGGCTTTTATTGACAATTACATGAAGTTGATGCAAAGAGTCAATATTTGCAGTGTTGACCCTTCTTTTTCAAGACCTCTGCAATCCGCCCTGGCATGCTGTCAATTAACTTCTGGGCCACATCCTGACTGATGTCAGCCCATTCTTGCATAATCAATGCTTGGAGTTTGTCAGAATTTGTGGGTTTTTGTTTGTCCACCCGTCTCTTGAGGATTGACCACAAGTTCTCAATGGGATTAAGGTCGGGGGAGTTTCCTGGCCATGGACCCAAAATATCGATGTTTTGTTCCCCGAGCCACTGAGTTATCACTTTTGCCTTATGGCAAGGTGCTCCATTATGCTGAAAAAGGCATTGTTCGTCACCAAACTGTTCCTGGATGGTTGGGAGAAGTTGCTCTCGGAGGATGTGTTGGTACCATTCTTTATTCATGGCTGTGTTCTTAGGCAAAATTGTGAGTGAGCCTACTCCCTTGGCTGAGAAGCAACCCCACAAATGAATGGCCTCAGGATGCTTTACTGTTGGCATGACACAGGACTGATGGTAGTGCTCACCTTGTCTTCTCCGGACAAGCTTTTTTCTGGATGCCCCAAACAATCGGAAAGGGGATCCATCAGAGAAAAAACTTTACCCCAGTCCTCAGCAGTCCAATCCCTGTACCTTTTGCAGACTATCAGTCTGTCCCTGATGTTTTTCCCTGGAGAGAAGTGGCTTCTTTCCTGCCCTTCTTGACACCAGGCCATCCTCCAAAAGTCTTCACCTCACTGTGCGTGCAGATGCACTCACACCTGCCTGCTGCCATTCCTGAGCAAGCTCTGTACTGGTAGTGCCCCGATCCCGCAGCTGAATCCACTTTAGTTGATGGTCCTGGCACTTGCTGGACCTTCTTGGGCGCCCTGAAGCCTTCTTCACAACAATTGAACTGCTCTCCTTGAAGCTCTTGATGATCCGATAAATGGTTGATTTAGGCGCAATCTTACTGGCAGCAATATCCTTGCCTGTGAAGCCATTTTTGTGCAAAGCAATGATGACGGCACGTGTTTACTTGCAGGTAACCATGATTGACAGAGGAAGAACAATGATTCCAAGCACCTCCCTCCTTTTGAAGCTTCCAGTCTGTTATTCAAACTCAATCAGCATGACAAAGTGATCTCCAGCCTTGTCCTCGTCAACACTCAGACCTGTGTTAACAAGAGAATCACTGATATGATGTCAACTGGTCCTTTTGTGGCAGGGCTGAAATGCAGTGGAAATGTTTTTTGGGCGATTCAGTTCATTTGCATGGCAAAGAGGGACTTTGCAATTAATTGCAATTCATCTGATCACTCTTCATAACATTCTGGAGTATATGCAAATTGCCATAATACAAACTGAGGCAGCAGACTTTGTGAAAATGAATATGTGTGTCATTCTCAAAACTTTTGGCCACGACTGTACATGATAAGTATACAGCTGTAAGGCACCAGCTTCGGGCAGTCTACAGGGATACCTATGGACCTCTGTGGAGAAACTGGTGAGTACTGTAGTTGTAGAGTCAAAGGCCTCAGAGTAAATTTTCCACTTTATGAAGGCTGGTATTTTGCTCGAACCCTTAAGGGCACGGTGATGATAGTTTGTAGAGTGATTACCTTTACGGTCCATTGAGGTACTTATTAACACTGTGTTATAGTCTTCTACCATAATGATTAGATCATTTGTTGCCTGTAAGTTCAATACATTGGTATAAATGTTTTCGAAGAAGTGTGGATCATCCTGATTTGGGCCATATAGATTAATGAGCCAAATCTATTTTTTGTCCACTTTCATATTCAAAAGGATCCACCTTCCTTGCGAATCATTCCTGATTATTTGCACCTTCAGATATACATTTTTGTTAATTAATATCATCACACCCTTTGAGTTCCTTTGTCCATGACAGAAAATTATTTCACCACCCCATTCCTTTTTCCACGCAACTTCATCTAAGGATGTAGAGTGAGTTTCCTGTAATCAGTATATGTTAAATTCCTTTTCTTTTAGCCATGTAAAGACTGATCTTCTTTTTTTATAATCTGCCAAACCGTTACAATTATAACTAGCTATACTTATTTCACCCCTTACCATAACTAGATACTATTCTCAGTCAAAATTGACCTTCATTAGTGCCATCCTTAGTGCCATCAGAGGTATTATGAAAGTCAAAACTAGAACTTTCAAATGTGTGATATTTAGAATTCAAGAAATAGGTTCTAGCAATATTTTTTTTTATTCCCTTGCCTGTGAGCCAATGCCACAGATGTTAGAAAATTGAGACAAATGATGTGTGTAATAAATCTGAGTAGGTTGATGTGTATGATATAATGAGAGTGTGTATGGTGTCTGTATAAGAGTAAGACTATAATGTGTGATGTCCAAATAAATAATAACTCTGCCAATTTGCGTGTTTGAGTGTCTATGTGTGTAACATGTAGTGCGTATAGCCTTAATATTCGTAATTGTAATCCACATCGTATCACCATCATAGTTGCATCATAATTGAAAAACACATCCCAGCATTTCCATAGCAATTGACGTTTCACATGATCATGAAAGAGACCTTGCATTACTCTAGAGACGGCTTCACTACAGTACAAAAGTATTCCGTACAATATGTTATTATTCCCCAATGCCCCTATTTTGATATCTTCCCCTTGCTTGTTGTAAACATATATACACTTCTAGACAAATACATAAAAAAGATAGACAAACAATAAACACATTAAATTATAAAACAGTTCTCAACAATAGAGAGAGGGAGAGAAGAGAAGAGAAGAGAAGAAAGAGAAAGAGAGTGAGAGAAGAGAGCGAGATCAGGTGTGCGTGTGTATGTATAAGTCCGTATGTGTAAGCAAGCATGTAGTTGAGTACGCGTGTTTTCATATCCACTTCAAAATGTTCAGATATTTTACACAGTTCCCATATTTTTTTTTTCGTAACCTGAAGTCCCTGTAGAATTTAGAAGAATTTAGTATTTTTCACAAGGGGTGCTTTCGACAGATACCCCTCGTGGATGACTGCATTGCAGCTAGCGTTAGGGGAAAACAGTGTGGTCAGTGGAGAAGGCACTGTGACCATACATGGTTGGTTTCCCAATCCATCAGTGGGAGTAATCGATCCATCAAGTCTGCTCCGAGTAGCAGGGGTTCAGATTCGAGGCTGGTAACATACACAGGGTGAACAAGTGACATGTCCTGGAAGTGTAGTTTCAGCATGAGTCTCTGTAAGGACCGACGCCGGAGATGAGAAGCAGGTACAAGAGTCAACATTTATTCAGGAACAGACAGGTAACAAAACAGGAACAGCATCAGCACATGGGTAAACAATGATAAACTACAATTAATGCTGAAGCAGGGAACCGAGCGGGGAACCAGACAGATATAGGGGAGGTAATGACAGAGGTGATTGAGTACAGGTGCGTCCAATAATCGCTGATGCATGTGACGGGGGGAAGGCAGGCATGCGTAATGATGGTGGCAGGAGTGCGTAATGCTGGGCAGCCTGGAGCCTTCGATCCCCAGGGAGGGGAAGCGGGAGCAGGCGGGAGAGTCTCAATGTGAGAGGCGAGGTAGTCTGAGTGAAACCTCGAAGTGTAGTATCGCAATCGTTCCCTTTTTAACCAACGTTTAGTTGGCTTCAAAGCCCTTTTGAGATCGTTGAACAATGTTTGAGAGATGAGTGATATTGTCGAGCCTGAATCAATTAGCCCACGACAGGTTAAGCAGTCCTCCAGGACTGTTTCCAGGTATGACCATTTTGAGTTGCATTTAGTGGACATATTCCTCACAAAGTGGAGTGATGTTCGCAACGACGTGATGTGTCGTTTGTGTTCATGGTGAAAGCAGATCGACTTTTAACTTTTAAACTTTTGAAGCTTTTAACCTTTTTTCTTTTCTTTGAGTGTATAGACAAAGCCTGGGGGCTTGTTTCTTGATCGAGTGGGCCCTGGATAGGGTCTTGAGTGAGAGCAGGATACATTTTATTTTTAATGTCCTTGCTAAGGGTATTAATTCCTGCGGACCTGTTGTTCGACAATTCCCCGTCTAGTCCTTGTGACTTAACTTTTTTCCTTTTCTAAAAATGTTCTCGCTTTAGTTCTTCATGTAGTAGAACTTCTAGAGAACATTGGTCTACATTTTGATCGTACTTGAACTTATTGTTACCCTTGTGCTTTGACACTTTGTGTGTGTTGGGTGTAGGAACGTAGCGATCAGATCGATTGCAGCGGTAGTTGTTTCAATGGCAATGTACTTTAGAGTTATTTCGACCGAGGTGGGTATTGGTATTGTGGTTTCATGTTAGATACCTGATAATGCACCCTCTAACTGGAGTGAGTGCTCCTGGTTAAACTTCAAAACCGAGATGTCAGGGCTCTTAGCGTTGTATGCTTTTGATGCCTCAAAAGCTGTGCTTGCAAGCTCTCTGAGTTGTACGATATGCAAGCCAACGTGGGCAGTAGGGCCCAAGTAGGTAATGAAGGTGGGATACATGTTCGACAGAAACATCTGTTTGAAATGTAACAGCTCTTCCATTCCTGTTTCATAGAGTAGGCCAAAGTAAGCTGAACGAACCCTATGATAGTAACTTCCGTCGACGACCGAGATGGCCGCCTCGCTTCGCGTTCCTAGGAAACTATGCAGTATTTTGTTGTTTTATGTGTTATTCCTTACATTGGTACCCCAGGTAATCTTAGGTTTCATTACATACAGTCGGGAGGAACTACTGAATATAAGAGCAACGTCAACTCACCATCGTTACAACCAGGAATATGACTCTCCCGAAGCGGATCCTGTGTTTTGCCTTCCACCCAATACAATGGATCTGATCCCAGCTGGTGACCCTAAACAACGACGCCGTAAAAGGGGCAAACGAAGCGGTCTCCTGGTCAGGCTTCGGAGACGGGCACATCGCGCTCCACTCCCTAGCATACTACTCGCCAATGTCCAGTCTCTTGACAATAGAGACAGTAGTGGAGAAGGTGAAAAGTTTTAAGTTCCTCGGTGTACACATCACGGACAAACTGAATTGGTCCACCCACACAGACAGCGTTGTGAAGAAGGCGCAGCAGCGCCTCTTCAACCTCAGGAGGCTGAAGAAATTCGGCTTGTCACCAAAAGCACTCACAAACTTCTACAGATGCACAATCGAGAGCATCCTGTCGGGCTGTATCACCGCCTGGTACGGCAACTGCTCCGCCCACAACCGTAAGGCTCTCCAGAGGGTAGTGAGGTCTGCACAACGCATCACCGGGGGCAAACTACCTGCCCTCCAGGACACCTACACCACCCGATGTCACAGGAAGGCCATAAAGATCATCAAGGACAACAACCACCCGAGCCACTGCCTGTTCACCCCGCTATCATCCAGAAGGCGAGGTCAGTACAGGTGCATCAAAGCAGGGACCGAGAGACTGAAAAACAGCTTCTATCTCAAGGCCATCAGACTGTTAAACAGCCACCACTAACATTTAGTGGCCGCTGCCAACATACTGACTCAACTCCAGCCACTTTAATAATGGGAATTGATGGAAATTATGTAAAAATGTATCACTAGCCACTTTAAACAATGCCACTTAATATAATGTTTACATACCCTACATTACTCATCTCATATGTATATGTATATACTGTATATCATCCACTGCATCTTGCCATCTTTATGTAATACATGTATCACTAGCCACTTTAAACTATGCCACTTTATGTTTACATACCCTACATTACTCATCTCATATGTATAGACTGTACACTATACCATCTACTGCATCTTGCCTATGCCGTTCTGTACCATCACTCATTCATATATCTTTATGTACATATTCTTTATCCCTTTACACTTGTGTGTATAAGGTAGTAGTTGTGGAATTGTTAGGTTAGATTACTTGTTGGTTATTACTGCATTGTCGGAACTAGAAGCACAAGCATTTCGCTACACTCGCATTAACATCTGCTAACCATGTGTATGTGACAAATAAAATTTGATTTGATTTGATTTGATTTGTGGGTGTTCATTCCGAGTTGTTTGACAGTGTTAGCCAGCGAGCTGTCGTGTTTGCGAGTTGCAGAACCACTGAATTCCAATTTCAAAGCTGTGGCAAGTGTAGCATAGTCGTTTTGCACGTGTTGCTGTTGTAGACGAATGAACCTCGTCACGTGTCTATTCGACAATCACTTCAACAGGTGAAGCCTGTCAGTACCCGTACCTCTTCGGATAGCCATCCAAGGTGTTCTCTATGTCAGGTAGGAACGTCTCAGTATCGTTTGGCTGACCTGAAACGGGGTCAAAGGTGGGGAAGTTTTTGACAAGGCGTTCTGTGCCAAGCGTGCAGAGAGGGTTGGCTTCATCCTGTGGGGAAATTGGAGCCAAAAGGCCAAGAGGAGAAGCCAAGCTTTGGCTTTGTTGGTGAAGAGGCGCCACATTAGTCTGTGCCGAATGGCCAAGAGGAGAAGACTGAGGGACACGAGGGAGGCAAAGTCTGAAACCTTCTATCGTCTTCACTCTTTTGAGAACCAAGCTCCGATGGCTTGGTTGGGTAGTCTTGCTGTAGCGCATGAACGTTCTGGAATTCCTCCAGATGGTACTTAGGGTGGTATTCTGCTGCATAGCGGAGTCCACTTGAGCGCTTAGAGTACTGATTTTAGACACAGGAGTGTAGCACTTGCAACGTTCAGCCTCATACTTATCTGTCATGGTTTGCAGCTAGAGGTCTTGAGTACGGAGCGAGAGATTCAGTGATGAGATTTCCTCCGCTTGTTTAGAAATCTAAATTTCCATCTTCATCACCTGAGTTCTCCCATCATTCATTAGGTCAGCGACTTCAATGAGTTCTGCTCTGCTGATTTGTCATCCTACTTAGTCATTGTGTTCACTAACTGATCGTCTTTGGTTTGCAGCATTTGGACTAGAACATTATTGCTTTGAGTAACATTCATCGGAACTGCCTGCATGTTATCAAAATGCACGTTCCTGTTTGTAGATAACTCGACAGATTTATTTAGTTTCATCGTATTTAGTTTTGGCTAAATTGAGTTGTTCCTGTAGAAAACAATTTTGTTGAAGAGTTTGTGCTCATTCATTGTCATATGGGTGGCAGGTAGCCTAGTGGGTAGAGCGTTGGACTAGTAACCGAGATCGAATCCCCGAGCTGACAAGGTAAAAATCTGAACAAGGCAGTTAACCCACTGTTCCTAGGCCATCATTGAAAATAAGAATTTGTTCTTTAACTGACTTGCCTAGTTAAATAATTTGTTCTTTAACTGACTTGCCTAGTTAAATAAATGTAAAAAAATTAATAATCATTATTATTTGAAATTACTTTTAATTGTTCAATTTTCAAACGCAGGTCCTTGGCTAGCAGACTGTTTACATTTCCTTTTTTTGTCAATAGTTGCTTGGTTCTCTCCATCTGTCCCTTCATATCAGCCATGTCTTGCACGTGCTTCTGCTGAGCACTGCGGTTCTGGACCAATGCCAATCTTTGATGGCGATACATTGTGGCGAAATCCTGCACTTAAGTGCGCTGCCACTTTAAGAGCGCATGAGCAGTAGGAAGGAGGAGATAAAAGAGCTCATTAAGCTCTATTGGAGAGGAGCTATTGTTGGCGCGACAGTTTGGTTTGTGTGTGCTATGCTGCAGAGGTTTTTTTGTTTGTCTTCACCGTATGTGGTTGTACAGTTTTTTGGATCAATCCTCGGTGTGATCGCTCGACGGCGTGGTTGTTCTCATTTGGGACCGCGATGGTTATGGATCAAATGGATTAGTAGCAACATTTGTTGCGAAGCGTTCAACTACCACCCAACCTACCATCGGACAGTCAGACCGGATACCTGCACCCTCAAGACCACAGCTAAGCCCTCTCTTGTTCTCTTTCTCTCTTTCTCTTCACGCTATGTTCCAGTGCTTTACACTGCAACCGACTCTATTTCCTAAGTACATTGAAGTTTCATTGGAGCTGGACTAGTGTGTATATGAACACCACACATTCATACCCTCTGCACTCCTTCCCAGGAAGAAAATACAAACTATTGCAAATCCTCTGTGTGATGACTGGGTTTATTCATTATTGTATGAAGTTGCTGTTTATTTGCTCTGCCATTATTGTTATATGAGGTATGTTTGGTGGGGTTACCAAGAATTGTGGAAGGACTGATGTGATGTGGGATCTATAGGGTGTGTATTCTTTTTTTCTCTCCGCTGGCTATCTGGTCAACAGGCTACACTCTAGGCAGTCTCTTCTGTTGATGTGTGTGGGTCTGGTAGTGGTACTCTCGCTGTTCTACTATTTTCCTTTCGGCAGGGTTAATACCTGCCTGGCGCCCGAACAAAATCTTCTTTACCTTTCTCTAATACCGCTACTGAAGTGGCACCCAAACAGGGACTTGAAGAGAAACACCCATGACACCATCCACACAAGGTTGAATCATGTCTTTTGTTGGAACCCCATACTGTGTCAATGTGGACACACCTAATGGTAATCGTGTTCAAGATTCTTTCATTGTGGAAGGATTCGATGAACTAATGGAGTTGGATAGCACTGACCCTAATCCCCAGGTTTCTGGCTCGCCTATAACCTCTCCACCATTACCCTCACCTCAACCTCTTCCTGTTACCCTGCCCAGAGAGACTGGGAGAGGTGTCTCTGTGATCACTGGACGACTGGAACATCAATGGACACACACCAATCATAGTTTGACAATGCAGGAGAATGCCATTCGCAAACTCAGTGAATGTGTGGAGGCTCATCAGACAGATGTGCAGCTGAGGTTGGATTACCTTCCCTGTCAAATGGAGGAAAACCAACAACAAATTGTTCAGAGACAAAAATATTTACACGATTCTCTGAAACAGGATATTCAGGGACAACTGCACCAGTTCAAAACACAAATGGAATCTAACCATCAGCAAGTCCTAATCTATCTTGAGGAGGAACAAAAACAGAGAGCAGATGAGTCAGCCTCTGTTGTGAAGGGAGTGTGTTCTTATCTGAAGGAAGTTATGGAGGACATGAAGAACTCTCTCACAGGGGAACTACGATTGTTGATTGAACAAACTAAAAAGGACACCGTTAATGAGATGGAAAAAGCACAGAAGGCCACAGACCTTCAAATGGAAGAGCTGCACCAGGAGGAAATGAAAGGCTTTTCCCTTCTGGACAAATCTTCTGTACCTCCCTTAGGTTTTACCTCTGCCACTGGCTTGGTCAGTAACGGAATAGGAACAGGTAGCACTACAAAACCCCCTATGAAGATACTGTTAAACAGAACTCCCGCTGAAACTGTCATGCCTCCTCTAGAGCGATCCTTCCCTATCAAACTACTTTTCCCCACTTTTGGCAGCCCAGAAGATGATGTTGATCCACTGTTTTTCTTATCTAAGTGTAATGATTTTCTTTCTATCCGGCCCCTTACTGACTGGGAGGTTCTTGCCACCCTCCGCAGTGTTCTCCATGGTACAGCAAGAGACTGGTGGGAGATAGCCTGTGAACATGTGAAAACCTGGGAGGAGTTTCAAAAAATATTCCTCAGCCTTCCTCTCAGAGGACTATGGGGATGAACTGGCGGAACGTGTTCGTAACAGAGTCCAGGGTGAAGCAGAGCCAATACGGGACTTTGCCTTCTCCTATCGAGTTCTATGTAGGAGATGGAAGGCTGACATTACTGAGCCGGAGATGGTCAAACTCATTCTCAAGAACATGATTCCCCGCCTTGCTAGTCAACTTTGAGAACGTGTGCAGAATGTGGATGATCTGGTGCGTCTGGGGACTCAGTTTGAGAAGGACTGGAAGCACCACCTTCAAACTAAAAACCCTGTTCCCTCATCCCAGTATACCCATAGCTCTCTGGGGGCTAAACCATCTCAGATATTTGTACCCAAGAGCCAAGACAAAAGTCCAGTGATGTGTTGGAGGTGTAAAGTCCAACATTCTCCAGGTTCTTGCCCGCTCTATGTCCAGCGTCAGGATTCCGGAAAAGGTCAGAAAGGACAGAAGACCGACAGTCTAGACAGACGTGGTGGCTTGCATACCATTGGGTCAGCCTTAATGCCCATGAAGCCTTTAGACATCACCCCTAGCTGTCTTATTACTATTCCGCAACAACTATTGGTGCCCCTGACTGTTAGGAACTGGAGAGGGAAGGCCATAATTGACACAGGAGCAACTTACACCCTGATGCAAGAGGCCCTGTGGCAGAACATGGCATTACCTCATGAGGAGCTACTAACATGGGAGGAGGGACCATTGTACTTGGCCAATGGAGAACCTACCACCCCTTTGGGCTGGATTAGTATAATAATACAACTGCATGATGAGACTATTAAACTTCCTGTGGCTATTCTTGCAGATTCAAGCCTTGCATTTGCTGTAGTCCTTGGTCTAGACTTCCTGTTCTTCAGTGGACTGACCATCTCGATGTCCGAACCCTCCTATCGGCTGCACTCTGACTATTCCCAGCCTCATCCATTTCAACCTGGTAATGCACTGATTTCAGGCTGGAGCCTGCTACATTATGCAGAGTCCGGACAAGGTCAAGTCAGAGACCGAGAAAATATAAAAAGACAAAGACAAAAACATGTTTCACCAGTGAAGTCGGAGAACCCAACTGTCACCCTGATTACCGCCGTACCCCCCCTTCTATCCGAGAGCAAAAGCCAACCTGATGCTGATTTCTACATCAAACAAGCAGTAGAACAGGCATGTCTGTCGGATGAGGAAAGGTGGAAGCTCTCCCAGATGTTGGAGCTGAACAGTGAGGTCTGCACTCTTACACTCGGCCGTACAACCATCTTCAAACACAAAATCTATACCCGGCAGGATGTCCCTATTAAGCAGCGTCCCTACAGGTTGTCCCCCGCCAAACTGGCAATCCTAAATGAACTGCTCAAAAGCATGTTGGAGAATGGAATTGGGGAACCGTCTTTTTCCGGATGGGCTTCTCCGGTTGTCCTGATTCCTAAGAAAGATGGTGGATATCGATTCTGTGTGGACTACAGGAAGCCGAATGCCATAACAGAAAGCGATGCCTACCCTCTACCAAACATAAATGACATACTGGAATCTCTGGCAGGAGCATCTATCTTTAGTCATCTGGATCTGAACAGTGGTTATTGGCAGGTGGCAATGGATCCCGCTAGTCAGGACAAGACTGCCTTTGTCACCCCTGCTGGTTTGTACTCCTTCAAAGTCATGCCTTTTGGTTTGAAGAATGCTCCAGCAACCTTCCAAAGGTTGATGGAGACTGTCCTGGGAGATCTGAGGGGTAGAAATTGTCTTGTGTATCTGGATGACATCATAATCTACTCTTCCTCTGTCGCGGATCATCTGAAAGACATACAGTCCGTCTTCGACAGACTAAAGGCTGCAGGTTTGACCTTGAACTTGAAGAAGTGTCGTTTCTGTTTGCTAGAACTCAAGTTCCTTGGTCATGTGGTTAATGCTGAAGGTATCCATGCAGATCCAGCCAAAGTTGCAGCCGTGCAGGAATTCCCAATTCCCACATCCCTCAAGGCTGTTCAGCGTTTTTTGGGTATGGCTGGATGGTACCACAGGTCGCCGAACCCCTCAACCACCTTAAGAAGAAGGGTGTGAAATTCCAATGGACCTCTGCATGCCAAAGTGCATTTGAAGCACTCAAAAACAGTCTCATTACTCCTCCAGTGCTGGGACATCCTAACTTGAATGCTCATTTCATTGTGTACACGGATGCAAGTCAAACAGGACTTGGAGCCGTCTTGGCTCAACAAACAGGACTTGGAACAGAAGAAGTTCTTGCCTATGCAAGTCGCACCCTTAATTCAGCCGAGAGGAATTATTCAACGACTGAAAGGGAGTGCCTCGCTGTGGTCTGGGCTTTGGAGAAATGGAGCTACTACTTGGAGGCGAAGATCTTCACCGTTGTCACAGACCACGCTGCTCTGCAGTGGGTTCTGGCATCAGGCAAGACCAACAGCCGTCTTATTCGCTGGTCTATCCGACTGCAGAAGTTTGACTTCATCATTGAGTATCGCAAAGGAAAACTGAACGTTGTACCAGATGCCCTTTCTCGGATTACAGAGACTGCCAATGTTTGTCCTCCCTTGTGCAGCACTTACACTACCGCTAAGTGTCTGGATGATTCCTTTCCTCTGGATGATGAGAGTGTATGGAGAGCCCAGCAGAAGGATGCTGCCATCATGGCGATCCACAAGAGTCTGTCTGAAGAAGACTCCAAGAGTCGTTTCAATGATAAGTATAGCATAATTCAGGATAAAGTGTATCGAAAAACTCCAAGAGGAGAGGGAATACACAGCTCCCATTATCGCGTCTTCATTCCCTCTACATTGAGTGACCAGATAATCCAAGCTTATCATGCTAACCCCATGAGTGGCCATCTTGGAGTTTTTAAGACGTATCGAAGACTACAAGAGGTGGTTTACTGGCCAGGCATGTGGGTTGATACCCGGAAGTTTGTACAGCAGTGTGAAGTCTGCCAGAAATACAAACCAGACATTGGCAGACCTGCTGGAAAAATGCAGCAGACCGTGGTAAACCATCCAAATGAAATGTTGGGAATTGACCTCATGGGACCTTTTCCTCCCAGCCGGGGAACCCGGAATGAATTTTTATTGGTGGTAGTGGACTACTACACACACTGGGTGGAGTTGTTTCCACTCCGCAAAGCCACTGCATCAGCCATTGCTCTAATTCTGCGACGGGAGGTCTTTACCAGATTCGGAATTCCAGACCAAATCCTCTCTGACCGAGGTCCGCAGTTCATATCAGGAATATACAAAGAGCTTTGTACCTACTGGGGTGTAATTGCCAAGCTGACCACAGCCTACCATCCTCAGACCAACCTGACCGAGAGGGTAAACCGTACCCTGAAAGGGATGATCGCTTCATTCGTGGGGGATCAGCACACAAGGTGGGATCAACATCTTCCTGAATTTCGCTTTGCACTGAACTCTGCCGTGCAGGAGACTTCTGGGTTCACTCCCGCTGAACTCCACCTGGGAAGACCACTAAAAGGTCCGATGGACAGAGTCTTGCAAAGTTCTAATGTTTCACCTGAATGCCCAGCGTTTGATGCCGTACAACACCACCACACCTTGCTAGCCAGAGTGGAGGCCAGCAAAACCAAAGCCAAACAACGACAGCTGAGAAACTATGATAAACATAGACGAGACGTGTGTTTCCCACCCCAGTCTCGTGTCTGGGTACGTTCCCATCATCTGTCGAAGGCATCTAAGAAGTTCACTGCCAAGCTAGCTTCGAGATGGAAAGGCCCATACCGTGTAGTGCAGCAGTTGGGACCAGTGAACTACTTGGTCTGTTTGGAGGACACTGGGGAAGATGTCAGGACGGTGCATGTTGTTGACCTAAAGCCTTGCTACCCTACGGCAGAAGAGCTGGATCGCAGGCAAAAGCAACACTCTTCGTGGAGGACTCTGATGATGAGGACTTCCCTGGTTTTGGATAGCAGGAACATTAACTTGTCAAAGCCTGCATCCTCTCTGTTTCTACAGGCTTTGTTTTTTCATGAGGGGAGGAGTGTGGCGAAATCCTGCACTTAAGTGCGCTGCCACTTTAAGAGCGCATGAGCAGTAGGAAGGAGGAGATAAAAGAGCTCGTTAAGCTCTATTGGAGAGGAGCTATTGTTGGCGCGACAGTTTGGTTTGTGTGTGCTATGCTGCAGAGGTTTTTTTGTTTGTCTTCACCGTATGTGGTTGTACAGTTTTTTGGATCAATCCTCGGTGTGATCGCTCGACGACGTGGTTGTTCTCATTTGGGACCGCGATGGTTATGGATCAAATGGATTAGTAGCAACATTTGTTGCAAAGCGTTCAACTACCACCCAACCTACCATCGGACAGTCAGACCGGATACCTGCACCCTCAAGACCACAGCTAAGCCCTCTCTTGTTCTCTTTCTCTCTTTCTCTTCACGCTATGTTCCAGTGCTTTACACTGCAACCGACTCTATTTCCTAAGTACATTGAAGTTTCATTGGAGCTGGACTAGTGTGTATATGAACACCACACATTCATACCCTCTGCACTCCTTCCCAGGAAGAAAATACAAACTATTGCAAATCCTCTGTGATGACTGGGTTCATTCATTATTGTATGAAGTTGCTGTTTATTTGCTCTGCCATTATTGTTATGAGGTATGTTTGGTGGGGTTACCAAGAATTGTGGAAGGACTGATGTGATGTGGGATCTATAGGGTGTGTATTCTTTTTTCTCTCCGCTGGCTATCTGGTCAACAGGCTACACTCTAGGCAGTCTCTTCTGTTGATGTGTGTGGGTCTGGTAGTGGTACTCTCGCTGTTCTACTATTTTCCTTTCGGCAGGGTTAATACCTGCCTGGCGCCCGAACAAAATCTTCTTTACCTTTCTCTAATTAATACCGCTACAACATAAGGGCTAAAGTGGAGAGAACCTTTACAATGCATGTGCCCGATGGTTGATTTTGGAGAGCGTTTTTCACAATTTCTGCTGTCTTTCCACTAATGGCATAGTTAGGGTTTGTATCGCTGCTGAGGTCACTGATCAATCCTTTAATGTGTGAGCGTTCACTAATTAGCGGGGGACTGGGAACCACCCCCTCTGATAGCTTGCACATTATAATATATATATATATATATACAGTTGAAGTCGGAAGTTTACATACACCTTAGCCAAATACATTTAAACTCCGTTCTTCACAATTCCTGACATTTAATCCTAGTAAACATTCCCTGTGTCAGGCCAGTTAGGATCACCACTTTATTTTAAGAATGTGAAATGTCAGAATAATAGTAGAGAGAATGATTTATTTCAGCTTTTATTTCTTTCATCACATTCCCAGTGGGTCAGAAGTTTACATACACTCAATTAGTATTTGCTAGCATTGCCTTTAAATTGTTTATCTTGGGTCAAACGTTTCGGGTAACCTTCCACAAGCTTCCCACAATAAGTTGGGTGAAGTTTGGCCCATTCCTCCTGACAGAGCTGGTGTAACTGAGTCAGGTTTGTAGGCCTCCTTGCTCACACACGCTTTGTCAGTTCTGCCCACAAATGTTCTATGGGATTGAGGTCAGGGCTTTGTGATGGTCACTTCAATACCTTGACTTTGTTGTCCTTAAGCCATTTTGCCACAATTTTGGAAGTATGCATTGTCCATTTGGAAGACCCATTTGCGACCAAGCTTTAACTTCCTGACTGATGTCTTGAGATGTTGCTTCAATATATCCACATAATTTTCCTTCCTAGTGATGCCATCTATTTTGTGAAGTGCACCAGGCCCTCCTGCAGCAAAGCACCCCCACAACATGATGCTGCCACTCCTGTGCTTCACGGTTGGGATGGTGTTCTTCGGCTTGCAAGCGTCCCCCTTTTTCCTCCAAACATAACGATGGTCATTATGGCCAAACAGTTCTATTTTTGTTTCATCAGACCAGAGGACATTTCTCCAAAAAGTACAATCTTTGTCCCCATGTGCAGTTGCAAACCGTAGTCTGGCTTTTTTATGGTGGTTTTGGAGCAGTGGCTTCTTCCTTGCTGAGCGGCATTTCAGGTTGTCGATATAGTGGCCTGCATATATTTTAAGATTTGGTCGAATGTCTGTAAGAAATCACTTATGATGATCCTTATTTCAATTCAGTGTAATGACGTCAAACACTCACTTCTCCTGAAGGGCGCACATAATATTATTCACTATTTGCCATAAATGTAAAAGCATTAGATTGGCGTATGCATGGACTAAAAGGAGTAACCATCATATTTCAGAGAGATATTGAAATTGTTAAATTATTTACATTTCAATTGTGGAAATTTTGCCATTGGGCAGAGAGAAGTTTAGCAATTTTAGAATACATTTCATGCAATTAAACTCATTTTGTCATGGAGCAGAGAAAAGGTGCAGTATTACAGTGAATTTGCTGCAATTATACACATTGTGCCAAGATGTATGCAGTTAACCATATCTGAGTGAGAGTGAATAACAAAATCATTGGGCACATGCCCTGCGTGCCCGGTTGGTATCGGGACATTATTACTAGAAGTTTAGATAGCCTAGTCAGTTAACTTACCAATTTACCAATCTACATTTTTGTAGCTGACATGTCTAATTGTGACTCAGTGACTGACACAACTTGTTCTGATATTTATAATATACATTTTTAGGATTGTGTGATTTGTATTGTTAGTTATTACTGCATTGTTGGAGCTAGAAAAAAATGTGTTGCTGCACCTGCGATAATATGTATGTAGCAAACTTTTATTGCTAACCAACTGCTGATGCACGACCAAATCTCAAAATATCACCTTGTGTGTTTTACTATTCTAACACAACAGTAAGTGACAGTTCTTAAAAAATGAATAATAATTACAATAATGGTCAGTGGCCCCCAAGCTACTGCTTATGTCGATTATGCCTGTAGCCCACTGTAGTTATGCATTATAGCGCAATTCCATCCTCCCTGGAAGTAATCATTGCTTAGACATGATTGGGCAAGTCATATATTTAGAAATGATCATTGATTACAGAGATGGATATGGCTTTATTTTTTCAAATAATGTAATTAACTTTCAATCCAGTCTGCTGTCCCCACATGCTTCAAGGTGGCCACCATTGTTCCTGTACCCAAGAAGGCAAAGCTAACTGAACTAAATGTAGCACTCACTTCTGTTATCATGAAGTGCTTTGAGAGACTAGTCAAGTATCATATCACCTCCACCTTACCTGTGACCCTAGACCCACTGCAATTTGCATACCGCCCCAATAGGTCCACAGATGATGCAATCGCCATCACACTGC
Source organism: Salvelinus namaycush (assembly GCF_016432855.1). Taxonomy (NCBI): domain Eukaryota; kingdom Metazoa; phylum Chordata; class Actinopteri; order Salmoniformes; family Salmonidae; genus Salvelinus; species Salvelinus namaycush. Next base: position 2,792,487 of record NC_052324.1, on the reverse strand, counting down.
ACACTGCCCTATCCCATCTGGACAAGAGGAATACCTACGTAAGAATGCTGTTCATTGACTACAGCGCAGCATTCAACACCATAGTGCCCTCCAAGCTCATCATTAAGTTTGAGGCCCTGGGCCTCAACCCCGCCCTGTGCAATAGGGTCCTGGACTATCTGACGGGCCACCCCAGGTGGTGAATTTCAACTTTCTGCTGATCATCAACACTTGGGGCCCACAAGGGTGCGTGCTCAGCCCCCTCCTGTACTCCCTGTTCACCCATGACTACGTGGCCATGCACGCCTCCAACTCGATCATCAAGTTTGCAGACGACACAACAGTAGTAGGCTTGATCACCAACAACAACGATACAGCCTATAGGGAGGAGGTGAGGGCACTCGGAGTGTGGTGTCAGGAAAACAACCTCTCACTCAACGTCAACAAAACAAAAGAGATGATTGTGCACTTCAGGAAACAGCAGAGGGAGCACCCCCCTATCCACATCGACGAGAAGGTGGACAAACTGACAAACTGAAATGGTCCAGCTGCACAGACAGTGTGGTGAAGAAGGCGCATGTTGTGAATGACAGGCTGGGACATAGAACGAGATGGTCCTAAAAAAGGCGCCTCATTTGGACTGAGATGTCACATGAAATCCACCGATTATCAAGACAAATTAAATTCTAAATGTTAACTACATTAATATCTTACTACTTATTTACATTGGTTCTCCTCGGTCAACGCTGACTGTCACTGCACTTTTGTCCTCAATGTTTTTCAACAACATGTGAACTAGTGAATGTTTTTTTATTCGCTGAGTAACGTTACGACAAATGCATACATTTAAACTCTTAAAGTGCGAGCCCAAATCCAATACTGTTTTAACTGACCCAAGGATTTTGAATTGAAAATGGCTTGTGTGCTTAGTGATATATTGTCTGCAAAAAACATCAGAAAAACAAAAAAGAAGGTTATCAAATACATCCAGAAGAAAGGCCTTCTCAAGAAATCTGTGAGGTGTCTGTGGCCACAAGCAGAAAATTATCCGGCATACGTATGGTAAATTAACGTTACAACTGTTATTGATTGGCCTAGAAATTAGGAATACTGTACTGTAAGAACTGTTTGAATATGTAAATGTCCAGCGAATCTAACTTTAATCTTGAGGTGGTATGTAGCCTAGTTAGCTAGATCTTGCCTATGCCGTTCTGTACCATCACTCATTCATATATCTTTATGTACATATTCTTTATCCCTTTACACTGGTGTGTATAAGGTAGTAGTTGTGGAATTGTTAGGTTAGATTACTTGTTGGTTATTACTGCATTGTCGGAACTAGAAGCACAAGCATTTCGCTACACTCGCATTAACATCTGCTAACCATGTGTATGTGACAAATAAAATTTGATTGATTGATAGTCTCATAGGTTTTAGGCGTATACACTGCCAGGCCAAGCTACCCAGGCTGACATTGACTCACACATTTTTTTGTAATTTTGCTATGAACATGCATTGAATAGAAGAATCTAACCATTCCAGTGCCCAGTGTCATAATTGTGTCGGTGCTGCCCGAGACATTTGATTTCCAGTCTTTCTACAAGGGCTCGTGCTCCTCTGTGTCCAGGCTACATTCCAACTCTGGACACTTAGGACTGTGAGCTCGTGTAAAGCAAGTGAAGAGCTTAGGAGATGCACACCCTTTTAGTCTACCTTTGGCCTGCAGCCTACCACTCAAGATGTTTCATGTATGTTTGGAAAGCTTTTGTTCTCTTAATTACATCAATGTGGATGTATTCCTGCTGCTACTGAAAAAGTATATTGATTATCATAGTATAATGGAATTGAATGTAATAAGAATGACTTAGCCTACTTTCCATTTCGTCTCTAAAACACACACCTGTGTCTGAGTTAAATGTGCATGTTTCTTTGCAGGATTTGTCGAAACAAAATGAGGCATCATCAGACTCCCTCCTGCTCCATCCGGAAGGATTCAATGTTTAGCCATTCTCACGTTCTAATTACAGATTGGGTAACATTTCTTCATCGGTAGGTTAATAAATTTGACACACTAAGAATGTTTTGGATAATTACATTTTTAGAAGGGGGCTCACAATCAGGGGCTGCATTGCCCAAAAGGGCTTCCAAAAGTCCCTAATACTTTTTTTGTTTTGTTTTTACACTCGGATGGCATGGTACATTGATGATTAAATAGTTGGTCTATTGATAGACCTGCCAAGGTCAGAAAATATATTATTTTGACCATGTTGTTTGTTAATAGCTGTCACCCACAGAAAGGCCATGCTCTTTCAGCCCCCAATAAAATTAAGCATAACAACCATACACAAGGTACTGGTGAGTGTGGGGCTCTCTGCTAAGTAATTACATGTTAGTTAGTGTTCCGTGGCATAGGTTAATACAGAAGTGGAGCAAGGTATGGCGAGCAGATCTCTCTAGGCTGAAGAGAATGTGGTTTTAAGGTGTCACGTCTGCTCCCGCTTATCCCCCCCTGGCGCTTGAGGGCGGCAGGCTGCCCTGCATCACGCACTCCTGACATCTATTACGCACACCTGCCTTCCCTCGTCACGCGCATCAGTGATATTGGACTCACCTGGACTCAGTCATCACCTGTTAATTTCCTTCCCTATATTTGTCAGTTCCCTTGCTCTGTTCCCTGCTGCTGCATTAATTGTTTTTTGTTTGTGTTACTCGTTTGCTGACGCTGTTCCTGTCTTGTTCCATGTCTGTTCTATATTAAATGTTTGACTCCCCGTACTTGCTTCGTCTCTCCAGCGTCATCCCATGTGACATAAGGGCAAGTTAAGGTTGTGTTACCAAAAGCTGTGTCTCAATGGGTTATGTCTGGGGCCTATCAAATCAAATTTTATTAGTCACATGCGCAGAATACAACACCTTACAGTGAAATGCTTACTTACGAGCCCCTAACCAACAATGCAGTTGAAAAAAATACGGATAAGAAGAAGAAATAAAAGTAACAAGGAATTAAAGAGCAGCAGTAAAATAACAATAGCGAGACTATATACAGGGGTTTATCGGTACTGTCACGTTCTGACCTTTATTTCCTTTGTTTTGTCTTTATTTAGTATGGTCAGGGCGTGAGTTGGGGTGGGCAGTCTGTTTGTATTTCTATGTTTTTCTATTTCTGTGTTTGGCCTGATATGGTTCTCAATCAGAGGCAGCTGTCAATCGTTGTCCCTGATTGGGAACCGTATTTAGGTAGCCTGTTTTGTGTTGGGTTTTGTGGGTGGTTGTCTTCAGTCTTTGTGTGTCTGCATCAGATAAAACTTTTTCGGTTTTCACGTTTGTTGTTTTTTGTATTTTGGAAGTGTTCATGTTTTTGTCTTTTATTAAACATGATGAACACTAATCACGCTGCGCTTTGGTCCTCTTTTCCACAGAAGAAAACCGTTACAGGTACAGAGTCAATGTGCGGGGGCACCGGTTTAGTTGAGGTAATATGTACATGAAGGTAGAGTTATTAAAATGACTATGCATAGATAATAACAGCAGAGAGTAGCAGCGTTGTAAAGGGGGGGGGGGGGGGGGGGGGGGGCAATGCAAATAGTCTGGGTAGCCATTTGATAGGTGTTCAGGAGTCTTATGGCATGGGGGTAGGAGATGTTTAGAAACCTCTTGGACTTAGACTTGATGCTCTGGTACCGCTCTCATGCATGTTTCAGTGTCATTTGCATCGAAGCGAGCATAGAAGTAGTTTAGATTGCCTGGTAGGCTCGTGTCCCTGGGCAGCTCTCGGCTGTGCTTCCCTTTGTAGTTTGTAATGGTTTGCAAGCCCTGCCACATCCGACGAGCGTCAGAGTCGGTGTAGTACGATTCGATCTTAGTCCTGTATTTGCCTGTTTGATGGTTCGTCGGAGGGCATAGCGGGATTTCTTATAAGCGGCAGCTCTAGCCTTTAGCTCAGTGCAGATATTGCCTATAATCCATGGCTTCTGGTTGGGGTATGTACGTACGGTCACTGTGGGGAAGACGTCATCGATGCACTTATTGTGGTGATGACTGATGTGGTGTACTCCTCAATGCCATCGGAGGAATCCCGGAACATATTCCAGTCTGTGGTAGCAAAACAATCCTGTAGCTTAGCATCTGCTTAATCTGACCACTTTTTTATTGATCTAGTCACTGGTGCTTCCTGCTTTAATTTTTGCTCATAAGCAGGAATCAGGAGGATAGAATTATGGTCAGATTTGCCAAATGGAGGGCGAGGGAGAGCTTTGTATGCGTCTCTGTGTGTGGAGTGAAGGTGGTCCAGAGTTTTCTTTTCCTTTGGCTGCACATTTAACATGCTGATAGAAATTTGGTAAAACGGATTTAAGTTTCCCTGCATAAAAGTCCCCGGCCACTAGGAGCGCCTCCTCTGGGTGAGCGTTTTCTTGATTGCTTATGGCTGAATACATCTCATTCAATGCTGTCTTAGTGCCAGCCTCTGACTGTGGTGGTATGTAAACAGCTACGAAAAAATACAGATAAACTCTCTCGGTAGATAGTGTGGTCTACAGCTTATCATGAGATACTCTATCTCAGGTGAACAATAGCTTGAGACTACCTTAGATATCGTGCACCAGCTGTTATTTACAAAAATACATTGTCCGCCTCCCCTTGCCTTACCAGACACCGCTGTTCTATCCTGCCAGTGCAGCGTATAACCAGCCAGCTGTATGTGGATAGTGTCATCATTCAGCCATGACTCCGTGAAGCATAAGATAATACAGTTTTGAATGTCGCGTTGGTAGTTTAATCTTCTGCGTAGGTCATCTATTTTTTTTTCAAAGATTGCACGTTTGCTAGCAGAATGGAAGGAAGTAGGGGTTTATTCGATCGCCTACGAATTCTCAGAAGGCAGCCCGCCCTCCGGCACCTTTTTCTCCACCTCTTCATGCAAATCACGGGGATCTGGGCCTGTTCCGGAGAAAGCAGTATATCATTCACGTCGGGCTCGTCAGACTCAATAAAGGAAAAAAAGGATTCCTCCAGTCCGTGGTGAGTAATCGCAGTCCTGATGTCCAGAAGTTATTTCCGGTCAGAAGAGACGGTATGTATGTTATGTACAAAATAAGTAAAAAAGTTACAAACAGTGCAAATAAACGAAAAAAAAACAATCGGTTGGAGGCACTTAAAACTTCTGCCTTCTTCTCATACGCCATTTTAGATCAACTTGCCTGTCGAGGGTTTCATTTATGAAAAAAGGTTTTGGGTGTCTATTGTCCTATACTACAATTGATCTGATTTGTTAATTTATTTTTTGCAATATTGCAAATTTGCACAGGGGTTACACTTGAGGCAAGTTGATATGATAGAGGATAGCATTGCACAGAACTCAAGGAATCTGACAAGAATGACGAAAAGCCTGAGAAAGTTGAGAGGTGCGTTGTCATTGTTACAGTTGTCGATCAACACAAAATTATTAACAATTTTGACTCCAGTTTTGTTTACCTATTGTCACGATCGTCTTTGGGTGAGATAGAGGACCAAGGCGCAGCGTGTGCAAAATACATCTTCTTTTATTTTAGAAGAGAGAAAAAACAAGAAACGAACAACTATACACAAACTAACAAAATAACAAACTGACGACCGTGAAGCTATACAGACAAATAGTGCTGACACAAACACTACACATAGGCATTTGGGTTTTGTGGGTAATTGTCTATGGCTGCCTTAAATATGGCTCTCAATCAGAGACAATAAACCACAGCTGTCTCTAATTGAGAACCAATCTAGGCAGCCATAGACATACAAACACCTAGAGAAGACATTGCCCCATTAAACCTACAAACCCCTAGACAAACCAAAAACACATACAACCCCATGTCACACCCTGACCTAACTAAAATAATAATGAAAACAAAGATAACTAAGGCCAGGGTGTGACACCTATATTCACTCTGAGGACATTTTAGCTCAGTTACAACCTCATTGTAAATTGGAATTTGTTCTTAATTAACTGACTTGCTTAGTTAAATAAAGGTTCAATATATTTTTTTTTTTTAATTTAAGGGTTTCCCACAGGAATGTAGGTTACTTGGCAAGGTGGCATGCCGGGAAGGGCAGCATGGCACAATTGGGGAGTCACCACTGCTGCTGCCCTAATTTATTATTCTTGAGAGCCTACAATATTCAGGCAAATTAAGTGAAAGCTGTTACAAATGTGTTTTGAGTACTTTCTTAGAGCTGCAACTAACAATGATTTTGATAATCAATCTGTCAATTATTACTTTGATTACTCAATTAGTTTGAATTTTAAAAAGCCTGTTTTGCTGACTGAATATAGGCTGATAGTTTAATCAAATATTAAAATGTTTACAATGCATTGTCTGTTGCTATTTTCACTGCAAACTCAAACTAAAGGTTTATTTACACATGAGACAGGTGCAGTGTCACCTCAAAACAATTCGGGAGAAGTTGAGGGTCATGCTTCCCTGGGACACTAAAGTCTTCTCATATCACTAACATTTCTCTTACCTCTCATTATTGAAGCCCTGAGGAGGTTCAAGAGGATGAAGGGTTTCCAAATTGGGTCAAGTTCTCTGTGGAGAGTGGTGGTGATAGACGAATCCAAGTTCTCACACAAGAGAATGGTATAGCATTATCCGTTTTGATGTAGGAACATTCATTATCTGGGATTGGGAGCTGGGAGGTCATTTATTGATATATTTCACTTATGGTAATCAGTTGCCTTTTTAATGTACTCCTCAGTAGATATACATACTTGTCTATTTCGTATACTGAATTATTTGATGAATACATCTCTCAGTGCTTTTGGACACATCATCAGTTTCTCATTGGATGTTTCCTAGGATAATGTTTCGGGTCTTTCAACATCATACAACTTCACCCATCAGTCCTTAGCTTGTGTCATAAGTGACTTTATGCTAGTTCCCATGGATTTATTGATCATATTTAGGTAGCCATTTCCCCTTTGGTGTTTGTGGGTTCTTATTCTATGTTTAGTTGCCTGTCTGCACTATTTCATATAGCTTCACGTTTTGTTGTTTTGTTAGTTTGTTCAGTGTTCTTTCTTTAAATAAAGAAGAATGTACGCATACGACGCTGCACCTTGGTACGATTCATACGACGAACGTGACAATGTAGGCCCTAGTCCATTCTCGTTTAACAAATAAATAAAACATTTATCAATAACATATCTCATTTCAATATATATATATATATATATATATTAGTTATATAATACCTTATTAAAAACATTCATTTTATAATATAAAATATATACATATTGATATACATGCATAGTTAGATGTAAAACAAACATTAATTATATTGTAATTTCAACTCACCTTCACCTGTAGTGGTCTGGGTATAGCTGGTGCAGAGGAGTCAGGCTCAGGACAGCAGAGATGAGTAACACAAGTAACTTTACTCAAATATTCCAATAACATGTCGTAATACCGAGCCCACAATAACGGACCGAACATACATAAAACAATCACGCACAAAAACCATGGGGAAAACAGAGGGTTAACCTCTCTGGGATATGTGGGACGCTTGCGTCCCAACTGGCCAACATCCAGTGAAAATGCCTTGCGCCAAATTCAAATAAATTACTATAAAAATTTAACTTTGATGAAATCACACATTCAATATACCAAATTAAAGCTACACTTGTTGTAAATCCAGCCAACGTGTCAGATTTCAAAAATGCTTTATGGCAAAAGCAAACGATGCTATTATGCTATTATCTGAGGATAGCACCCAAGCAAGCAAACACAGACCATCATATTTCAACCCTCCAGGCGCGACACAAAACGCAGAAATAAAGATATAATTCACGCCTTACCTTTGACGAGCTTCTTCTGTTGGCACTCCAATATGTCCCATAAACATCACAAATGGTCCTTTTGTTCGATTAATTCAGTCGATATATATATCCAAAATGTCAATTTATTTGGCGCGTTTGATCCAGAAAAACACCGGTTCCAACTTGCGCAACCTGACTACAAAATATCTCAAAAGTTACCTGGAAGTTTGGTCCAAACATTTCCAACTACTTTTGTAATACAACTTTAGGTATTCTTTAATGTAAATAATCGATAAAATTGAAGACGGGGATGATCTGTGTTCAATACCGGAGGAAAACAAAGTGTAACACGCCTCTAACAAAGAGTACAGTTCCCTCAAGCCTCATTCTGAACAGTGTTACTTCTTCATTTCTCAAAGGAAAAACCTCAACTAATTTTTAAAGACTGTTGACATCCAGTGGAAGCGATAGGACCTGCAAGAAGGTCCCTTAGAAATCTGGATTCCCAATGAACTCATTGAAAAGAGTGACCTCAAAAAAAGAAAATCTATATGGTTTGTCGTCGGGGTTTTGCCTGCCAAATAAGTTCTGTTATACTCACAGACATGATACAAACAGTTTTAGAAACTTCAGAGTGTTTTCTATCCAAATGTACTAATAATATGCATATCTTAGCTTCTGGGACTGAGTAGCAGGCAGTTTACTCTGGGCACCTTATTCATCCAAGCTACTCAATACTGCCCCCAGCCGTAAGAAGATAAACAAATAACTAACAAAATAAAACAAAAAGGGGTGAATATAAGGACATTCATTCGAAAGTGTCAATGATCAGACCTGGCAAGCCAATCAAACAGGCAAGAAGTTGGTGTGGCGAGATCCAGCATCCACCCTCTGCTAGACCAACAATGCGAAGGTTATGATGTCTGGACCGGCCCTCTAAGTCGACCACTTTCACGGAAAGCCTCTGCACACTCTCCTGAAAAGACGACCATAGCTTCTCTAACTCGTCAAACCTACCAGCGTTGAATTCAGCAACCTTCTCTCTCAACATCCACAATACTCTGGCCCTGCGAAGCAACCGTTCGGTTAGCGCTCGTGATTTTGGCATCCAGTTCAGCAATAGAAGCCTTGAAATCCTCAGCTATAGCAACACATAATTCTCCCAGATCCAGGGTAATTCTGAAAGTTTCACGTTATTACGTGTGCCTTCCGCTATGGCTGTCTCATTGTGCGGTAGGGAGGAGGCCTTCAGTCACTTATAACCCAACATGTTGTCATAAAAATTATACTATTGTATTAAAAAGAGACTTATGGTGCAAAAAGTGCAGTAAAGTAGGTTAAGTTAGGTTGTTTCATAAAAAGTTGCGGGAGTCTCTCTCAAACACAGCTGTTCACTCCGACATGCTAGCCCCCCCCCCCCCCCCCCCCCCCCCACCTTGCATTCTGTCAAACCGTCTTGCCATCGCCACAACCTGGACTGGGGCAGGGTATAAGACCTGTTTCAGAGATTTGTTTCTGAAGACCATTCTTCACAGTAAGTTTTAATATTATTAAATGTGTTACACTTCTTTTCTCTATTTTTAAGTAAATTCTTAAACTCATGTGTAAGACCATGTGCGATTCAAATGTAACTCAATGTTCTTTCTTTTCCATTCGGAAGAATCCTCCAACCAGGGATGCCACGGATGAGGGGGTCCAGATTTAGGTCACCCGTTACCTGAAAGGGGCCTCTGATTGTGAATGTGGGAGGCGGTTGCGCACGTGGGAGAGGGATCCGCTGCAGTGAGGATCAACATCAAGTCTCAGACCATCTGTCTCAAAGCCAGCTTCAACCTGCAAGCCACGAGACTGTTCCAACAGCGGAACCCTGGGCTGACTACTGCACCCTACCACACACTTATTGTAACGATTCTCGTTGGTGGAAGGAGAGGAGGACCAAGGTGCAGCGTGGTACGTGTCCATTTTAATAAACAAAATAAAATGAACACTGAATTGACAAAAAATAATAAAAAGCGAGAACGAAAACGAAACAGTTCTGCAAGCAATACGCACAAACAGAAAACAATCACCCACAACACTCAATGGAAAACAGGCTACCTAAGTATAGCTCCCAATCAGAGACAACGATAGACAGCTGCCTCTGATTGGGAACCACACCAGGCCAAACACAGAAATAGACAACCTAGACATACAACATAGAATGCCCACCCACATCACACCCTGACCAAACAAAACATAGAAACATACAAAGCAATCTATGGTCAGGACGTGACACTTACCATTTATTTATATTCTGTACACACTGAAATTACCTTTGTCTACCGGACCAATGAAATAGTTGTCACCTTACTGCAGTACTAATGTATATACTTTCATATAATTCTATGCTGCTACTGCACTGTACCTTATTCCACTCACTATGCACATGGGCAAACAATGTCCATACTATATCCCTATAGGCAATTTTTTGCAATCTTATTTCCATTTAAGTCTTTTCTTTTATCTGCATATTACTTTGTTATGTATTTGAATGCTTTCTTATGTTACTTATTTGATTACTATGTCACTTTTGTCACACTGTGTGAGAAGCCTGCAAGTATATGATAATAACATTTGATTTGACTGGATTTGGATTTGTCGTCACCAGTGGATCCAGGTGACTAGGACTGGCCCTTGATATCTGATATATTTAGCATACACATAATCATTTACAGTACTATTTCACATACGTTTTTCAAATAGCATCCAATGTATCTTAAATAATATAAATCAATCAATATATACAAATAAGTGGCGACAGCTAGTAGGAAAGCCGGTGGCTTCAAGCTGAAAAAGTGTCTTGTCTCCACCTGGCAGCTGTAGTGTCGTCGTCTGGAGAATGGCGGGTGGGCTGTGTGAGGAAACGGCACGTGAACAGCAGGAGCACGGCTGCCGCTTGAGAAAGTGACCGATAGCGGGCGCCCCGTGAATGAGGCCAAAGGGCAAAAAAGCTGTCACGGCACTCAACCACTCTGGAGGGACACTGGCCTCCTGAGTGGTTATTGATAACTGGGTTTCTGTCATCCTGTGAAACCAGTTCATTGCTGCTCACAGCTAAATTTAATATTGGAATGTGGCCTACTAAAATCTGATTTATAATATGGTATTTTACCCTTTATATCGCTGCCTGTTGGACAAGGGTCCACCTAATAATGCATTTTTGTATTGATATGTTTTGTTGCAATTAAAATAATAGGTGAGTCCAAATGTCTTATATGCTGCTGCATAAATGATGTAATATGCTAGGAAGATATGTATACTGTAGCTAAGAAAGTAAAACTAAGTGTATGTTGTGTAATAAGATGTTAGTAGCCCATGTGCCTCACCCTAATAATTTGGTCTATTTTCACCTCTTAATTTCGCCTATCTTTACTGTTCTGACTCGGTGGTGCAAATGTAGCTGTTTTTGAGAAATGTCATCTAATATTAAGAGCTTTCAATGTCTGCTTATATGGCCCCATTATTTATCCTACGGTTCTGACTTGGTGTACAGGGAAAATACTGTAAGAGCAGCCCATGTTCTGAATTATGTCACTGTACATTTCAAAAGTGCTGAACACATTATATTGACTGCGTCCGTCTTAGCTCGCTCATTAATGTCTTAATCTAAATTACGGAATGCCTCTTATCCACTCATCGTTCCCTAATGCCATAGTTTGTAAATCTCAATTGTCAGTAGAAACTACATTTGTTTAATCAAGTCAGCTATATCAGCTATGTTTTTTAAAAAGGCAGTAAATGAGGCTGAATTAATTGTTTTGCTGCAGACAAGGCTCCTCTGATAGCCAGGAGTAGCAGTGGTAAGAATTCACTCCATGGTGCTGAAAATAAAGCTCTGCTGTTGGGACAGCCTTTTGTAGGCCCGAACAGTTTGTGGGTACTGCTTGTCGCCGTTATAGTGCACTTAATGTATTGTTTAGTGTTGTGGCTTTGCTGGCATGCATCTAAAAAAAATGGGGAGTTTGCCCCAACAAGATTTAGATGCTAAAATCGCCACTGGCCGTGCCCTTCGATGCTTATCCTCTCTGGCTGACGAATTTCATAGATGAGGGCTTTTATTCTGAAAGTTCGTGAACGCCAACAAAACCACAGAAGAAGAAAATAAAACGGAACATCTATTTTATTTGTTGCGGTTCAGGAGGACAACTTGTTAGATAGCTAGCTCAATTATCTGCGACGAGCACTTGTTAAATTCACAGATAACCTAATCTGCGTTTTTGATTTATCTCGAAGAGCCTGTTTACACCATATTTCCACGGGAGAACACCTATGGTCTCTGGAGAAGTCGCATGGTTACTGGAGAAGATGCTAGCTATGCGCCAATTTCTACCTAACACAATGACCAACTACAGAGCTTTTCATACACAACTGTCGTCCATCATGGATGCGTTGACCAAAGCAGCGGTGGCAGATATCTGCGAGCTCGTAGATGACAGTTATGCTGTTTTACAATTGGAAATCTCTCGAAGCCACAAAGAGAATGAGGCATTGAAAAGGAAACTCGAGTTGATCGAGACCATCATCGCGCGTGGGCAGAGAGCGAATATGGCTGAAACAAACCACCAAGCTAACGTTGATTCCCTCAATGCCGGTAAGTGTGTGTGTGTGTGTCGCCAGCTCTAGCTGAAATTTTAACATGCCTGCAAGGCCTGAAAACTAAACCCCCCCCAAAGAAAATTCGCAGCTAAGAGGAGTTGCCACATTATTCCAATAGGTGTCTCTATAATGACAAAAAACAACTTGCTTTACCTTGTTCTCAGCATTTCTCCCTTCGTTATTGGTTCATCACACCAAATTATTTTAATCTGAACCATAGAAGTGATTGATAGTGAGTGGTAATATGTACCCCCCCCCCCCCCCCGAAAACATTATTGTAAAATAACACAATGTTAAACAGTCACATTGCTCTAATATAATCACATTTTCAACAGGAGTATATAAATCAAAAAGCCCCAAACGTTTGCATTTCATATATATTTTTTTAAATTCATGTATGGCTGTAGCCTGACGTCCTAGTCATCTATCCCTCTTAGGATGGAAAGAGAAGATATCCATCATGAGTCAAGTACATCGTTTTATTCTACCATCAATTAATCAACTTTTATAATTTTTTAGTCAGTAATGGAGTTAATCAGTTCCTCTCTGTCCTCACCTGCAGGAGACTCTGTTTCTCCTCTGACTTCAGATTTTTGGGCAATGTTAGGTAGCTAGCTTGCTACATACAGGGCTCCAAACAAACTTTTTTCATCAATGTCCCAGAATCGTTCTGAAGTGCAATTTAACTGTCCCAATGAATTTATATATAAATACAGTGCATTCGGAAAGTATTCAGACCCCTTCCCTTTTTCAACAATTTGTTACCTTATTCTAAAATGTATTAAATACATTTTTTCCTCATCAATCTACTGTTGACTAACCCCATTACGCACAAATTTGCACAATCGCGGCATTCAAACGAGGCTGCAATGAAAACTAAAGAACTGTAGCGACTGTGTTGGCATCAAAATCCGGGGTGTGAACTACGTTTCTGTTCAAGCGTTAATTGACATGGTAATAACCCGATAGTATTGGAGAAGAGTTGAAAAAACAGACCCCTCTGACGCTGTATGTTAACTTGTGATGTGTCAATAATGCATAATGCAACTCATTCTGTGACACAAACCTTCAAGTAGATATGTAATGACACATTATATAAACTCTTTATAGTGTTTTATTTACATTTTAGAGGTGATAAGTTGGACAGATCGGATAAAAAAAGCAGTTTCCCCACACGGCTGATCTCCCCCTTTCACTATCACGCACTATCATCTCCCCCTTTCACTATCTCCCCCTTTCACTATCACGCTTCCCCACCTGCAATTTTTAAAAAGACCCGACGGAGCTCATTGCCTCCTTCAATCATGCAGAGACGGGCAGCATGAAGGTCTTGTCTTGGATTTTGCTGGAAATGGGAGAAATTGTGCTTTACAATGGTATTCATATTACGTTTTTAGAGCACTAAAATAAGGTAAATTGTATGTTACAGCGCGATGTACAAAATTGTGTTAGTTAACTACAATACCCCAAAATGACAAAGATAAAACAGGTCATTAGACATTTTTGCAAATGTATATTTAAAAAAGAATCTGAAATACCTTATTTACATAAGTATTCAGACCCTTTGCTATCATTATGGGGTATTGTGTATAGATTGATGAGGTGGGAAAACAATTTAATTCGTTTTAGAATAAGGCTGTTGTCACGCCCTGGCCTTAGTTATCTTTATTTTCTGTAATATTTTGGTTAGGTCAGGGTGTGACAGGGGGGATGTTTGTGTTTTTGTCTTGTGGTTGTAGTGTCTAGGGGGTTTTGTTAGAGTGTATGGGTTAGTGTTGAGTGTAGGTTTCTAGGTATGTCTATGGTTGCCTGAATGGTTCTCAATCAGAGACAGCTGTCATTCATTTGTCTCTGATTGGGAGCCATATTTAAGGCAGCCATAGGCATTGGGCTGTTGTGGGTAATTGTCTATGTCATTGTTTAGTGTCAGCACGATTTGTTTAAATAGCTTCACGATCGCCAGTTTGTTGTTTTTGTTTCGTCGTTATAATTAAAAAGAATGTATTTTTCACACGCTGCGTTTTGGTCCTCTCTTCCACGTCAAGGCGATCGTGACAGCTGTAACCTAAAAAATTCCGAAGTCGCTGTGTATATATACAGTACCAATCAAAGGTTTGGACACCTACTCATTCAATGGTTTTTCTTTATTTCTATTATTTTCTACATTGTAGAACAATAGTGAAGACATCAAAACTATGAAATAACACATATGGAATCATGTAGTAATTGTTAAACAAATCAAAATATATTTTATATTTGAAATTCCTCAAAGTAGCCAACCTTTGCCTTGACAGCTTTGCACGCTTGGCATTCTCTCAACCAGCTTCATGAGGTAGTCACCTTTAATGCATTTCAATTAACAGGTGTGCCTTGTTAAAAGTTAATTTGTGGAATTAACTTTTTGGGGATGCTTTGCTGGTGACACTGTCAGGATTTATTTAGAATTCAAGGCACACTTAACCAGCATGACTACCACAGCATTCTGCAGCGATACGCCATCCCATCTGGTTTGCGCTTAGTGGGACTATCATTTGTTTTTCAACGTGACAATGACCCAACACACCTCCAGGCTGTGTAAGGGCTATTTAACCAATAAGGAGAGGGATGGTGCTGCATCAGGTGACCTGGCCGTCACAATCACACAACCTCAACACAATTTGGGATGAGTTTGACCGCAGAGTGAAGGAAAAATAACCAGCATATGTGGGAACTCAAAGTGTTCCAGGTGAAGGTGGTTGAGAGAATGCCAAGAGGGTGCAAAGCTGTCAAAGGGTGGCAACTTTGAGGAATCTCAAATATAAAATATATTTTGATTTGTTTAACAATTACTACATGATTCCATATGTGTTTTTCATAGTTTTGATGTCTTCACTATTATTCTACAACGTAGAGAATATTAAAAATAAAGAAAAACCTGGTGACTCCGGGATGCTGGCCTTCTAGGCGGAGTTGCAAAGAAAAAGCCATCTCAGACTGGCCAATAAAAAAAGGTTAAGATGGGGAAAAGATCATAGACACTGGACAGAGGAACTCTGCCTAGAAGGCCAGCATCCCGGAGTCGCCTCTTCACTGTTGACGTTGAGACTGATGTTTTGCGGGTACTACATAATGAAGCTGCCAGTTGAGGACCTGTGAAGCGTCTTTCTCAAACCAGACACACTAATGTACTTGTCCTCTTGCTCAGTTGTGCACTGGGGCCTCCCACTCTTTCTATTCTGGTTAGAGCCAGTTTGCGCTGTTCTGTGAAGGGAGGAGTACACAGCGTTGTACGGGATCTTCAGTTTCTTGGCAATTTCTCTCATGGAATAGCCTTCATTTCTCAGAGCCATAATAGACTGACGAGTTCCAGAAGAAAGGTCTTTGTTTCTGGCCATTTTGATCCTGTAATCGAACCCATAAATGCTAATGCTCCAGATACTCAACTTGTCTAAAGAAGGCCTGTTTTATTGCTTCTTTAATCAGGACAATAGTTTTCAGCTGTGCTAACATAATTGCAAAAGGGTTTTCTAATGATCAATTAGCCTTTTAAATTATAAACTTGGATTAGCTAACACAACGTGCCATTGGAACACAGGAGTGATGGTTGCTGATAATGGGCCTCTGTATGCCTATGTAGGTATTTCATAAAAAATCTTCTGTTTCCAGCTACAATAGTCATTTACAACATTAACAATGTTCACTGTATTTCTGATCAATTTGATGTTATCTTAATAGACAAAAAATGTGTGTTTCTTTCAAAAACAACCAAACGTTTGTGTGTGTGTGTGTGTACATACACACACAAAAGGATATATGTGCACACCCCTTCAAATTAGTGGATTCGGCTATTTCAGCCACACACATTGCTGACAGGTGTATAAAGTCGAGCACACAGCCATGTGTGCTCGACTCCATAGACAAACACCGGCAGTAGAATGGCCTTACTGAAGAGCAAAGTGACTTTCAATGTGGCACCATCATAGGATGCTAACTTTCCAACAAGTCAGTTCGTCAAATTTCTGCCCTGCTCGAGCTGCCCCAGTCAACTAACTGTAAGTGCTGTTTTTGTGAAGTAGAAACGTCTAGGAGCAACAAAGGCTCAGCTGTGACGTGGTAGGCCACACAAGTTCACAGAACGGAACTGCTGAAGCGCGTAGAGCGTAAAAATTGTGTCCTCGGTTGCAACTCTCACTACCATGTTCCAAACTGCCTCTGGAAGCAATGTCAGCAGAACTGTTGGTTGGGAGCTTCATGAAATCGGTTTCCATGGCAGAGCAGTCCTAGATCACCATGCGCAATGCCAAGTGTCTGCTTGAGTGGTGTAGACCTCATCGCCATTGGACTCTGGAGCAGTGGAAATGCATTCAATGGAGTGATGAATCATGCTCCACCATCTGGCAGTCCGACAGACAAACCTGGGTTTGGCAGATGCCAGAAGAACGCTACCTTCCCCAATGTATAGTGCCAACTGTAAAGTTTGGTGGAGGAGGAATAATGGTCTGGGGCTGTTTTTCATGGTTCTGGCTAGGCCCCTTAGTTCCAGTGAAGGGAAATCTTAACGCTACAGCATACTACATTCTTGACGTTTCTGTGCTTCCAACTTTGTGCCCCTGTGCTCAGTTGGTGTGGAAGAACTTGACTGGCCTGCACAAAGTCTTGACCTCAACTCCATCGAACACCTTTGAGAAGAATTGGAACGCCGACTGCGAGCCAGGCCTAATCGCCCAACATCAGTGCACAACCTCACTAATGCTCTTGTGGCTGAATGGAAGCAAGTCCCTGCAGCAATGTTCTAACATCTAGTGAAAGCCTTCCCACAAGAGTGGAGGCTGTTATAGAAGTTAAGGGGGGACCAACTCCATATTAATGCCCATGATTTTGGAATGAGACGAGCAGGTGTCCTCATACTTTTGGTCGTGTGTGTGTGTGTTTTGATGGTCTTGTCCATCATGTGTGATTCATTGATGGCACATACTGTCTTCATTACAATATTGTAGCTTACTTAGTTATCAGGCCTACTTCTCACTTTGTCCTAGAACATTCTTCATCTGGAAGGGCTGCCTGTACCAAGCAGTCACATGAAAATCTAAGAAGAGCTGGAAAGATCACAACTGTTCGGGAAGCCACAGAACAGTCTGAAAATAAAGAGGTAATAGAAAAAAGTCTACATGAAGCTTTATTAGAGCTGGTTTATGGCTTTCTCATGTTCTGTTTTGCCATCCATGTTTTATTGATGATAAATTCTGTTGAGACCCCAACTTAAAAAACATCAGTGACCACTAGACCGCAGTCTAATGGTTTCCACTACAACCTAACTAAAACCATTACTTGGTGGTTCCATTACATTGAGTGTCTTGGGACATTTTCCATTAGGAAGTAATGATCTCTACTGGTGAAATCACAATGTCTATACCAGGGGTGTCAAACAAATTTTGCCCTGCAGGCCGCATTCGGTCTTCAATTTTTTATTTTCTTTTTCTATTTATTTAACTAGGCAAGTCAGTTAAGAACAAATTCTTATTTTACAATGAGGCCTACACCAGCCAAACCCGGACGACGCTGGGCCAATTGTGTTCTGCCCTATAGGACTCCCAATCACGACTGGTTGTGATACAGCCTGGATTCGAACCAGGTTGTCTGTAGTGACGCCTCTAGCACTGACATGCAGTGCCATAGACCACTGCCCCACTCGGGAGCCCCGGAAGCTCCGAAGGAACGCACTGAAAATGTGTTTATATTTCCTTCAAAATGTGCTAGTCCTCTATCCATTGTTTTTGGAATTTTAAATCCTCCCTGACCTAACATTTATTTCGGTAATTGTTAGCAAGTTGGACAGAGTGAAGAGATTATTAATATAGTTCCATTTTATTGGGTTTTAGTCATTTCAGTGTGGATTGAAACCATATGCGACCCGTGAGCTGTATGTTTGACACCCTTGGTCTGTACAAAAATGTTATGGTATTAATGTCTTGTTTGTCTTTTACCTTTTTAAACATGACTCACAGTACATGCCCCCAATTTTGCTGCCTCTACAACTCATTCTGCAAACCCTGCATCTTCCTGTATTTTCAATTAAATATGCTCTCTCGCCATATCAGGTGGTTTTGCAGGTACCTGAGGAGGAGAAGATCGGGCTTGACATAGTCTTAATCAAGGAGGAGAAGCTGGGCGGGGACTTGGATAGTAGTAATGACACACAGGATGTTCTGCTATTCAGTGAGAAGGGTAAGTGAAAGGTGTACACATGAATTGTTAGCCAGGTGGAAATGCATGGACGTTGCAAATTCTGTCTTATGTCAATTGCTTTTCTCTCCCCGATGTCAAGTGGTAAAGTGAACTTAGTTGAATCACACTCCTAACATTATCACAGACAAAATTAAGTGTAGGCCTACACAATTTCCCCCATTACTGGCAATATTGCTCCTCACATCAATGCTGACAATCATTTGTCGTGAGCGTTGTGGCCCAAACTGGTTCGACTGCATCTCCCTGACATTAGTTGTAGATGGCTGAGCTACAACCCAATTTTAAATGTTTTTGAGACATAGGAAAAAGCTTTATCTACATTATTATTGCTTGTGTAGGGCAATATGTACCCACACCCTGTTGCCAGCCACATCTCCTACTTCTCCCCTTACAAAACAATGGAAACACAGGTTCATCGCGCTGTTTGACATCCCTATTTGCTCCAATCTCTTCCCTAAGGTACTGAAGCGTCGTATGGTGAAGTGGATGACAGTGAAGAAGGGCCATCCAGAATAACCTCCTCCACCATGACTACGAGGGAGTGGGACAGAAGTGGAGAGGATAGTTGTAACCGATCCGAGCAGGGGAACGAGAGTTCTCAGAGGACTCCCCAGTTTTTGCGTTCTAAGTTCACGGCCGGAAGATGGAACCCCCTGAGCCTTGACTACACGCTGCATGAGACACCCAGTGAGTCTGGGTCCAGTCCACCGGGGGGGAATGATGAAATGGAGACAGTGGAACCGGTTTATGATTTCCCTTCAGAAACCGACACCGTCCCCTCTACTCACCCGACAGGGAAACGGTTTCCCTTTGAACCAGACAGTAGTCCAAATTCTCTCGCTGGGAATTTCGAAATGAAAAGAGAAGTTTCCATGGTCAGCTCTCTACCCTACGACGTGGAACTGGATATGTGTTCTTCATGGAGCAACCAGGATATGCTGGGAATGGTTTCCATGCAGGACGGGAAATACCTGAAACCGGACCGCAGGGAATTGCTGCTTGACAAGGTTGCAGACTTGAGCTCTGCCCATTATCAAATGACTGCCGCCGGACTTCACGCTGCGGCCAAGTATGACAGCAGAGACAGCAAGCGTTTTATTTGCACTTTCTGCAGCAAGTGTTTTACATCGTTGCGAAATCTGGAGACACACCTGCGGGTTCACACAGGAGAGAGACCATACAGCTGCACCCAGTGCGGGAAGAGGTTCACCCAGTCTGGCCATTTGAAAACGCATCAGAGTGTACACACCGGAGAGCGGCCATTTGCCTGCGAGCAGTGTGGTAAAAGGTTTGCAGGGAAACAAAATTTGAGGTTACACCAACAGAAAAACCACCCTAATCTGTGAGGTGTAAGGTTAGTTGAGAGCTCCACGAACACAGTTATGCCTAACATTTTTAGAACCATTTAGACCAGAACCTTGACACTGTTTGACGTCTAAGTTTGAATATTAGTAATGAAGAATAGGCTATTTTGTATTTTCACACTGATGATATGTTTTGATGGATGAACTCCGCAAGAATGGTGGAGGTGAAAAACATGGTCTAACATTGCGATGCTCTAATTTCAATTTTTGTTCCATTTAATTGCCTTTGAAAAGATACAGTTGATAATATTTAACCCAATGAAATAAAGCTATTTGATGAGACGTTATTACCAATGGAATGTATTTTGAAAATGGAACAGTCCTTCCATATAAGTTGTTACGATAATGGTCACACTTTAAATTTACCACAATTCATAAAGGCTTGATAAGAACTATAGAGTGCATTGCCTAATGCATCATATCCTACTATGGAAATTCTCAAAAAAGCTGTGCTTTACAAAGGGTTGTAACTATATGTAACAATATAACATTATTAGTGTGATTTCAAGAAGATAACTCATGTCAGGCCAGAACTGTAAGAGAAAATGTGTTCTCCCAGTAAACTTACCTTTTTATAATACAGACAGTAGGAACATTTATTTAAAGGATGAGTAAGTTCAGAAGCTAGCAGATTCATTCATTCAACAGCTGCAAATCCCAGTTAAACGACATCAAATTTTGAAGTTCACTTTCATCGTTTTGTCTAAACACTATCATGAATCTATAAAGACGTTTTGTGGGTCAGTAGCTAGGTTTCCATCCAATTGGCGATTTTCATGCCAAAATTATAAAATCTGCATGGAGAAAATGTGCGTTTTCCAACCAGTGGTCTGTTTTCACCAAACTGACTTGTTGCGTATACAAATCAGTGCCAGATGACGTAGTGCACACAATTTACCTTTCCGTTTAAGTTTTCAGGTACCGAATAAAATGTGTTCAATGTGTTTCCATTGCATTTTCAACTCTACCGATAGCTTTGTCACAAACTGTTGCATTAAATAGCAAATGTGCCTACTCTGGTCTTGGCACGTGCGCTGTAGCCAACAGCTCGCAGATACAGTATGCTAGTCTACATGATGAGATTATTATGGATAAGACTGAGAATATTTATATTTGTCAAACAGCAGTTTGAACAAAATACAATTTCAGCTAAACCCTAAAAGTACAGTATCTAACAAAATAACTACATTATGGCATTCACTAACTATTTGCATATCATAGAAATGTGGGTACATTTGTGGATAAAATTCTAATTTTCTCAACCTTTTAAATGTATGGATTTACCTGTTTACTGAGACCATGTGTTTATTAGCTCAGTTTTACCATAAAACATGCTGTAAACATGACATTTACAACTCCAGGGTCAGAACATGCTCCAGGTCAGATGTGGCTGTTGCACGTCACATTTTGCAATGTACCATAACCCATTATGTAATTTCCCCCCAAAAAACATAGGGTTACGTGGGCAAATCAAATTTTATTGGTCACATACACGTGTTTCGCAGATGTTATTGCGGGTGCTGAGATGCGTGTATTCCTAAGAGCTAGAAGCACGGCAGCCCTCTGTCAGCGTCATTTTCCCAGATTACACATGGTGTAACGCTGATGGTGACATTACACGACATTGGTTGTATTGAGCAAAGCCCCCAGATAGGGCAATGTCATATGTAATGCCACCATTTTATACAGTAGGAATAGGGGATTTGTGAAACATCTATGCTGTTTATTATGAAGACTATACACTATATAAAGCCTTTATAGATTGTAG
The DNA here is from genome assembly GCF_016432855.1 of Salvelinus namaycush. NCBI lineage: Eukaryota > Metazoa > Chordata > Actinopteri > Salmoniformes > Salmonidae > Salvelinus > Salvelinus namaycush. The sequence continues at coordinate 2,770,724 of NC_052324.1, read as the reverse complement.
TTTAAAGTGGGAGCCATATAATTATCACGTGATTGTCAATATTTGGGTTTGGCAGTGTGTTGACATTGAAGGTGAATAACTTCCACAATATGTCTGAAATTAGTGAGTCAGAACAGTGTTTTCTTAGTTCATATGCAATATAAAAAGTCAGGAATAAGTCAATTCTAGCTCACCATCGGGCAATTGTTGAACTTGTGCATTGCAATATATTTCTAATATTCATGAATATCTGTTTTGTAAATTCAGAGTTCCTTTTATAATGCATTTACATAACTGTCACATAATACACTTCACAATTTAAAAACAAGACCGGTATACAGTGGCAAGAAAAAGTATGTGAACCTTTTGGAAATACCTGGATTTCTGCATAAATTGGTCATAACATTTGATCTAATCTTCGTCTAGGTCACAACAATAGACAAAGTCTGCTTAAACTAATAACACACAAACAATGATACGTTTTCATGTCTTTATTGAAAACACTGTGTAAACATTCACAGTGCAGGGTGGGAAAAGTATGTGAACCCTTGGATTTAATAACTGGTTGACCCTCCTTTGGCAGCAATAACCTCAACCAAACATTGTCTGTAGTTGCGGATCAGACCTGCACAACAGTCAGGAGGAATTTTGGACCATTCCTCTTCACAAAGCTGTTTCAGTTCAGCAATATTCTTGGGATGTCTGGTGTGAACTGCTCTCTTGAGGTCATGCCACAGCATCTCAATTGGGTTGAGGTCAGGACTCTGACAGAAGGTGTATTTTCTTCTGTTGAAGCCATTCTGTTGTTGATTTACTTATGTGTTTTGGGTCGTTGTCCTGTTGCATCACCCAACTTCTGTTGAGCTTCAATTGGCGGGGAGAGAGCCTAACATTCTCCTGCAAAATTTCTTGATGAACTTGGGAATACATTTTTCCGTTGATGATAGCAAGCTGTCCAGGCCCTGAGGCAGCAAAACAGCCCCAAACCATGATGCTTCCTCCACCATACTTTACAGTTGGGATGAGGTTTTGATGTTTGTGTGCTGTGCCTTTTTTTTTCACACATGTTGTGTGCCTTCCAAACAACTCAACTGTAGTTTCATCTGTCCACAGTATATTTTGCCAGTAGCGCTGTGGAACATCCAGGTGCACTTTTGCCAACATCAGACGTGCAGCAATGTTTTTATTTGGACAGCAGTGGCTTCTTCCGTGGTGTCCTCCCATGAACACCATTCTTGTTTAGTGTTTTAAGTATCGTAGACTCGTCAACAGAGATGTTAGCATGTTCCAGAGATTTCTGTAAGTCTTTAGCTGACACTCTAGGATTCTTCTTAACCTCATTGAGCATCCTGCGCTGTGCTCTTGCAGTCATCTTTGCAGGACGGCCACTCCTAGGGAGAGTAGTAACAGTGCTGAACTTTCTCCATTTATAGACAATTTGTCTTACCGTGGACTGATGAACATCAAGGCTTTTAGAGATACTTTTGTAACCCTTTCCAGCTTTATGCAAGTCAACAATTCTTAATCTTAGGTCTTCTGAGATCTCTTTTGTTCGGGGCATGGTTCACATCAGGCAATGATTCTGGTGAATAGCAAACTCAAATTTTGTGAGTTTTTTTTTATAGGACAAGGCAACTAACCATCTCCAATCTCGTCTCATTGATTGGACTCCAGGTTAGCTGACTCCTGATGCCAATGAGCTTTTGGAGAAGTCATTAGCGTAGGGGTTAACATTGTTTTTCCAACCTACACTGAATGTTTAAATGATGTATACTTAAATGTTTGTCTGTTCTTGGGACTTAGATGGAAATTTGATCAAATTTGATGACCAATTTATGCAGAAATACAGGTAATTCCAAATGGTTCACATACTTTTTCTTGCCACTGTATAATAAAGAGAACATATCCACATTTATCTGGTTCTTGCCTGTGCAGCTTCAGGGGTTCCACCTGCAGTATTTGTGTGATGAGAACACAGGCTGTCACCAAAGCTGCTGTTTTAAAACTTGGGTACAGGAAGCATCTCTTCTTTGCACCTTTCCTATTGTTTGTAGCTAGCTATTCTCCAGATGGAGAAATTCTTCGCACATTGGCATTTCCAAATCCATAGTACCACCCAAATATAATTTGACATTTTAAAGTGTCAAACAATAAACTGTAACAGACTAGCCCTGAAAAATGAACAGAATACCCGGACCCCATGTGGAATTCCAAGGCTTTGCACAAGCAGTTTGCATCCTGCTTTGGTGTGTTGACCAAGGCAGCAGTGGCTGACATCTGTGAAGTTGTTGAAGGTTATGCAATTTTGCAATTAGAAAGGAAAATGAGGACCTATAATTTCCCAATGAAGCGATGGGAAAGCGAGAACTCAAGCTGTTGTTACAGAACCAGTCCCACCAGGTGATGGTCTCCATCCAAATCAGTCGCAGCAGGAGAACACTGGTCATAAAAGTAATGGCATAACAATAACCGCTGGCGATTGAAGGTCAGTTGAAGATGAAGAGGTCAGTTCCCATGTTTAACTCCTTCAGTTGTACAGTACAGTGCATTCTGAAAGTATTCAGACTCCTTGACTTTTTTCACATTTTGTTAAATTACAGCCTTATTCTAAAATGGATTGAATAGTTTTTTTTCTCATCAATCTACACACAATACCCCATAATGACAAAGCAAAAACTGGTTTACAGAAATGTTTGTATTAGTGATGCACCAATATGACACTTTTGGCCGATACCGATATCCGATATTTTCCTTGCCAAAAAAAACAATAAGGATATACCATAATTCTTGCGGCCTTTTAAGCATTCTAGTACAGTTAAATAGTTAACACATACACATGGACGCAGCGGTCTAAGGCACTGCATCTCAGTGCAAGAGGTGTCATTACAGTCCCTGGTTCAATTCCCAGCTGTATCACATCCGGCCGTGATTGGGAGTCCCATAGGGTGGCGCACAATTGGGCCGTCATTGTAAATAGAATTGGTTCTTGCCTAGTTAAAAAAAGATTACACACCACACTGAACATAATTTTATTTTGTTGGCATTTATGTATGTCCCCATTACCAGTAAAACATAATCAAAACCTATTTCTTTCACTTACTTGCTGTGCTGTTTCGTTGTTCATTTGTTCAGTCGTTTCATTCTCAACCAGGATTTCTATGGAACGTTGTTTGGGTCTTTGCGTGTCAAAAAAGATACATGTAAAATAACACTATTTGACATGTCAAGTAACACGACATCAGTAGCTAACTATATAGCTAGGTGTCATCTAAAATAACCCTAAGTTATAAGACAGTTCTTATTTGATTTATGTTTGTCGGACCCATCTATGTGAAGCTAGCCACAATAAGGATTAGCCACAATAGTGGACTTTGTGGTTAGCCTTAAATAATTCTACTATTTGTATTAATTTGCATCAGACAATGACACACGTTTATTTTGAGGGCAAACTGCAAATTCCACATTTGTGCCTAATCCTCATTGTGGATAGCTTCACAACACATAACCCGGTCTGGTCGAGCCTCACTAGCCAGATGAATGTCACGCCCTGGCCTTAGTTATCTTTGTTTTCTTTATTATTTTAGTGAGGTCAGGGTGTGATATGGGGGATGTATGTGTTTTGTATTGTCTAGGGGTTTTGTATGTTTATGGGGCAGTGTTGAGGTCAGGGTGTGATATGGGGGATGTATGTGTTTTGTATTGTCTAGGGCACAGGTGTCAAACTCATTCCACGGAGGGCCGAGTGTCTGCGGGTTTTCGCTCCTCCCTTGTACTTGATTGATGAATTAACATCACTAATTAGTTAGGAACTCCCCACACCTGGTTGTCTAGGGCTTTATTGAAAGGAAAAACCAAAAACCTGCAGACACTCGGCCCTCCGTGGAATGAGTTTGACACCCCTGGTCTAGGGGTTTTGTATGTTTATGGGGCAGTGTCTAGTTTAGGTGTATGTATGTCTATGGTTGCCTAGATTGGTTCTCAATTAGAGACAGCTGTCTATCGTTGTCTCTGATTGGGAACCATATTTAGGCAGCCATATTCATTAGGTAGTTGGTGGGTGATTGTCTATATGTAAGTTGCCTGTGTCTGCACTTATTGTAATTATAGCTTCACGTTCATTTGTTGTTTTTGTATAGTTGTTTAAGTGTTCTTCGCCTTCGTTATAATAAATAGAAGATGTATTGTTATCACGCTGCGCCTTGGTCCTCTCTTCATCCAACATACAACGATCGTGACAGAATCACCCACCAAACAAGGACCAAGCAGTGTGAAAGGGAGGAACGGAGACGATATAAAGGTTACGGGCAGCAGCGGCAGCAGCAGCAGCAGCGAAGTCAGGATTTATGGACATGGGAACAGAATCTGGACTACACTACTTGGGAGGAGGTAGACAGGTGGGCGATCGACACAGGGAGAGTGCCGGAGCCCGCCTGGGATTCTCTGGAGCAGTGTGAGGAGGGATATCGGCGTATGGAGGCAGCACGGCGGCGCGGTAGGAAGCCCGAGAGGCAGCCCCAAAAATGTCTTGGGGGGGAGGATCTCGGGGAGTGTGGCGAAGTCAGGTAGGAGACCTGCGCCAACTCCCCGTGGAGAGCGAGAGTACGGGCAGACACCGTGTTATGTGGAAGGGCGCACGGTGTCTCCTGTACGTGTGCATAGCCCGGTGCGGTACATCCCAGCTGCTCGTATTGGCCGGGCTAGAGTGGGCATCGAGCCAGGTGTCATGAAGCCGGCTCAATGCAGCTGGTCTCCAGTGCGTCTCCTCGGGCCGGTGTACATGGCACCAGCCTTACACATGGTGTTCCCGGTTCGCCAGCACAGCCCAGTGCGGGCTATTCCACCTCGCCGCACTGGCCTGGCTACTGGGAGCATTCAATCAGGTAAGGTTGGGCAGGCTCGGTGCTCAAGAGCTCCAGTACGCCTTCACGGTCCGGTCTATCCGGTGCCACCTCCTCGCCCCAGCCCAGTACCACCAGTGCCAACACCACGCACCAGGCTTCCTGTGCGTCTCCAGAGCCCTGTTCCTCCTCCACGCACTCGCCCTGTGGTGCGTGTCTCCAGCCCGGTACCACCAGTTCCGGCACCACGCACCAAGCCTACTGTGCGTCTCCAGGGTCCAGTATGCCCTGTTCCTCCTCCCCGCACTAGCCTTGAAGTGCGTGTCTCCAGCCCGGTACCACCAGTTCCGGCACCACGCACCAGGCCCACTGTGCGCCTCCAGGGTCCAGTACGCCCTGTTCCTGCTCTTCGCACTAGCCTGCACTAGCCTGCGCTGCCCGTCTGCCCAGCGCCGTCTGAGCTGTACGTCTGCCCAGCGCCATCTGAGCTGTACGTCTGCCCAGCGCCGTCTGAGCTGTACATCTGCCCAGCGCCGCCTGCGCTGCCCATCTGCCCAGCGCCGTCTGAGCCGCCCGTCTGTCCTGAGCCATCAGAGCCGCCCGTCTGTCCTGAGCCGTCAAATCCGCCCGCCTGTCCTGAGCCGCTAGAGCCGTCCGTCAGGAGCCGCCAGAGCCACCCGCCAGTCAGGAGCCGCCAGAGCCGCCCGCCAGTCAGGAGCCGCCCGCCAGTCAGGAGCTGCCCGCCAGTCAGGAGCTGCCCGCCAGTCAGGAGCTGCCGGAGCCGCCCGCCAGTCAGGAGCTGCCGGAGCCGCCCGCCAGTCAGGAGCTGCCGGAGCCGCCCGCCAGTCAGGAGCTGCCGGAGCCGCCCGCCAGTCAGGAGCTGCCGGAGCCGCCCGCCAGTCAGGAGCTGCCGGAGCCGCCCGCCAGTCAGGAGCTGCCGGAGCCGCCCGCCAGTCAGGAGCTGCCGGAGCCGCCCGCCAGTCAGGAGCTGCCGGAGCCGCCCGCCAGTCAGGAGCTGCCGGAGCCGCCCGCCAGTCAGGAGCTGCCGGAGCCGCCCGCCAGTCAGGAGCTGCCGGAGCCGCCCGCCAGTCAGGAGCTGCCGGAGCCGCCCGCCAGTCAGGAGCTGCCGGAGCCGCCCGCCAGTCAGGAGCTGCCGGAGCCGCCCGCCAGTCAGGAGCTGCCGGAGCCGCCCGCCAGTCAGGAGCTGCCGGAGCCGCCCGCCAGTCAGGAGCTGCCGGAGCCGCCCGCCAGTCAGGAGCTGCCGGAGCCGCCCGCCAGTCAGGAGCTGCCGGAGCCGCCCGCCAGTCAGGAGCTGCCGGAGCCGCCCGCCAGTCAGGAGCTGCCGGAGCCGCCCGCCAGTCAGGAGCTTCCGGAGCCGCCCGCCAGTCAGGAGCTGCCGGAGCCGCCCGCCAGTCAGGAGCTGCCGGAGCCGCCCGCCAGTCAGGAGCTGCCGGAGCCGCCCGCCAGTCAGGAGCTGCCGGAGCCGCCCGCCAGTCAGGAGCTGCCGGAGCCGCCCGCCAGTCAGGAGCTGCCGGAGCCGCCCGGCAGTCAGGAGCTGCCGGAGCCGCCCGCCAGTCAGGAGCTGCCGGAGCCGCCCGCCAGTCAGGAGCTGCCGGAGCCGCCCGCCAGTCAGGAGCTGCCGGAGCCGCCCGCCAGTCAGGAGCTGCCGGAGCCGCCCGCCAGTCAGGAGCTGCCGGAGCCGCCCGCCAGTCCGGAGCCGCCCCTCAGTCCGGAGCCGCCCCTCAGTCCGGAGCCGCCCCTCAGTCCGGAGCCGCCCCTCAGTCCGGAGCCGCCCCTCAGTCCGGAGCCGCCCCTCAGTCCGGAGCCGCCCCTCAGTCCGGAGCCGCCCCTCCGTCCGGAGCCGCCCTCTAGGATGGTCTTCAGTCCGGGACTCGCTGTAAGCGTCCCCACTCCAGAGGCGCCACCAAAGCGGGTATTGACTATGGTGGGGTTGGGTCCACGTCCCGCACCCGAGCCGCTGCCGTAAGAAGGCCCACCCGGACCCTCCCCTTCTGTGTCAGGTTTTGCGGCCGCAGTCTGCACCTTTGGGAGGGGGGGGGGTACTGTCACGCCCTGGCCTTAGTTATCTTTGTTTTCTTTATTATTTTAGTTAGGTCAGGGTGTGACATGGGGGATGTATGTGTTTTGTATTGTCTAGGGGTTTTGTATGTTTATGGGGCAGTGTCTAGTTTAGGTGTATGTATGTCTATGGTTGCCTAGATTGGTTCTCAATTAGAGACAGCTGTCTATCGTTGTCTCTAATTGGGAACCATATTTATGCAGCCATATTCATTAGGTAGTTGGTGGGTGATTGTCTATATGTAAGTTGCCTGTGTCTGCACTTATTGTAATTATAGCTTCACGTTCGTTTGTTGTTTTTGTATTGTTTGTTTAAGTGTTCTTCGTCTTCGTTATAATAAATAGAAGATGTATTGTTATCACGCTGCGCCTTGGTCCTCTCTTCATCCAACATACAATGATCGTGACAATGAAGCTAGCTAGCTGCTTATAACGTTAGCTTTGGGCAACAGGGTTAAGTAGCTGGCTAGCTATTTATTTTCATGAACTGAAGTTCAATTTCAATAGGCGAACAACAAGTGGCAACCTAGCTAATACTTACAAGGATTCCTAAATCATTGCTAAGAATAATGAAAATGACTGCAGTTTCTACTGGTCATTGTTTTCAGGCTGGTTGTACTGGAGCTAGCTAGGTACCGAGCTAAAGCTAGCTACACCAGAAGTTGTGCTCGAACAAATAATGCTTTATTACCAACACGGTATTTTAAACACATCGTTCGTGGCTGGTGTTTGCTTGTTGGCAGACTTTTTTGTACAGCTTTGACAGTGCTACTTACTGTATATTTTTTGACAGGCAAAGACACAAACGACGTTCCATAGTATGTATGTCGTGAAGCTAATAGCAGTGACGCTATTACTGTGTAACTCCGGGAGGGCAACATCTGAAAAATAGCGCACTTGGTAGTGTGTACCGGTGCTCGGCCAGTCGGCGATCACCCACGACAGAAAACGGTTGATTGTCAAGAGCAATGAATTCCATTATCTTGGCTTTAATGGATTTCGCCTTTGAGTTGTCTTGCTGAAATGTTCTTACTCTTTCAAATGACTGCTTGACTTGTTGACTGCTCGATCCACACAGCAGACATTGTGTGGGCTATGTTAGGAATGCTGTGTTGCACATGTAGCGCAAAATTTTACGTGGCGTTATTATGTCATGTACCTACGTTATATAGGTATTGTCGTTACCTTTTGACATTGGTTTTTAACATCGGCGTTAAACTAGACATTGGCCAATACCGATGTTTGCATTTTTAGCTAATATCGGCCGATTCCAATATGTTCACCGACTATTTTGCGCATCCCTAGTTTGTATATAATAAACTAAAATATCACATTTACATAAGTATTCAGACCCTTTACGCAGTACTTTGTTGACGCACCTTTGGCGGTGATTACAGCCTTGAGTCGTCTTGGGTATGACGCTACAAGCTTGGTACACCTGTATTTGGGGAGTTTCTCCCATTCTTCTCTGCAGATCCTCTCAAGCTATTTTCAGGTCTCTCCAGAGATGTTCAATCGGGTTCAAGTCCGGGCTCTGGCTGGGCCACTCAAGGACATTCAGAGACTTGTCCTAAAGCCACTCCTGCGTTTTCTTGGCTGTGTGGTTAGGTTCGTTGTGCTGTTGGAAGGTGAACCTTCGCCCCAGTCTGAGAACCTGCTCCAGAGCACTCAGGACTTCATCAAGTATCTCTTTGTACTTTGCTCCGTTCATATTTCCCGACTAGTCTCCCAGTACCTGCTGCTGAAAAACATCCCCACAGCATGATGCTGCCACCACCATGCTTCACCGTAGGGATGGTGCCACGTTTCCTCCAGACGTGAATCTTGGCATTCAGGCCAAAGAGTTCAATCTTGTTTTCATCAGACCAAAGAATCTTGATTCTTATAGTCTGAGAGTCTTTTGGTGCCTTTTGGCAAACTCCTCCAAACGGGCTGTCATGTGCCTTTTTACTGAGGAGTGGCTTGCGTCTGGCCACTACCATAAAGGCCTGATTGGTGGAGTGCTGCAGACATGGTTGTCCTTATGGAAGGTTCTCACATCTCCACAGAGGAACTCTGGAGCTCTGTCAGAGTGACCATCGGGTTCTTGGTCACCTCCCTGACCAAGGCCCTTCTACCCATATTGCTCAGTTTGCCCGGGCTGCTAGCTCTAGGAAGAGTTTTTGTGGTTCCAAACTTCTTCCATTTAAGAATGAAGGAGGCCACAGTGTTCTTGGGGACCTTTAATGCTGCAGAAATGTTTTGGTATTCTTCAAAGTAGCCACCCTTTGCCTTGATGACAGCTTTGCATACTCTTGGCATTCTCTCAACCAGCTTCACCTGGAATGCTTTTCCAACAGTCTTGGAGTTCCCACCAGCTGAGCGCTTGTTGGCTGCTTTTCTCTGCGGTCCAACTCATCTCAAACCATCTCAAATGGGTTGAGGTCGGGTGATTGTGGAGGCCAGGTCATCTGATGCAGCACTCCATCACTCTCCTTCTTGGTCAAATGGCCCTTACACAGCCTGGAGGTATGTGAGGTCATTGTCCTGTTGAAAAACAAATGATAGTCCCACTAAGCGCAAACCAGATGGGATGGGATATGGGATGGCATGGCATATCGCTGCAGAGTGCTGTGGTAGCCATGTTGGTTAAAGTAATGATTGAGTCGTTTTTCTCTGCTTATTTGAGCTGTTCTTGCCATAATATGGACTTTGTATTTTATCAAATATCCCTATCTTCTGAATACCAACCCTACCTTGTCACAACACAGCTGATTGGCGCAAAGGCATCAAGGAGGAAAGAAATTCCACAAATGAACTTTTAACAAGGCACACCTGTTAATTGAAATGCATTCCAGGTGACTACCTCATGAAGCTGGTTGAGAGAATGCCAAGAGTGTGCCTAGCTGTCATCAAGGCAAAGGGTGGCTACTTTGAAGAATCTCAAATATAGAATATGTTTTTGGTTACTACATGATTCCCTGTGTGATTTCATAGTTGTGATGTATTCACTATTATTCTACAATGTAGAAAATAGTAAAAATAAAGAAACCCTGGAATGAGTAGGTGTGTCCAAACATTTGACTGATACTGTACACATGTTCATGAAATACAATAGATGGCCGTAATCACCCCCAGACACACCTTGTTAACTTGATGGGCCTTGTAATCATCTGGCGAAGTGGAGTCTTTTGTTTAGACATGTAGCTAAACAATGAACCATAATCCCAACCCATACTATTAGCAATACAAACAGATTCTCATAGCAAGCCACCAAGCATGAAATGCTGTAGAATAAATCTGCAGCTAGCTAACATTAAGCTACAACTAGCCATGCAAATGGTTTTCTGAAATACAAATAATATTACTACACAGATCTTACACGTGACGTTAGCTAGCAAGCCAGCAAGCTAACATCCGCTAGCTAGCAGTATGTTTTAACTTGCAATGAAAATGACTTCCTGACAAAATTAGAAACGTTTGATATCTGAAAATATAGCTACACTCTTCCCTGTGTACATGGAATAACGCTTCACGGCAGACTGGAACTGCTTTAACTAAGTATGACTTCCTGTGTCATTTCCGTTTTGTGTGTACAGCTTGTTTGGACCGCGTTGTGTCAAGTCACTCCGGTTCACACTGCCCGTGTGCGGAAAGTAGTCCATCACAACTCTTTCCCACAGATTTTTGTTGATAGCGCCTGCTAAATTCAGGGCAGCAATGTTGTTGAGAGCAGTAGCAAGGATTATTTACACATACTGAGCAGCTCATGTTATAGACAGAAGCATGCTACATGGCTGACCAATCTGAACTCATCTCTGGCATGTCCAGCCCATCCATTATCTCAGCCAATCATGGCTAGCGGGAAGGTTCCTGACTTTTTCTGTGGCTAATCCAACTACGCTCATAATTTATCTATTTTATTTGTATGTACAGATGGCATACATCTGTAAATATGAGTTCACATGTTCCAGAAAGCATTTCTGCCCAAAAAATGCATTTTGATAAAACACAAAAATATTATTTAAAAATGTCTCTCCTGTGAAGTAGTGACGTGCGACATACACTTAGCTTCCTGAAATGGGTCACAAATGAGCTAATCATAACCAGTGTTGTTGTCGAGTCACTAAATCTCAAGTTCGAGTCGACTCCCAAGTCCCCTTTGCTCGAGTCCAAGTCGAGTCACGAGTCCCTACGGCTCGTTCAAGTCACGAGTCCCTATGGCTGAAGTTCGAGTCCGAGTGCTTGAGTCCTGGTCCAAGTGCTCAAGCCTGAGTCACTGGGTCTGAGTTTCATGTTTTTCCGGTCTTCGCTTCTGTTTTTCTGTTATATATTTGACATTGCACCACACTCTTTGCACCATCTATTGATTTGGCTCAGATTTGTTCAAAAAGATCCTGTTGCCCCCATGGTCATAATTGCCTGCAATATGCAATAGCCCATGAAACAAATAAGTAATTCAAACGCGAGTTGGTTTCAGGTTGTGGTTTGATGTGGGTGTCTCGTATGTATGTTTGCAGGTGGGAAGAGTTTGTCAATTAGCTTCAGCCGGGTGGTGTGCGACCGTGGCAAAATTGGTTTGACTATGGATAGCCTATCTCCGGGGCTAGTTAGGGACCGTCAATTATTACACAATGTAAATGAGACAATATTTTTTATATTAAATGCTTTCAATATTTGTATATGAAGTTATACAATTTATAGTTGGTTTGAGGTTAAGTCATTCAAATTTGAAGCAATTGGAATTTTAACAATGTCCCATATACATTGTGTAATTTACTGATAGTCCATAGGGATACCCAAATTTACCACAGGCATTACAATCGGGTTGTGTGCAGCTGCACTCCAAATGTATGATTACTTGTGTGCTTCCAGTTGTGGGCATGTGGGTAGGATTGAAATATTGATTGTCATTGCCTAGCATGCAGAAAGGCTCATACCCAAAATGTTCATGTGGCAATAAAACTATAGATGTGTTCGAATACCCATACTAATATACTGTATACTACATGCTTAATGACTATATACTATATACTATTAGTTCATTTTAGTATACTGTAAATGAATGGTAGCCTTTCAGTTGAGCATACTAGCGCAACGCCTGTCTACCGGAAGTTGTTGCTATTGTCGTGACATGACTGTCATTATCATGTGATGACTGCTATTTATCAAATAATTACCTACTACTGTCACGTTCTGACCTTTATTTCCTTTGTTTTTGTCTTTATTTAGTATGGTCAGGGCGTGAGTTGGGGTGGGCAGTCTATGTTTGTTTATCTATGTTTTTCTATTTCTGTGTTTGGCCTGATATGGTTCTCAATCAGAGGCAGGTGTTAGTCATTGTCTCTGATTGGGAACCATATTTAGGTAGCCTGTTTTGTGTTGGGTTTTGTGGGTGGTTGTTTTCTGTCTTTGTGTGTCTGCACCAGACAGTACTGTTTCGGTTTTTCACATTTGTTGTTTTTTGTATTTTGAGTTTTCACCTTCATTAAACAAGATGAACAATTACCACCTTGGTCCTCTTCTCCTCCAGACGACAACCGTTACAACTACATTTAATTATTACTCTATTTTAAATTAATCATGTACCAATTAACTCATTAGGAATTTGGGGCAAAGTTGTTTAATAAGTTACCGTCTCCCGAATTAACTCAAGAATATATAGATATCATACCAATCACTAATTAAGCATTTCCTCATATCAGTTTCATTCTGAATGTCGTAGACCTCGTAAATCTGGACAAACCCGGGTCTCACTGATCATTCCGTACCACACAAATTTATTTGATTATTTATTTACTAACAAGCTAAATGATAACAAGAGACACACACACACACACACACACACAGGTTATTGATTAGAACGTTAATACGATGACAACAGGTCCCTAGCAGACCAACACAATAAGACATTTGTTACACAGGATGGAGATTTAAAGAGAGAGAAAGCGAGAGAGAAAGAGAAGCAACACTTGGATACATCTGTAAGCTGTGCTTAGAAGTAATGTAATGATGTATTTACAGTTGAAGTTGGAAGTTTACATACACTTAGGTTGGAGTCATTAAAACTCATTTTTCAACCACACAAATTTCTTGTTAACAAACTATAGTTTTGGCAAGTCAGTTAGGACATCTACTTTGTGCATGACACAAGTAATTTTTCCAACAATTGTTTACAGACAGATTATTTTTCCAGTGGATCAGAAGTTTACAAACACTGACTTGACTGTGCCTTTAAACAGCTTGGAAAATTCCAGAAAATGATGTCATGGCTTTAGAAACTTATGATAGGCTTAAGGACAAAATGGCTTAAGGACAACAAAGTCAAGGTATTGGAGTGGCCATCACAAAGCCCTGACCTCAATCCTATAGACAATTTGTGGGCAGAACTGAAAATGCGTGTGCGAGTAAGGAGGCCTACAAACCTGACTCAGTTACACCAGCTCTGTCAGGAGGAATGGGCCAAAATTCACCCAACTTATTGTGGATGCTTGTGGAAGGCTATTCGAAACATTTGACCCAAGTTAAACAATTTAAAGGCAATGCTACCAAATACTAATTGATTGTATGTAAACGTCTGACCCACTGCGAATGTGATGAAAGAAATAATAGCTGAAGTAAATCATTCTCTTTATTATTCACATTCTAAAAATAAATTGGTGATCCGAACTAACCTAAGACAGGGAATGTCAGGAATTGTGAAAAAACTTTGTTTAAATGTTTTTGGCTAAGGTGTATGTAAACTTTCGACTTCAACTGTCGTGTTGAAGGTCTTCCTCGTATCTCAGTTGGGCCCTCTTCGGATGGTCTTGTTTTTCGTTCTCAGATGTAAGTCTCTGATTGTCCACAAGAGGTCACTATGTCCTTAGTTGTCTGTTTACTTGCACTTGTTCTGGAAGAGGCTAATCAGCCGTGTCAATGATCCCAGAGTGGTGATGAAAGCAGTGTAGAACAAGATGATTTGAAGAGAATAACTGGATGGTGCTACTTAAATTCACCTTCTTGGATACAGTAAGGTATCACAATTTACTATGATCTCAGTAGAGAACTAAAATCACAATCTTATTGTCACATACATTCTCTTTATCCTGGATATTTTCTACACAACGTAAAGTATGTAAATCTGATATACACTGTTTAAAAGCTCTTCAAGTTACAATGTTTCTGTAATAACGTCTTTATAACAATTTTAATGGCATCACAAAATAGACATTAATTTTCCATATTCCATCTCTCATCATTCCCAACATTCGGATGTTGAAATATATTTTCCCAGTGTCCATTGTTTGATGTTGTAGTTTTGGGTGGAAAACTCTTCATAAGACACAAAGATATTCCAATCACAACCTAGAAACCAAAAGGAGTCGGTCTGGTGCATCACAATTTATGATTGACATGAGGTGTCATTAAAAAACCCACATCAATCCCTCCCCCACCCTCTGCGGGAGACGGAGCTCTGTGGAGCTGATCCACTGTAACCTGATCCTCACAGAAGAGGCATGACACTATGCAACCCCTTGCTAGCTTGTTAGCATAACAAATTACTAGCTAGAAATCTTACGACTTAGTGTGTGTTTGTAAATTCAATCTGATGTGCCAGAGTGTGCTCTTCGCATTCCAGAGCGAATTTACAAACGCACCCGAATTAACAATGTCCATTGAACGCACTACGACTATACCACTTAGCTAAGCTAAGAAGGACATCAATAATCAATTCAATAAACATTGGGTAGTTCGTTGGATAGCATATAGTTAATATACTGGCAATTTTTTTGTATTAGTAGCCAACTAACGTTAGGTAGCTAGCTAACATACCGGTACATACCTATGTAATGATATGCAGTTCGTAAGGATAGCTTAGCTAACAAATTGTCAGCCAACATAACGTGTTACGTAACTTATTTGAAAAGTTATTACTTAATTATATTGCTCAACATTTTCTTAATATTTGTCATAATTAGTTAAAGCAATGAATTTGTATCCGCTCTCATCGGACTTCGGCTGCATATTTTCTGCCATTTTCTTAAAATCTGAAAACTTTGTGAAGCAACGCCCATTTTCTGAAGAATTGCATTATGGACCCTAAAAGCATGGAAATAGTGTCCACTGCTTGTAAACTTTTGGCATACTAACTATATCCATACTATGACCAATAAGCATACTACATACTCAATTTACGTCCCAAATAGTACAGTTAGTATGAGTATTCAAACACAGCTTATGTAAATTTAAGTTCATTTACCCGAGTGCTGTCCTACTTCTGGTTTTAGGATTGAAACAAACCCAACCTTCATTTACATTGTGATGCAGTCACAGACCACAATCTCACAACTCAGTTATCCTATTTACAATTTGTAGTCAATTCTGACAGTAGAATAAATGTTTCTAACTCACATCAATGCCACAGGCTCATCAACACCCTATTAAAATTTATTTAACATTTATTAAACATAAGAATGAGTGTTTTTGTCACAACCCGGCTTGTGGGAAGTGACAAAGAGTTATTATAGGACCAGGGCACAAGTAATAATATAATAATAATCAATAATTTTGCTCTTTATTGAACCATCTTACAGTACATATTAAACCTTATTTGTTCATTGAAAATTGTGAATAACTCACCACAGGTTAATGAGAAGGGTGTGCTTGAAAGGATGCACAGAACTCTGCAATGTTGGGTTGTATTGGAGAGAGTCTGTCTTAAATCATTTTCCACACAGTCTGTGCCTGTATTTAGTTTTCATTCTAGTGAGGGCCGAGAATCCACTCTCACATCGGTACGTGGTAGCAAAGGGCATCAGTGTCTTAACAGCACGAATAGCCAAGGCAGGATACTCTGAGCGCAGCCCAATCCAGAAATCTGGCAGTGGGTTCTGGTTAAATACATTTTCACAGAACCGCTTGTTGTGATTTTGATGAGGCTCTCTTGTTCCGATATCGGTAAGTGGACTGGAGGCAGGGCATGAAAGGGATAACGAATCCAGTTGTTTGTGTCATCCATTTCGGGAAAGTACCTGTGTAATTACGCACCAAACTCACTCTGGTGCTTTGCTATGTCACATTTGACATTGCCCGAAAGCTTGTTCATTTACACACCAAAAATCATACAATGATGGAAAGACCTGTGTGTTGTCCTTGATAATGCAGACAGAGAAGAGTTCCAACTTCTTAATCATAGCCTCAATTTTGTCCCGCACATTGAATATAGTTGCGGAGAGTCCCTGTAATCCTAGATTCAGATCATTCAGGCGAGAAAAAACATCACCCAGATAGGCCAGTCGTGTGAGAAACTCGTCATCATGCAAGCTGTCAGACAAGTGAAATTATGGTCAATAAAGAAAACTTTAAGCTCGTCTCTCAATTTAAAAAAACGTGTCAATACTTTGCCCCTTGATAATCAGCGCACTTCTGTATGTTGTAAAAGCGTTACATGATCGCTGCCCATATCATTTCATAGTGAGGAAAATACACGAGAGTTCAGGGGCCTTGCTTTAACAAAGTTAACCATTTTCACTGTAGTGTCCAAAACATCTTTCAAGCTGTCAGGCATTCCCTTGGCAGCAAGAGCCTCTCGTTGGATGCTGCAGTGTACCCAAGTGCAGTCGGGAGCAACTGCTTGCACGCGCGTTCACACTCCACTATGTCTCCCTGTCATGGCTTTTGTGCCTTCAGTACAGATCCCAACATGAGCAGCAGCTACGTCTGGCTACATACAGACCGTTAGTGGAATTCCCGCGATTGGATGTTAATTATTTGACTACACTACCTGTATTTGACATTGTGTTGTTATTTGGCTGAACACGTGATGGTTTAATTGTATTGTTGGCAGTGAAACAAGGCCACTCAGGCGAGGGAAAAAAAACTCACCAAAATGTATAGCCCCGTTGGAAAATATAAATGGACTGTTTGAAAATGTGAAGAATTTCTTTTACAAATGTGAATCACATTTTTATTTGGCGTACCCCTGGCGGTTTTTCTTTATTTTTACTATTTATACATTGTAGAATAATAGTGAAGACATCAAAATTATGAAATGACACATATGGAATCACGTAGTAACCAAAAAAGGGTTAATCAAATTAAACTCAGCAAAAAAAGAAACGTCCTCTCTTTGTCAACTGCGTTTATTTTAACATGTGTAAATATTTGTATGAACATAACAAGATTCAACAACTGAGACATAAAATGAACAAGTTCCACAGACATGTGACTAACAGAACTGGAATGATGTGTCCCTGAACAAAGGGGGGGTCAAAATCAAAAGTAACAGTCAGTATCTGGTGTGGCCACCAGCTGCATTAATTACTGCAGTGCATCTCCTCCTCATGGACTGCACCAGAATTGCCAGTTCTTGCTGTGAGATGTTACCCCACTCTTCCATCAAGGCACCTGCAAGTTCCCGGTCATTTCTGGGGGAAATGGCCCTAGCCCTCACCCTCCGATCCAACAGGTCCCAGACGTACTCAATGGGATTGAGATCCGGGCTCTTCGTTGGCCATGGCAGAACACTGACATTCCTGTCTTGCAGGAAATCACGCACAGAACGAGCAGTATGGCTGGTGGCATTGTCATGCTGGAGGGTCATGTCAGGATGAGCCTGCAGGAAGGGTACAACATGAGGGAGGAGGATGTCTTCCCTGTAACGCACAGCGTTGAGATTGCCTGCAGTGACAACAAGCTCAGTTCGATGATTCTGTGACACACCGCCCCAGACCATGAAGGACCCTCCACCTTCAAATCGATCCCGCTCCAGAGTACCGGCCTCGGTGTAACGCTCATTCCTTCGACGATAAATGCGAATCCGACCATCACCCCTGGTGAGACAAAACCGTGACACGTCAGTGAAGAGCACTTTTTGTCAGTCCTGTCTGGTCCAGCGACGGTGGGTTTGTGCCCATAGGCGACGTTGTTGCCGGTGATGTCTGATGAGGACCTGCCTTACAACAGGCCTACAAGCCCTCAGTCCAGCCTCTCTCAGCCTATTGTGGACAGTGAGCACTGATGGAGGGATTGTGCGTTCCCGGTGTAACTCGGGCAGTTGTTTGTTGCCATCCTGTACCTGTCCCACAGGTGTGATGTTCGGATGTACTGATCCTGTGCAGGTGTTGTTCCACGTTATCTGCCACTTCGAGGACAATCAGCTGTCCGTCCTGTCTCCCTGTAGCGCTGTCTTAGGCGTCTCACAGTACGGACATTGCAATTTATTGCCCTTGCCACGTCTGCACTCCTCATGCCTCCTTGCAGCATGCCTAAGGCATGTTCAAGCAGATGAGCAGGGACCCTGTGCATCTTTCTTTTAATGTTTTTCAGTCAGTAGAAAGGCAACTTTAGTGTCCTAAGTTTTCATAACTGTGACCTTAATTGCCTACCGTCTGTAAGCTGTTAGTGTCTTAACGACCGTTCCACAGGTGCATGTTCATTAAATGTTTATGGTTCATTGAACAAGCATGGGAAACAGTGTTCAAACCCTTTACAATGAAGATCTGTGAAGTTGTATTGATTTTTACGAATGATCTTTGAAAGACAGGGTCCTGAAAAAGGGACGTTTCTTTTTTTGCTGAGATTATTTTAGATTCTTCAAAGTAGGCACCCTTTCCATTGATGACAGCTTTGCACACTCTTGGCATTCAAACACGGCGAGTGGAGTTTGGGAGAAGGTCATGTGGTCTGATGAGACAAAAATATAGCTTTTTGGTCTAAACTCCACTCGCCGTGTTTGGAGGAAGAAGAAGGATGAGTACAACCCCAAGAACACCATCCCAACTGTAAAGCATGGAGGTGGAAACATCATTCTTTGGGGATGCTTTTCTGCAAAGGGGACAGGACGACTGCACCGTATTGAGGGGAGGATGGATTGGGCCATGTATCGCGAGATCTTGGCCAACAACCTCCTTCCCTCATTAAGAGCATTGAAGATGGGTCGTGGCTGGGTCTTCCAGCATGACAACGACCCGAAACACACAGCCAGGGCAACTAAGGAGTGGCTCCGTAAGAAGCATCTCAATGTCCTGGAGTGGCCTAGCCAGTCTCCAGACCTGAACCCAATAGAAAATCTTTGGAGGGAGCTGAAAGTCCGTATTGCCCAGCGACAGCCCCGAAACCTGAAGGATCTGGAGGTCTGTATGGAGGAGTGGGCCAAAATCCCTGCTGCAGTGTGTGCAAACCTGGTCAAGAACTACAGGAAACGTATGATCTCTGTAATTGCAAACAAATGTTTCTGTACCAAATATTAAGTTCTGCTTTTCTGATGTATCAAATACTTATGTCATGCAATAAAATGCAAATTAATTACTTAAAAATCATACAATGTGATTTTCTGAATTTTTGTTTTAGATTCCGTCTCTCACAGTTGAAGTGTACCTATGATAAAAATTACAGACCTCTACATGCTTTGTAAGTAGGAAAACCTGCAAAATTGGCAGTGTATCAAATACTTGTTCTCCCCACTGTATGTATATATATATATATACATACACAGTACTACCTCTCTTTAGGAAAAACAGTCCTCCAACCCAATTTTTTTAATATATATTCTGTTGCACACAAAAAACAGTTTGTAATTGCCCCTGACAATTTAGTTTTTTGTGAAATAAATAGTTTAAAGAAAAAGGCCACCACAATTCCTGACTTACTCAATTCTCATCCTGTAGGATCAATGGGCCAGGGTTCCAGTCTGTTTAGACAATTATTTTTCACATATCATGAATAAATACAGGTTATTGACACTTTTCTACTATTAAGTGGGGCACTTAAATGTAAAAAAAAAAAGTGCTTTGTGTTGCTGACAAGAAACCATTGCTGACGAGATGCAGATAGATGCATTAGCACGGAGTTTCTAAACCCAGAGGCGCAACATAGCGAGTCTTCCAGCAACGCCTGCGAAACAGACCAGGCCCGGGTTTGAAAAGTCAATGAGAAGTGAAATATTCTTCCTTTTAGTTGTTCATATCCTCTAAATCTAAATGCACAACCTAGATTCGAGCCAATGTCTTAAGTAGTTGAACATGTTATTACTGCAACCTCGTGAAAGTGACAAACTGACACGTTTTTATTTTGGTCAAAAATGATTTAATATCAAAGGAGTGCCTTTGATTTGATGGCCTGCACATGCGCAGCTCGGAGTGAGACGACCGTTAGACCCGATGACGTGTTTCTACTCATGAGCTGTGCTATCCAACCTTGCCATGACATCGCCTACAAGTGTGATCAGAGATTTCTGTTGTAGAGGCAGTTTTACCCTGTCTTCTAATGCCGCGTTCATGTGCTAGTCAGAACTCGTATTTGTCAGATTCGCTAACTGGTTGAACTACGTCTCTAACTACAACCAATTAGCAAGTCAACACTTCTGAGTTTCCTAGTTCCGACTAGCACTTAAACGTGGCGATACCAAAGATTTTTTTATAATTAAACTAAGAGAGACCACAGTCCGTCGTTTCAAATGGGAACAAATGAGTCATAGTGGGCAGAACACGCAAGGTAGGCAGAGCCAAGCACGAGCTAGCAAGAACGTGTTCTAGCATTCATTTGCATATTTCCGGTAGGGAACGCCTACTTTGATGTGCGTGTGTGCAATAATGCAATTCGCCTTTGCACTCCAAAACAACGCAATTTTGTAAAACTTTGGTAAAAGGTTAAAGTCTACCAAACTTAGTCCACTCTGTTAACAGATTCTTCTGGGAACAGAATACTTTATTTTGAGATGAAATGTTTCATCTATGAGAACATTTGTAGAATGTCGGCTAAAATCCATCTGTTCCATCTTCTCCCACTGCCGGCCACTGGGCTTCCTTTCACTACCATGTGAGTGGAAACACCAAGCGGATGCTTCACATTTATACATCCGGTGAAATATCTGTCTCATTGTTCCATCTTTGACAATACTGTACTGTCTTTGGCATTAGCTTCCCTGAAGAAACACTAGCTGGATCCTAACCACATGAAGACTTCCGGTTTTCGGGTTTTGCCTTCAAAATAAAGGTTCGCTGTAAAACGCTGTGTGTATGATACGAAATCATTATTTTTTGCAGCTTTGCATCGTGCATAATGTTACATTTATGTAAAAACAAATTATACCTACAGCGGGGAAAATCTAAACTAAAGAGAATTGCTACTTTATATAAAATAAAGATTATAAGGTAGAGCAGATTGAGAAATGGTTGGAGCATAAGTCAATGAATGTCAAGAGCATAATAGCCTTCTGGTAAAAATAAAAATATACAATTACAATCATTATATTGATTGTATGATTCTTGTTAATTTACTGGTACTTTTGTTCAAGGATGCAATTTTTAAATGTTATATTTAAGAAAGTCTTATCGTATTTTTAGCCACTCTATAAATTATGAATAACAATGTTCCCTCTAAACTGTGCGCAGGCACGGGCGTACAGTAGCCCAGAGACTTCTGTGCAGCTCCCCCAGGACTGCTGCACAGAAGAAACATCAGCCCACAGAAAGAAGGACAAAATTGAACTTCACCCAACTTTCTAGAACAGTGGTCACCAACCGGTTAATTGCGATTAACTGGTGGATCTCCAAGGCATTCCTAGTTTGCACACGAACCGTTGCCCGTTTGGAGTAAGAAATCATGAATGTATTCTAGTTAGGGAGTTATTAGCCGTTATATATCATTTGTAGTCAGCAATAGGGGAGTGATTGCTTCCTACAAAACTTGTCCAGTTCCAGACATCTTTGAAAAGCGATGTCTAGAAGCTTTTTTTGTCTTAAAGGGGCAGTGTTGTATTTTGAGACAAGCTTGAGTAAGCTATGTAGCCAATAGGCAGAGGGTAGCATAATTTGTCTGATTCTCTGTAATAATGGTATGGGAATAATAATGCATTTTATTTTCAGTCACCACCTTGTCTGAAGGACAAGTGGATGAACAGGTTAATGTCAAGCCCTGCATGTTTTTTTCAAAAGTCTCATGGAATGTAGGCCTACATTGAACAATACACAATGATAGCTGAATGATAGAACAGCTGTTTCTATGTTTAAATGCTATGGGATGCATTTCCTCTATTGCTTTTTATGGTAGACCACTGGTAGGCCCACATTATGATAAAATAGCCACCGTAGCCTACTTGGCCATTGTTAAAACTGTAACTTAAAGCGGGTACAGCCTCAGTGTTCACAGGAAATGCGCGCTGGAAGTTGCACAGAATTTTCACAACCTTCAAGTTTGCGCTCAGCAGACCTGAAATTTGCTCAGTGCCAAAAAATGTTTGAGGGAACTTTGATTACTAACCCGTGCGGTAGCAGAGAGAACAGTCTATGACTAGGGTGGCTGGAGTCTTAGACAATTTGTAGGGCCTTCCTCTGACACCGCCTGGTTTAGAGGTTCTGGATGGCGCAAGGCTTGGCCCCAGTGATGTACTGGGCCGTACACACTACCCTTGCGGTCAGAGGCAAGCAGTTGCCAACCTGTCAGGATGCGCTCGATGGTGCAGCTATATAACCTTTTGAGGATCTGAGGACCCATGCCAAATCTTTTCAATCTCCTGAGGGGGGTATAGGCTTTGTCGTGCCCTCTTCACGACTGTCTTAGTGTGTTTGGACCATGATAGTTTGTTGGTGATGTGGACACCAAGGAACTAGAAGTTCTCAACCTGCTCCACTGCAGCCCCGTTGATGAGAATGGGGGCGTGCTCAGTCCTCCTTTTCCTGTAGTCCACAATCATCTCCTTTGTCTTGATCACGTTGAGGGAGAGGTTGTTGTCCTGACACCACATGGCCAGGTCTCTGACCTCCTCCCTATAGGCTGTCTCATCGTTTTTGGCGATCAGGCCTACCAATACATACAGTACCTACTGTTTATGTCAACACATATTCCTTTTAATTTACTAAAATCAGTTTGAAGTGTAGCTAGCTTACATCGTGCATTATTGGTAGAGTTCTGAAACAAGGTCCAGATCCAGTTGAAAAATATGAGGGACAATCTACATTTTACCTTTAAAACACTAAAATACATTTTTACTTTTGGGAAATGTCAACTGCTTAGGGGCTATGTAAGTGACCTACGTGGTTACTTTTGTGGATATTTTAGCATGGAACATTGTCTTTAAGGGCAAGTTTTAGGCATTATGCACATGGGCAGTTGTCACTTTAAGGCTAAAACGCACCAACCGGACAGTTGGCTGACTACTTCTCACCTCCTCATAGGGTAGAGCAGACCAGAGTTAACCACAAAATCATTATATTCACACATCCCCAACATTGAGTTATCACATAATTTTAACTGCTTGTTCTGTGCCTGCGCCTGTGCACAAGTGGAGCCAGCTGACAATTAACATTAAATGTTAAATGTGGAAGACACTACTCTACATTCTGGGTATAAAAGCCCCCTGTCAAAAGCAATATGGCATATTTGATATCTCTTAATGTCACGCCGTGACCATAGAGAGCCCTTGTTTCTCTATGGTGTAGTAGGTCAGGGCGTGACTAGGGGGTATTCTAGTTTATCATTTCTATGTTGTGTTCTAGTTTATATTTTCTATGTTTTTGTTTTGTATGATTCCCAATTAGAGGCAGCTGGTAATCGTTGTCTCTAATTGGGGATCATATTTAAGTAGTTATTTTTCCCACCTGTGTTTGTGGGATATTGTTTTGTGTTTGTGCCTGTGCACCACGTAATCACGTTTAGTTGTTCGTTTATTTGATTTATTTGTTTTTGCTTTAAGTTTCACTTTTCATTAAATATGTGGAACTCAACATCCGCTGCGCCTTGGTCCCGTTCTTACGACAACCGTGACATTTAAAGAATAAAATGAACAAATGACCTAACTAGTAATAGTAACTACATAGTATTAGTTACTAGATAGTAATACTTTTATTAACAATATTGTAGTTTTATTGGAATCGCAATTCTGTAATTACATGGTAATATTGTTTAGAGCTATAGGTTATTTCACAGGAATAAGGTAGGGAGAAGGGAGGATTCAGGGGGAGGCCTCTTGTAATAACATGTTTCATGAAATTGTAATTACATTGCAATTACTATTTACCTACATTGTTGTTACTAAGAACATTACTATGTAGTTACTATATAACATCAACTTAAGGATAAGTTTTATCATGTTTTCTAATTGAACATCCTCAATCATTCTGTACATACTGGAGTTGATTTGGTATTCTAGCTTAAGCTTTATTTGAGTTATGGCAGAATGAAAGATATAAATATGTATATTTACAATAAATGCTATTGCTACTGAGACTTGGTCAGCAGATAATAAACCTGAATTAACAGGATAAAACTTTGAGACAGAGAAACGTTAGTGGTATTCAGTAGTAGACATTCTCCAATATTTATTAAAATATTATTAGTTTTTTGTTGTCAAAATCAATTTTGCATTACAGCTCTATTGTAGTATTAAATCTTCCCATTCCATATTCCAGTATCCCCCAAAAAAGGTCTCAGGTTCAGAAAACCTATCACTACACATTCACATTATATATATAACGTAAACTCACGTAAACTCGTACATCGCCTTTGTCCGTACAATTGCCCTTATTTTAGCGCCCCAAAAACGTAATACTTCCAGATCAACTGTAATGTCAATACCATTGTAAAGCACAATTTCTCCCCTTTCCAACATAATCAATTACATGACCTAAACGCTGCCCGTTTCTCCATAATTCAAGCAGGCAATGAGCACCGTTGGGTCTTTTTAAAAACGGCGGGTGGGGAAGCGAAACTAATGCGTGATAGTGAGAAGGAGAGATGTTGTGTGGGAAAATTGCTTTTTTTCACTCTATCTGTCCAACTTATCACCTTAACGCCTCTAAAATGTAAATTAAACACTATAAAGAGTTTATATAATGTGTCATTACATACCTATTTGAAGGTTTGTGTCGAATTTGAATCGGGTTTTTAGGGCGGTGCTAAAGTGATCTTAGAAGTAAACAGCGGCTTTGAGAATGATGATTGCATGCAATGATGACGCAAAAAAAGTACTAGGTATCCCCCCTTACCCCAGTCACTGTCAATTTCTTGTTTTTAAACAATGAGAGAAGTGCTACACCTGGTGGAGAGATTGTAAGACAGAAATAGTTGCTTTATGCGTGCTGTACGTTACGACATGACACGTCACGATGTAACGGAGGGTCCGTTTTTTCAACTTTTCTTCAATACTATAGAGCCATTACCATGTCGACCAACGCTTGAATAGAAACCTAGTTCACACCCCCGATTTTGAAGTCAACACAGTCGCTACAGTCCCATTAGTTTTCTTTGCAGCCTCGTTTGAATATTACGGTTGCGCACATTTGTACGGAATGGGGTTGTCACGTTCCTGACCTGTTTTCCTTTGTTATGTATTTGTTTTAGTTGGTCAGGGCGTGAGTTGGGTGGGTTGGTCTAGGTTTGATTTTCTATGTTGGGATTTTGTGTTCGGCCTGGTATGATTCTCAATCAGAGACAGCTGTGAATCGTTGTCCCTGATTGAGAGTCATACTAAGGCAGCCAGGGTTTCACTGGTGTTTTTGTGGGTGTTTGTTCCTGTGTCAGTGTTTGGGCCACACAGGACTGTTTCGGGTTAGTCACGTTTGTTGGTTTTTGTATTTTGTAGTGTTTGTTGTTTTTCCATTAAATAATGAATACTTACCAATCCGCATCTTGGTCCGATCCATGCTCCTCCTCGTCTGAGGAGGAGAACGACTACGACAGCCGTTACAGAAACACCCACCAAAACAGGACCAAGCGGATTGGAGAAGGAAGGCAAGAACAACAGCAATGGGGAAAAGAGGAATGGACTTGGGAGGAAATCCTAGACGGGAAAGGACCCTGGGCAGAGCCAGAGGAGTGTCGCCGCCCCAAAGCGGAGCTGGAGGCAGCGAAAGCGGAGAGGAGGTATTACGAGGCGAAAGCAAGGCAGAGCGGCTGGAAGCCCGAGAGGCTCACCCAAACATTTCTTGGGGGGGGGCTAAGAGGTAGTGGGCCGAGGGCAGTTAGGAGACCTGCGCCCACTTCCCAGGCTAACCGTGGAGTGAGAGGGCGTCGTACTGGTCAGACACCGTGTTATGCGATGGAGCGCACGGTGTCCCCAGTACGCGTGCTTAGCCCAGTGCGGGCTATTCCACCTTGCCGCACTGGTAGGGCTAGGTTGGGCATCGAGCCGGGTGCCATGAAGCCGGCCCAACATATCTGGCCTCCAGTACGTCTCCTCGGGACGGCGTACATGGCACCAGCCTTACAGGTGGTGTCCCCGGTTCGCCTGCATAGCCCAGTGCGGGCTATTCCACCTCGCCGCACTGGCAGGGCTACGGGGACCATTCAACCTGGTAGGGTTGGGGAGGCTCGGTGCTCAAGAGCGCGTGTCCTCCTTCACGGTCCGGTATATCCGGCGCCACCTTCCCACCCCAGCCCAGTACCATCAGTGCCAACACCACGCACCAGGCTTCCAGTGCGTTTCCAGAGCCCTGTTCCTCCTCCACGCACTCTCCCTGTGGTGCGTGTCTCCAGCCCAGTGCCTCCAGTTCCGGCACCACGCACCAGGCCTACTGTGCGCCTCAGCAGGTCAGAGTCGGCCGTCTGCCCAACGCCGCCTGCACTGCTTGCCTGCTCAGCGCTGCCTGAACTGTCTGCCTGCCCAGCGCTGCCCGTCTGTCCCGAGCCTTCAGAGCCGTCCAGCCAGGACCAGCCAGTGCCGTCCAGCCAGGACCAGCCAGTGCCGTCCAGCCAGGACCAGCCAGAGCCGTCCAGCCAGGACCAGCCAGAGCCGTCCAGCCAGGACCAGCCAGAGCCGTCCAGCCAGGACCAGCCAGAGCCGTCCAGCCAGGACCAGCCAGAGCCGTCCAGCCAGGAGCTGCCAGCCAGCCAGGAGCTGCCAGCCAGCCAGGAGCTGCCGGAGCCAGCCAGCCAGGATCCGCCAGAGCCAGCCAGCCAGGATCCGCCAGATCCTTCCGCCAGCCAGGATCCGCCAGAGCCTTCCGCCAGCCAGGATCCGCCAGAGCCTTCCGCCAGCCAGGATCCGCCAGAGCCTTCCGCCAGCCAGGATCCGCCAGAGCCTTCCGCCAGCCAGGATCCGCCAGAGCCTTCCGCCAGCCAGGATCCGTCCCTCAGTCCGGAGCTGCCCCTTATCCTGGTGCTGCCCCTTATCCTGGTGCTGCCCCTTATCCTGGTGCTGCCCCTTATCCTGGTGCTGCCCCTTATCCTGGTGCTGCCCCTCAGTCAGGTGCTACCCCTCAGTCAGCTGCTACCCCTCAGTCTGTTACTGCCCTTTGGAATAGTGGGATTGACATGGAGGGTGAAGATTGGGAGGAGGCCACGGAAGCGGGGGTTGACTATGGTGGGGTGGGGACCACGACCAGCGCCAGAGCCGCCCCCGTGGACAGACGCCCACCCAGACCCTCCCCTAGACTTTGTGCTGGTGCGCCCGGAGTTCGCACCTTAAGGGGGGGGTTCTGTCACGTTCCTGACCTGTTTTCCTTTGTTATGTATTTGTTTTAGTTGGTCAGGGCGTGAGTTGGGTGGGTTGGTCTAGGTTTGATTTTCTATGTTGGGATTTTGTGTTCGGCCTGGTATGATTCTCAATCAGAGACAGCTGTGAATCGTTGTCCCTGATTGAGAGTCATACTAAGGCAGCCAGGGTTTCACTGGTGTTTTTGTGGGTGTTTGTTCCTGTGTCAGTGTTTGGGCCACACAGGACTGTTTCGGGTTAGTCACGTTTGTTGGTTTTTGTATTTTGTAGTGTTTGTTGTTTTTCCATTAAATAATGAATACTTACCAATCCGCATCTTGGTCCGATCCATGCTCCTCCTCGTCTGAGGAGGAACGACTACGACAGCCGTTACAGGGGTGAGTTTACGTTAACTTACTGTACTATCAGTGTCAATTTCTATATATTCCCTGGACTAAACCGAGCCTTCGTTCATAGAAAATAAAACAAATAGGAGCTAAAAAAAAGGTACAAAAAGTTTGGACACCATCTTAATCGCTTCTCTTACATGTAAACCATTAGCAACCTTGCCAACCTACATTACTTACAATGGGGAGAATACCAGCAAGTTTTTCACTCTATTAAAACTCCCTCCAATTGCCTTCAAACGTCACTAAACTCATGGACTATGTAATTAACCATGTTACCTCAATATTTTGAGTCATATTGCACTTTTGCACATTACACACCTGAATTAACAGGATAAAACGATGAGACGGAGAAATGTTAGTGGTGTTCAGTAGTAGGCATTCTCCAAGATTGAAGAAGAAACCTAGACCTTACGATCTCACTAACGCTCCCATTTGACGTCACAGCTCCCCCTAGTGGCAGTAATCGTATACATTAATTTAAATGCAAATACCTATGAGGCCTAGAAAATTATACAAGGGATGGCCCTGTAAAATAACAAAAGAAGTAAAACATCAAAAATATGACCATAAATATGTATTTGTCAAACTATTGTGTTCAGATTTCAGCAAACACATTAATAAATTGCTTTATATTTTATATGTTAACAGCCAAAGCGCTATAGCAAAAAGGTACATGAAAAAAGGGAAGCATGTCCGCTGCTTTCGGCAGCGTGGGTGTGGATCGCAACAAAGTGGCGATGAGTGCCCCTCTGGTAGAGATCATGCTAGTGGCGCCGGAGTTCATTCACAGCCAGCGTTTGACAGCCCTAAAGAGACACGCAACCAATATGCAAGAAGGATCACCAAAAATGCAACAGCAGAGGTGAGCAACGCTATAAAAAAGAGCCATAATAAACTGCTCCCTATTACTTATAATTTCAAATAAACATGAATTATGCACACTCATTCACACACACACACACACACACACACACACACACACACACACACACACACACACACACACACACACACACACACACACACACACACACACACACACACACACACACGCACCAACACACACACTAGGTAGAGATAATGTAAGAGAAAGTAAGAGTAAGATACAGTCTGTTGATGCTGTAAAATAATAGATTTAGCAAAAAATTTGTGACAAATCACACTTGATTTTGTGTGTGTAATAAAGTACACATTATGTTTACATCTTGTACAAGAGTCCTCCTTATTTAACTAACCTCTGCTTCTCCATCTTCACCATGGGCAGGCTGCTTTTCCTTCTTAGTCAAATACTTTTACAAAATATAGATTATGAAGATTTTGTGTAAATAGAGTTTGTATTGTAAAATTACGCAGAAAGCAAGCTAGCTTTGCTTTAGTCGGCTAGCAAGCTGCTACAATACATTTGCTGTCGGAGTAAAGCTAAAGCTTAGCTAGCTTGCTTTCTGCAGCATATACAGTATATATTAAGCTAGCCAGCGTAGCTAATAAACTTGCTGATTAAGATAATCGTGACAGCAAAAGATGAGAGGTGCTTGTGTTTTCTTGCTTCAAGTTTATAACTTAGTACTACAAGCTCTACCTAACAGTTTGGCTACTCTTGCTGTCCTTCATTTGAGCTCACTCACTCCCCACCCATCCAATGTATCTATTCCGCACCATGCTAACTTTGGAAAATTAGATACTGCGCTTGCAGTACTACGCTACACTCATGAGTTCTTGACATTTGCTCCAGATGTGCAGTGGAGAGAGCAGTCACAGAATTATATACAATTTTAAAAATCAGACCGGAGCGGCAGCAATGATTTTGGAATGGCTGAGCGCCCCTCCTGAATGCCTCTACTGGAAACACTGAAAAAAACATTTACATGCCAACCACTAACTAAATGATTCGCTAGTACTGTACTGGGTGACTCCCATCGTTGTAACATACTAACTACATAGTAATTGTATGAGAATTCACAGTACGTTTCACTTTACATTAAGTTGTTTGTTCCTGCTTACGAACATTGTGTTTACAAACATTCTTAGTAACGACATTTTAATAACTAAACTTTTGATATACCCTGCGAAATATTTAATCATATTGAAAGTACATAGTAATTACACTTTAACGTGCTGTAACAAAAAATGTTTCCTAGATTGAGATGGATTCCCATTGATCACAACTACAAGTACTGTATTGAGTGCCTGCCATGTTGTAACACAGTAACTACATAGTGATTACATGAGTAATTAACAGTGCGTTTCATTTTACATTAAGTTGGTTCCTGTGTAGAAACATTGCAATTACAATACTTTTCTTTATAACGACATTGTAATAACTGACATTTTGATTTACCCTACAAAATATTTAATATTGAAAGTACATAGTAATTACACTTAAAGGTGCTGTAACAACATTGTTCCTGGATTTGAGATGGATTCCCATTGATCACAACTACAAGTAATGTATTGGGTGTTTGCCATCGTTATAACATAGTAATTACATAGTATGTACATGAGTAATTCATAATGTGTTTCAGTTTACATTAGGTTGCTTGTTCCTGTGTAGAAACATTGTAGTTATGATACTTTTCTTTATAAAAACATTGTAATAACTGACATTTTGATATCCAGTGAAATATGTAAGTACATTGTATTTACACTTACAAGTGTTGTAACAAAATGTATTCTACATTGAAGTGTATTTCCCAATAATTGTAAGAAAAAGGTTTACCCTAGAATGTTGCACTTTACTTGAATCTGCTTACTTATGAGTACCTATATTAACATCATTCATGATATTATTTTGAACAAAATTTCACTTACATTACACCTTTGAAGCCATTGAATTAAAGCAGAATGTTTTATTTGTTTACCTTTATTTAACCAGGCAAGTCAGTTAAGAAAAAATTCTTATTTACATTGTCAGCCTGGGAACAGTGGATTAACTGCCTTGTTCAGAGGCAGACCGACATATTTTTACATGATCAGTTCGGGGATTTGATCCCCCAACCTTTCGGTTACTGGCTCAACGCTCTAACCACTAGGCTACATGCCGCCCAAATCTCCTTTCAAAAGCAGGAACATAGTATTTACCAAGGTTATACACTCATGTGTTTCACTTTACATGAAGTTGCTAGCTCCTGGGTAGGTACTGAATTAAATGTAAGAGCAATGTATTTACAATGGATATGCATGTAAGAGCAATGTATATCCATTGTAAATACATTGCTCTTACATTTAATTCAGTATATCCTTTAAGCCTTTAATCCTTATCCAAGATGGCGTAGCAGTAAAGACGTGTTTGTTTTTGTCCCGTGTAAATATATTTTTTTAAATCTTCGTTTTTTGTATACATTTCAATACATTTCAATCTCTTTTTTTCCATTCTCGGATTAAATATACCTTCCTGCAACCCACCTCACCCAATGTGGTACGGATCTGCTATTTTTTTTAGACCTTATAACTGGAACCTCCATCAGAAGTTAGCCATCAGAAGCTAGCCAGCTAATTATCTACTAGCTATTTAGTCATTGTTAGCCACTGCTAGCAGTCTTTACCTTTTAGCTCAGACACCAGCTGCTTTAGCCCGGATGAGCCCGGATAATACCTGCCAGTCTGCACAGCGCGATATCAGCCCTCAGCATATCGGACTGCTTTTTTCCCACTACATCACCGGATTCCTGCTAGCTAGCTAGCTGCTACCGAGCGGCTATTGTGGCTTAGCTCTCCCAATCAACACCTGTGATTGCTTTATGCCTCTCTCTAATGTCAATATTCCTTGTATACTGTTGTTTAGGGTAGCTTTTATTGTTTTATTTTACTGCAGAGCCCCTAGTCCCGCTCAACATGCCTCAGATAGCTCCGTTGTCCCACCTCCCACACACGCGGAGACCGCACCTAGCTTTACTGGCGCCTCCAGAGATGCAACCTCTCTCATCGTCACTCAATGCCTAGGTTTACCTCCACTGTACGCGCACCCTACCATACCCTTGTCTGTATATTATGCTCTGAATCTATCCTACCACGCGTAGAAATCTGCTCCTTTTATTCTCTGTTCCCAACGCACTAGACGACCAGTTCTTATAGTCTTTAGCCTTACCATCCTACTCCTCCTCTGTTCCACTGGTGATGTAGAGGTTAACACAGGTTAACCTGTGTGTCCCCAGGTGCTCTCATTTGTTGACTTCTGTAACCATAAAAGCCTTGGGTTCATGCATGTTAACATCAGAAGCCTCCTCCCTAAGTTTGCTTTATTCACTGCTTTAGCACACTCTGCCAACCCTGATGTCCTAGCCGTGTCTGAATCCTGGCTTAGGAAAAACATGCTGAGATTTCCATCCCCAATTACAACTTTTCCATCAAGATAGAACTGCTAAAGGGGGCAGAGTTGCAATCTACTGTAGATATAGTCTGCAGAGTTGTCATAATATCCAGGTCTATGCCCAAACAGTTTGAGCTTCTACTTTTAAAAATCCATCTCGCCAGAAATACGTCCCTTACTGTTGCCGCGAATTGTCAGAGTTCGTACTGTTAGTTGACCGAAACTGGGATATGTTTAACACCCCGGCCATCCTACAATCTAAGTTAGATGCCCTCAATCTCACACAAATTATCAAGGAACCTATCAGGTACAACCCCAAATCTGTAAACATGGGCACCCTCATAGATATCATCCTGACCAACTTACCCTCTAAATACACCTCTGCTGTTTTCAACCAAGATCTCAGCAATCACTGCCTCATTGCCTGCGTCCGTTATGGGTCCGCGGTCAAACGACCACAGCTCATCACTGTCAAACAGTCCCTCAAACACTTCTGTGAGCAGGCCTTTCTAATCGACCTAGAAGGATATTGACCTCATCCCGTCAGTAGAGGATGCCTGGTTGTTCTTTAAAAGTGCTTTCCTCACCATCTTAAATAAGCATGCTCCTTTCAAAAAATTTAGAACTAAGAACAGATATAGCCCTTGGTTCACTCCAGACTTAACTGTCCTTGACCAGCACAAAAACATCCTGTGGCGTACTGCACTATCATCGAATCTTCCTCGCGATATGCAACTTTTCAGGGAAGTCAGGAACCAATATACACAGTCAGTTAGGGAAGCAAAGGATAGCTTTTTCAAACAGAAATTTGCATCCTGCAGCAATAATTCCCAAAAGTTTTGGGACACTGTAAAGTCCATGGAGAACAAGAACACCTCCTCCCAGCTGCCCACTACACTGAGGCTAGGAAACACTGTCACCACCGATAAATCCACGATAATCGAGAATTTCAATTTCTTGCTCGTACAATATGCATATTATTATTACTATTGGATAGAAAACACTCTCTAGTTTCTAAAACCGTTTGAATTATATCTCTGAGTAAAACAGAACTCATTTGGCACAAACTTCCTGACCAGGAAGTGGAAAGTCTGAAATCGAGGCTCTGTTCTACTTCCTGCCTATAAATGGGCATGATACGTATTAGTATACATGCACTTCATAGACCTTCCCCTGGATGTCAAGAGGCGGTGAGAGAAGAAATTGAGTGTTTATCTTGGTCTGAAGTGGAATACAAGCTCTTTGTATGACGTGTCCCCCATTTCCTGTTTTCTGGAGAGCGCGAGGAGGCACCTGGATTTGCCTTCTGTTTAGCTGCCGTTATGGACGACTAATATCTCCGGCTTTGATTTTATTTGATACATGTGACCATATCACCGTAAAGTATGTTTTTTCAATGTAGTTTAATCAGATTATTGAAATTTTTTCGGGAGTTTTGCCGTGTTCCGTTCTCTGAGTTTGTTGACGATGGAGAGATTCGTGCCACTTGGCTAGTGTGCTTGCTAAATCGAGAGGGAAAGAGGCCGTTCTAAATCCAAACAACGATTGTTCCCGACAAAGGACCCCTTGTCCAACATTCTGATGAAAGATCAGCAAAAGTAAGAAACATTTTATGATGCTATTTCATATATCTGTCGTACATGTGAACTAGTCGTCGGCGCCCAGCTTTTGGGTACTCTAGCTATACCGAAGCTGGATGTCGTAATGAAGTTATTTTTAGAATTCTAACACAGCGATTTCATTAAGAACTAATGGATCTATCATTTCCTATACAACATGTATTTTTTAGTTATGTTTATGAATAGCTATTTGGTCAGAATATGTGTGTCAGAAAAAGTGTCAGAAAAATATCCGGACGTTGTGGGAAATAGTAGCTACGTTAGCACAATGTATAACCACTGATTTCAGCTCTAAATATGCACATTTTCGAACAAAACATAAGTGTATGTATAACCTGATGTTATAGGACTGTCATCTGATGAAGAATATCAAGGATAGTCAAAAATTATATATCTTTTACTGGTTTGTTACGATCGCTAACTTTTGCTGCTGGGAAATGGCTTGTGTTTCTGGCTATTGTGGTAAGCTAATATAACGCTATATTGTGTTTTCGTTGTAAAACACTTAATAAATCGGAAATATTGGCTGGAATCACAAGATGCCTGTCTTTCATTTGCTGTACACTATGTATTTTTCAGAAATGTTTTATGATGAGTAATTAGTTATTTGACGTTGGTGTCTGTAATTATTCTGGCTGCTTTCGGTGCAATTTCTGATTGTACCTGCAATGTAAACTATGATTTATACCTGAAATATGCACATTTTTCGAACAAAACATAGATTTATTGAATAACATGTTATAAGACTGTCATCTGATGAAGTTGTTTGTTGGTTAGTTTGGTTGGTTCTTGGTTAGTTAGGTTGGCTTTGTGCATGCTACCTGTGCTGTGAAAAATGTCTGTCCTTTTTTGTATTTGGTGGTGAGCTAACATAAATATACGTGCTGTTTTCGCTGTAAAACATTTAAAAAATCGGACATGTTGGCTGGATTCACAAGATGTGAACGTTTCATTTGCTGTGTTGGACTTGTTAATGTGTGAAAGTTAAATATTAAAAAAATATATATTTTGAATTTCGCGCCCTGCACTTGAGCTGGCTGTTGTCATATTGTGGGCGGCCTCGGGCTTGCAGCCAGAAGAAGTTAAGGCCTATCCAGAATGTCGCTAGTTCGGCATGACCGGAGTCACCTTTTTAGGGTCACGAATCTGAAAAAAAATAATTCAGCACTTTTTCGTGAAAATGGCTTTAAAATCTTTTTTTTGGCCTGTCCAGAATGTCGCTAGTTCGGCATGACTGGAGTCACCGTTTCTGGGTCACGAATATAAAAAATTAAAATCTGCACTTTTTCGTGAAAATGGTTTTAAAATCTTTTTTTAGGCTTATCTAGAATGTCGCTAGTTCAGCATGACCGGAGTCACCGTATTTGTGTCATGAAAACGAAGAAAAAAAAATCTGCACTTTTTTGTGAAAATGGTTTTGTGTTCCTATTATCTCGACTAACAATTTCTGCATACATTTTTACTTGCAAAGTGCATCAAACATGATTTAGACCTTGTTTATAGAAAACTGTTTATAACTGTATTTCATGGTTGCAACTTGCTGAAAATTGTCCACAGTGTTCCTATCTAGTTTAAACAGACCTGCAAAAAATTTTACTTACAGAGTGCATAAAACAAGATTTAGACTTGTTTATGGAAAACTGTTTGTAACTGTATTTCATGGTTGCAACTTGCTGAAAATTGTCCAGAGGGGTTCCATATCATCTGGTTTAAACAATGCTGCAAAAAAGTTGTGCTTACAGAGTTCATCAAACATGATTTAGACCCTGTTTTATGAAAACGGTTTTAACTGTATTTCATGGTTGCAACTTTCTGAAAATTGTCAACAGTGTTCCTATCATCTAGTTTAAACATTACAGCAAACATTTTACTTACAGAGAGCATCAAACATAATTTAGACTTGTTAATGGAAAACTGTTTATAAATGTATTTCATGGTTGCAACTTGCTGAAAATTGTCCACATTGTTCCTTTCATCTAGTTTAAACAGTACTGCAAAAAAGTTTTGCTTATAGAGTGCATTAAACATGATTTAGACCTTGTTCATGGAAAACTGTTTGTAACTGTATTTCATGTTTGCAACTTGCTGAAAATTGTCCATAGTGTTCCTATCTAGTTTAAACAGACCTGCAAAAAATGTTACTTGCATAGTGCATAAAACAAGATTTAGACTTGTTTATGGAAAACTGTTTGGCACTGTATTTCATGGTTGCAACTTGCTGAAAATTGTCCACAGTGTTCCTATCATCTAGTTTAAACATTACTGCAAACATTTTACTCACAGAGAGCATCAAACATAATTTAGACCTTGTTTATGGAAAACTGTTTGTAACTGTATTTCATGGTTGCAACTTGCTGAAAAATCTCCACAGTGTTCCTATCATCTAGTTTAAACAGACCTGCAAAAAAGTTTTGCTTACAGAGTGCATTAAACATGATTTAGACCTTGTTAATGGAAAACTGTTTATAACTGTATTTCATGGTTGCAACTTGCTGAAAATTGTCCACAGTGTTCCTATCTAGTTTAAACAGACCTGCAAAAAATGTTACTTACAGAGTGCATAAAACAAGATTTATACTTGTTTATGGAAAACTGTTTGTAACTGTATTTCATGGTTGCAACTTGTTGAAAATTGTCCACGGTGTTCCTATCATCTAGGTTAAACAGTACTGCAAAAATGTTACCTACAGAGTTCATCAAACATGATTTAGACCTTATTTATGGAAACTGTTTATAACTGTATTTCATGGTTGCAACTTGCTGAAAATTGTCCACAATGTTCATGTCATCTAGTTTAAACAGTACTGCAAAAAATATACTTACAGAGTGCATCGAACATAATTTAGACCTTGTTTATGGAAACCTGTTTGTAACTGTATTTCATGGTTGCAACTTGCTGAAAATTGTCCAGAGGGGTTCCATATCATCTGGTTTAAACAATGCTGCAAAAAAGTTGTGCTTACAGAGTTCATCAAACATGATTTAGACCCTGTTTTATGAAAACGGTTTTAACTGTATTTCATGGTTGCAACTTTCTGAAAATTGTCAACAGTGTTCCTATCATCTAGTTTAAACATTACAGCAAACATTTTACTTACAGAGAGCATCAAACATAATTTAGACTTGTTCATGGAAAACTGTTTATAAATGTATTTCATGGTTGCAACTTGCTGAAAATTGTCCACATTGTTCCTTTCATCTAGTTAAACAGTACTGCAAAAAAGTTTTGCTTATAGAGTGCATTAAACATGATTTAGACCTTGTTCATGGAAAACTGTTTGTAACTGTATTTCATGTTTGCAACTTGCTGAAAATTGTCCATAGTGTTCCTATCTAGTTTAAACAGACCTGCAAAAAATGTTACTTACATAGTGCATAAAACAAGATTTAGACTTGTTTATGGAAAACTGTTTGGCACTGTATTTCATTGTTGCAACTTGTTGAAAATTGTCCACGGTGTTCCTATCATCTAGGTTAAACAGTACTGCAAAAATGTTACCTACAGAGTTCATCAAACATGATTTAGACCTTGTTTATGGAAACTGTTTATAACTGTATTTCATGGTTGCAACTTGCTGAAAATTGTCCACAATGTTCATGTCATCTAGTTTAAACAGTACTGCAAAAAATATACTTACAGAGTCCATCGAACATAATTTAGACCTTGTTTATGGAAACCTGTTTGTAACTGTATTTCATGGTTGCAACTTGCTGAAAATTGTCCAGAGGGGTTCCATATCATCTGGTTTAAACAATACTGCAAAAAAGTTGTGCTTACAGAGTTCATCAAACATGATTTAGACCCTGTTTTATGAAAACGGTTTTAACTGTATTTCATGGTTGCAACTTTCTGAAAATTGTCAACAGTGTTCCTATCATCTAGTTTAAACATTACAGCAAACATTTTACTTACAGAGAGCATCAAACATAATTTAGACTTGTTCATGGAAAACTGTTTATAACTGTATTTGCTGAAAATTGCTGAAAATTGTCCACATTGTTCCTTTCATCTAGTTTAAACAGTACTGCAAAAAAGTTTTGCTTATAGAGTGCATTAAACATGATTTAGACCTTGTTAATGGAAAACTGTTTGTAACTGTATTTCATGGTTGCAACTTGCTGAAAAATCTCCACAGTGTTCCTATCATCCAGTTTAAACAATACTGCAAAAAAGTTGTTGTAACGGGCAGTCTAGCTCTTCCTCCTCCTCGGACGAGGAGAGGAGAGAAGGATCGGAGGACCAATGTGCAGCGTGGTAATTTTCCATGAATTTAATAAACACAAAGACAAGATACGGACAAACTAATACAAAACAACAAACGACTGTGAAGCTACAAACGAAAGTGCAATACACAAACTACTAACGTTAGACATAGACACTATACAAAATAACAAACAAACTAACCGTCACAGTCCTGTGTGGCACAAACACTGACACAGGAAACAACCACCCACAATCCCCAACACAAAACAAGCCACCTATATATGATTCTCAATCAGGGACAACGATTGACAGCTGTCTCTGATTGAGAACCATATTAGGCTGAACACAGAAACAGACGAACTAGACACACAACATAGAATTCCCACCCAGCTCACGTCCTGACCAACACTAAACAAGCAAAACACATACGAACTCTGGTCAGGACGTTACAGTACACCCCCCCTTAGGTGCGGACTCCGAACGCACCCCTAAACTCAAGGGGAGGGTCTGGGTGGGCATCTGTCCGCGGTGGCGGCTCCGGCGGTGGACACCACTCCACCACTGTCTTTGTCCCCCTCCTTAGCGTCCTTTGAGTTGCGACCCTCGCCCACGACCTTGGCCTGAGAATCCTCCCCAAGGCCCCCACATGATTTAGGAGGTAGCTCAGGACAGAGAGGTAGCTCAGGACAGAGAGGTAGCTCAGGACAGAGAGGTAGCTCAGGACAGAGAGGTAGCTCAGGACAGAGGGGCAACTCAGGACGAATGGCAGCTCCGGACTGAATGGCAGCTCCGGACTGAGTGGCAGCTCCGGACTGAGTGGCAGCTCATGACTGTAGGGCAGCTCATGACTGTAGGGCAGCTCATGACTGGAGGGCAGCTCATGACTGGAGGGCAGCTCATGACTGGAGGGCAGCTCATGACTGGAGGGCAGCTCATGACTGGAGGGCAGCTCATGACTGGAGGGCAGCTCATGACTGGCGGGCAGCTCATGACTGGCGGGCAGCTCATGACTGGCGGGCAGCTCATGACTGGCGGGCGGCTCTGGCAGCTCCTGACTGGCTGGCGGCTCTAGCAGCTCCTGACTGGCTGGCGGCTCTGGCAGCTCCTGACTGGCTGGCGGCTCTGGCAGCTCCTGACTGGCTGGCGGCTCTGGCAGCTCCTGACTGGCTGGCGGCTCTGGCAGCTCCTGACTGGCTGGCGGCTCTGGCAGCTCCTGACTGGCTGGCGGCTCTGGCAGCTCCTGACTGACGGATGGCTCAGACGGCGCTGGGCAGACGGATGGCTCAGATGGCGCTGGGCAGACGAATAGCTCAGATGGCGCTGGGCAGACGGATGGCTCAGATGGCGCTGGGCAGACGGATGGCTCAGATGGCGCTGGGCAGACGGATGGCTCAGATGGCGCTGGGCAGACGGATGGCTCAGATGGTGCTGGATAGGCAGGCAGTACAGACGGTGCTGGGCAGACGAGCAGTGCAGGCAGCGTTGGGCAGACGACCGACTCTGACCTGCTGAGGCGCACAGTAGGCCTGGTGCGTGGTGCCGGAACTGGTGGTACCGGACTGGAGACACGCACCTTAAGGCTAGTGCGGGGAGCAGGAACAGGGCACACTGGACTCTCGAAGCGCACTATAGGCCTGGTGCGTGGTGCCGGAACTGGTGGTACCGGACTGAGGGCACGCACCTCAGGGCGAGTGCGGGGAGAAGGAACAGTGCGTACAGGGCTCTGGAGACGCACAGGAGGCTTGGTGCGTGGTGCCGGAACTGGAGGTACTGGGCTGGAGACACGCACCACAGGGAGAGTGCGTGGAGGAGGAACAGGGCTCTGGAGACGCACAGGAAGCCTAGTGCGTGGTGTAGGCACTGATGGTACTGGGCTGGGGCGGGAAGGTGGCGCCGGATATACCGGACCGTGCAGGCGTACTGGCTCCCTTGAGCACTGAGCCTGCCCAACCTTACCTGGTTGAATGGTCCCCGTAGCCCTGCCAGTGCGGCGAGGTGGAATAGCCCGCACTGGGCTATGCTGGCGAACCGGGGACACCATTTGTAAGGCTGGTGCCATGTACACCGGCCCGAGGAGACGTACTGGAGGCCAGATATGTTGAGCCGGCTTCATGGCACTTGGCTCAATGCTCACTCTAGCCCGGCTAGTGCGGGGAGGTGGAATAACCCGCACCGGGCTAAGCACACATACAGGAGACTCCGTGCGCTCTTCCGCACAACACGGTGTCTGCCCGTACTCTCGCTCTCCACGGTAAGCCCGGGAAGTTGGCGCAGGTCTCCTACCTGACTTCGCCACACTCCCCTTTAGCCCCCCCCCCCCAAGAAATTTTTGGGTGAGCCTCTCGGGCTTCCAGCCTCTCTGCCTTGCTAGCGCCTCATAATGCCTCCTCTCCGCTTTTGATGCCTCCAGCTCCGCCTTGGGGCGGCGACACTCCTCTGGCTCTGCCCAGGGTCCTTCTCCGTCTAGAATCTCCTCCCATGTCCATTCCTCCTTGTACCACTGCTGCTGTCGCTGCTTCCCGTTTCCACGCTGCTATGTCCGGGTTTGGTGGGTGGTTCTGTAACGGCAGTCTAGCTCTTCCTCCTCCTCGGACGAGGAGAGGAGAGAAGGATCGGAGGACCAATGTGCAGCGTGGTAATTTTCCATGAATTTAATAAACACAAAGACAAGATACTGACAAACTAATACAAAACAACAAACGACTGTGAAGCTACAAACGAAAGTGCAATACACAAACTACTAACGTTAGACATAGACACTATACAAAATAACAAACAAACTAACCGTCACAGTCCTGTGTGGCACAAACACTGACACAGGAAACAACCACCCACAATCCCCAACACAAAACAAGCTACCTATATATGATTCTCAATCAGGAACAACGATTGACAGCTGTCTCTGATTGAGAACCATATTAGGCTGAACACAGAAACAGACGAACTAGACACACAACATAGAATTCCCACCCAGCTCACGTCCTGACCAACACTAAACAAGCAAAACACATACGAACTCTGGTCAGGACGTTACAGTTGTTCTTACAGAGTGCATCAAACATGATTTAGACCTTGTTTATGGAAAACTGTTTGTAACTGTATTTCATGGTTGCAACTTGCTGAAAATTGTCCACAGTGTTCCTATCATCTAGTTTAAACATTACTGCAAACATTTTACTCACAGAGAGCATCAAACATGATTTAGACCTTGTTTATGGAAAACTGTTTGTAACTGTATTTCATGGTTGCAACTTGCTGAAAATTGTCCACAGTGTTCCTATCATCTAGTTTAAACATTACTGCAAACATTTTACTCACAGAGAGCATCAAACATGATTTAGACCCTGTTTATGAAAACGGTTTATAACTGTATTTCATGGTTGCAAATTGCTGAGAATTGTCCACAGTGTTCCCATCATCTAGTTTAAACATTACAGCAAACATTTTACTTACAGAGAGCATCAAACATAATTTAGACTTGTTCATGGAAAACTGTTTATAACTGTATTTCATGGTTGCAACTTGCTGAGAATTGTCCACAGTGTTCCCATCATCTAGTTTAAACATTACAGCAAACATTTTACTTACAGAGTGCATTAAACATGATATAGACCTTGTTAATGGAAAACTGTTTATAACTGTATTTCATGGTTGCAACTTGCTGAAAATTGTCCACAGTGTTCCTATCTAGTTTAAACAGACCTGCAAAAAATGTTACTTACAGAGTGCATTAAACAAGATTTAGACTTGTTTATGGCAAACTGTTTGGCACTGTATTTCATGGTTGCAACTTGCTGAAAATTGTCCACAGTGTTCCTATCATCTAGTTTAAACATTACAGCAAACATTTTACTTACAGAGAGCATCAAACATAATTTAGACTTGTTTATGGAAACCTGTTTGTTACTGTATTTCATGGTTGCAACTTGCTGAAAAATGTCCAGAGGGGTTCCATATCATCCAGTTTAAACATTACTGCAAACATTTTACTTACAGAGAGCATCAAACATAATTTAGACTTGTTTATGGAAAACTGTTTATAACTGTATTTCATGGTTGCAACTTGCTGAAAATTGTCCACAATGTTCATATCATCTAGTTTAAACAGTACTGCAAAAAAAAATACTTACAGAGTGCATCGAACATGATTTAGACCTTGTTTATGGAAACCTGTTTGTAACTGTATTTCATGGTTGCATCTTGCTGAACATTGTCCACAGTGTTCCTATCATCGAGTTTAAACAGTACTGTAAAACAATTTACTTACAGAGTGCTTCGAACATGATTTAGACCTTGTTTATGGAAAACTGTTTGTAACTGTATTTCATGGTTGCAGCTTTCTGAAAATTGTCCACCGTGTTCCTATCATCTAGTTTAAACAATACTGCAAATATTTTACTTACAGAGAGCATCATACATAATTTAGACTTGTTTATGGGAAACTGGTTATAACTGTACTTCATGGTTGCAACTAGCTGAAATTTGTCCACGGTATTCCTATCATCTAGTTTAAACAGTACTGCAAAAAAGTTTTGCTTACAGAGTGCATTAAACATGATTTAGACCTTGTTCATGGAAAACTCTTTATAACTGTATTTCATGGTTGCAACTTGCTGAAAATTGTCCACAGTGTTCATATCTTGTAGTTTAAACATTACTGCAAACATTTTACTTACAGAGAGCTCCAAACATAATTTAGACTTGTTTATGGAAACTGTTTAAAACTGTATTTCATGGTTGCAACTTGCTGAAAATTGTCCACAATGTTCATATCATCTAGTTTAAACAATACTGCAAACAAATTTACTTACAGAGTGCATCAAACATGATTTAGACCTTGTTTATGGAAACTGTTTAAAACTGTATTTCATGGTTGCAACTTGATGAAAATTGTCCAGAGGGGTTCCATATCATCCAGTTTAACCTGTTTGGCGTGCAAGCCCGACGTCGGTACACTTATGACAACAGCCAGCTCAAAGTGCAGGGCGCGAAATTCAAAATATATTATTTTTAAATATTTAACTTTCACACATTAACAAGTCTAATGCAGCATATGAAATGTACACATCTTGTGAATCAAGCCAACATGTCCGAATTTTAAAATGTTTTACAGGGAAGACACAATATGTAAATCTATTAGCTAACCACGTTAGCAAAAGACACCACTTTTCTTACTCCATCAGTTTTTTACTCCATCAGTAGCTATCACAAATTCGACCAAATAAAGATATAAATAGCCACTAACCAAGAAACAACTTCATCAGATGACAGTCTGATAACATATTTATTGCATAGCATATGTTTTGTTAGAAAAATGTGCATATTTCAGGTATAAATCATAGTTTACATTGCAGCTACAGTCAGAAATTGCACCGAAAGCAGACAGAAAAATTACAGACACCAACGCCAAATAACTAAATACTCATCATAAAACATTTCTGAAAAATACATAGTGTACAGCAATTGAAAGACAGGCATCTTGTGATTCCAGACAATATTTCCGATTTATCAAGTGTTTTACAGCGAAAACACAATATAGCGTTATATTAGCGTAGCCACAATAGCCAGAAACACTTGGGCGCCGACGACCAGTTCACATGCACGACAGATATTAGAAATAGCATCATAAAATGTTTCTTACTTTTGGTGATCTTCCGTCAGAATGTTGGACAAGGTGTCCTTTGTCCAGAACAGTCGTTGTTTGGATCTGGAACGGCAAATTTCCCTCTTGATTTAGCATGGGCACTTGCCAAGTGGCACGGATCTCTCCAACGTCAACAAAGTCAGAGAACGGAACACGGCAAAACTCCCGAAAAAATTTCAATAATCTGATTAAACTATATTGAAAAAACATACTTTACGATGATATGGTCACATGTATCAAATAAAATCTAAACCGGAGATGTTAGTCGTCCATAACGACAGCTAAACAGAAGGCAAATCCATGTCCCCTTTCGCGCGCTCCAGAAACAGGAAATGGACGGTCACGTCATACAAAGAGCTTTAATTCCACCTCAGACCAAGATAAACACGAAATTTCTTCTCTCACCGCCTCTTGACAACCAGGGGAAGGTGTATGAAGTGTACGTAGACTCTTACGTATCATGCCCATGTATAGGCAGGAAGTTGAACAGAGCATCGATTTCTGACATTCCACTTCCTGGTCAGGAAATGTGCTGCAGAATGAGTTCTGTTTCACTCAGAGAAATAATTCAAACGGTTTTAGAAACTAGAGAGTGTTTTCTATCCAATAGTAATAATATTATGCATATTGTACGAGCAAGAATTGAGTACGAGGCCGTTTGAAATGGGCACGATTTAACTGGCTACTCAATACTGCCCCTTGCAGCCATAAGAACAATACTGCAAAAAAGTTGTTCTTACAGAGTGCATCAAACATGATTTAGACCTTGTTTATGGAAAACTGTTTATAACTGTATTTCATGGTTGCAACTTGCTGAAAAATTGTCCACAATGTTCATATCATCTAGTTTAAACAGTACTGCAAAAACAATACTTACAGAGTGCATTGAACATGATTTAGACCTTGTTTATGGAAACCTGTTTGTAACTGTATTTCATGGTTGCATCTTGCTGAAAATTGTCCACAGTGTTCCTATCATCGAGTTTAAACAGTACTGTAAAACAATTTACTTACAGAGTGCATC
This sequence comes from Salvelinus namaycush, assembly GCF_016432855.1. NCBI lineage: Eukaryota > Metazoa > Chordata > Actinopteri > Salmoniformes > Salmonidae > Salvelinus > Salvelinus namaycush. Next base: position 2,726,250 of record NC_052324.1, on the reverse strand, counting down.
GAACATGATTTAGACCTTGTTTATGGAAAACTGTTTGTAACTGTATTTCATGGTTGCAGCTTGCTGAAAATTGTCCACAGTGTTCCTATCATCGAGTTTAAACAGTACTGTAAAACAATTTACTTACAGAGTGCATCGAACATGATTTAGACCTTGTTTATGGAAAACTGTTTGTAACTGTATTTCATGGTTGCAACTTGCTGAAAATTGTCCACAGTGTTCCTATCTAGTTTAAACAGACCTGCAAAAAATGTTACTTACAGAGTGCATTAAACAAGATTTAGACTTGTTTATGGCAAACTGTTTGGCACTGTATTTCATGGTTGCAACTTGCTGAAAATTGTCCACAGTGTTCCTATCATCTAGTTTAAACATTACAGCAAACATTTTACTTACAGAGTGCATCGAACATGATTTAGACATTGTTTATGGAAACCTGTTTGTTACTGTATTTCATGGTTGCAACTTGCTGAAAAATGTCCAGAGGGGTTCCATATCATCCAGTTTAAACATTACTGCAAACATTTTACTTACAGAGAGCATCAAACATAATTTAGACCTTGTTTATGGAAAACTGTTTATATATGTATTTCATGGTTGCAACTTGCTGAAAAATCTCCACAGTGTTCCTATCATCTAGTTTAAACAGTTTTGCAAAAAATGTTACTTACAGAGTGCATAAAACAAGATTTAGACTTGTTTATGGAAAACTGTTTGTAACTGTATTTCATGGTTGCAACTTGTTGAAAATTGTCCACGGTGTTCCTATCATCTAGGTTAAACAGTATTGCAAAAATGTTACCTACAGAGTGCATCGAACATAATTTAGACCTTGTTTATGGAAACCTGTTTGTAACTGTATTTCATGGTTGCAACTTGCTGAAAATTGTCCACAGTGTTCCTATCATTTAGTTTAAACATTACTGCAAACATTTTACTTACAGAGAGCATCAAACATAATTTAGACTTGTTTATGGAAAACTGTTTATAACTGTATTTCATGGTTGCAACTTGCTGAAAAATTGTCCACAATGTTCATATCATCTAGTTTAAACAGTACTGCAAAAAAAAAATACTTACAGAGTGCATCGAACATGATTTAGACCTTGTTTATGGAAACCTGTTTGTAACTGTATTTCATGGTTGCATCTTGCTGAACATTGTCCACAGTGTTCCTATCATCGAGTTTAAACAGTACTGTAAAACAATTTACTTACAGAGTGCTTCGAACATGATTTAGACCTTGTTTATGGAAAACTGTTTGTAACTGTATTTCATGGTTGCAGCTTTCTGAAAATTGTCCACCGTGTTCCTATCATCTAGTTTAAACAATACTGCAAATATTTTACTTACAGAGAGCATCAAACATAATTTAGACTTGTTTATGGGAAACTGGTTATAACTGTACTTCATGGTTGCAACTTGCTGAAATTTGTCCACGGTATTCCTATCATCTAGTTTAAACAGTACTGCAAAAAAGTTTTGCTTACAGAGTGCATTAAACATGATTTAGACCTTGTTCATGGAAAACTCTTTATAACTGTATTTCATGGTTGCAACTTGCTGAAAATTGTCCACAGTGTTCATATCTTGTAGTTTAAACATTACTGCAAACATTTTACTTACAGAGAGCTCCAAACATAATTTAGACTTGTTTATGGAAACTGTTTAAAACTGTATTTCATGGTTGCAACTTGCTGAAAATTGTCCACAATGTTCATATCATCTAGTTTAAACAATACTGCAAACAAATTTACTTACAGAGTGCATCAAACATGATTTAGACCTTGTTTATGGAAACTGTTTAAAACTGTATTTCATGGTTGCAACTTGATGAAAATTGTCCAGAGGGGTTCCATATCATCCAGTTTAACCTGTTTGGCGTGCAAGCCCGACGTCGGTACACTTATGACAACAGCCAGCTCAAAGTGCAGGGCGCGAAATTCAAAATATATTATTTTTAAATATTTAACTTTCACACATTAACAAGTCTAATGCAGCATATGAAATGTACACATCTTGTGAATCAAGCCAACATGTCCGAATTTTAAAATGTTTTACAGGGAAGACACAATATGTAAATCTATTAGCTAACCACGTTAGCAAAAGACACCACTTTTCTTACTCCATCAGTTTTTTACTCCATCAGTAGCTATCACAAATTCGACCAAATAAAGATATAAATAGCCACTAACCAAGAAACAACTTCATCAGATGACAGTCTGATAACATATTTATTGCATAGCATATGTTTTGTTAGAAAAATGTGCATATTTCAGGTATAAATCATAGTTTACATTGCAGCTACAGTCAGAAATTGCACCGAAAGCAGACAGAAAAATTACAGACACCAACGCCAAATAACTAAATACTCATCATAAAACATTTCTGAAAAATACATAGTGTACAGCAATTGAAAGACAGGCATCTTGTGATTCCAGACAATATTTCCGATTTATCAAGTGTTTTACAGCGAAAACACAATATAGCGTTATATTAGCGTAGCCACAATAGCCAGAAACACTTGGGCGCCGACGACCAGTTCACATGCACGACAGATATTAGAAATAGCATCATAAAATGTTTCTTACTTTTGGTGATCTTCCGTCAGAATGTTGGACAAGGTGTCCTTTGTCCAGAACAGTCGTTGTTTGGATCTGGAACGGCAAATTTCCCTCTTGATTTAGCATGGGCACTTGCCAAGTGGCACGGATCTCTCCAACGTCAACAAAGTCAGAGAACGGAACACGGCAAAACTCCCGAAAAAATTTCAATAATCTGATTAAACTATATTGAAAAAACATACTTTACGATGATATGGTCACATGTATCAAATAAAATCTAAACCGGAGATGTTAGTCGTCCATAACGACAGCTAAACAGAAGGCAAATCCATGTCCCCTTTCGCGCGCTCCAGAAACAGGAAATGGACGGTCACGTCATACAAAGAGCTTTAATTCCACCTCAGACCAAGATAAACACGAAATTTCTTCTCTCACCGCCTCTTGACAACCAGGGGAAGGTGTATGAAGTGTACGTAGACTCTTACGTATCATGCCCATGTATAGGCAGGAAGTTGAACAGAGCATCGATTTCTGACATTCCACTTCCTGGTCAGGAAATGTGCTGCAGAATGAGTTCTGTTTCACTCAGAGAAATAATTCAAACGGTTTTAGAAACTAGAGAGTGTTTTCTATCCAATAGTAATAATATTATGCATATTGTACGAGCAAGAATTGAGTACGAGGCCGTTTGAAATGGGCACGATTTAACTGGCTACTCAATACTGCCCCTTGCAGCCATAAGAACAATACTGCAAAAAAGTTGTTCTTACAGAGTGCATCAAACATGATTTAGACCTTGTTTATGGAAAACTGTTTATAACTGTATTTCATGGTTGCAACTTGCTGAAAAATTGTCCACAATGTTCATATCATCTAGTTTAAACAGTACTGCAAAAACAATACTTACAGAGTGCATTGAACATGATTTAGACCTTGTTTATGGAAACCTGTTTGTAACTGTATTTCATGGTTGCATCTTGCTGAAAATTGTCCACAGTGTTCCTATCATCGAGTTTAAACAGTACTGTAAAACAATTTACTTAGAGTGCATCGAACATGATTTAGACCTTGTTTATGGAAAACTGTTTGTAACTGTATTTCATGGTTGCAGCTTGCTGAAAATTGTCCACAGTGTTCCTATCATCGAGTTTAAACAGACCTGCAAAAAATGTTACTTACAGAGTGCATTAAACAAGATTTAGACTTGTTTATGGCAAACTGTTTGGCACTGTATTTCATGGTTGCAACTTGCTGAAAATTGTCCACAGTGTTCCTATCATCTAGTTTAAACATTACAGCAAACATTTTACTTACAGAGTGCATCGAACATGATTTAGACATTGTTTATGGAAACCTGTTTGTTACTGTATTTCATGGTTGCAACTTGCTGAAAAATGTCCAGAGGGGTTCCATATCATCCAGTTTAAACATTACTGCAAACATTTTACTTACAGAGAGCATCAAACATAATTTAGACCTTGTTTATGGAAAACTGTTTATATATGTATTTCATGGTTGCAACTTGCTGAAAAATCTCCACAGTGTTCCTATCATCTAGTTTAAACAGTTTTGCAAAAAATGTTACTTACAGAGTGCATAAAACAAGATTTAGACTTGTTTATGGAAAACTGTTTGTAACTGTATTTCATGGTTGCAACTTGTTGAAAATTGTCCACGGTGTTCCTATCATCTAGGTTAAACAGTATTGCAAAAATGTTACCTACAGAGTGCATCGAACATAATTTAGACCTTGTTTATGGAAACCTGTTTGTAACTGTATTTCATGGTTGCAACTTGCTGAAAATTGTCCACAGTGTTCCTATCATTTAGTTTAAACATTACTGCAAACATTTTACTTACAGAGAGCATCAAACATAATTTAGACTTGTTTATGGAAAACTGTTTATAACTGTATTTCATGGTTGCAACTTGCTGAAAAATTGTCCACAATGTTCATATCATCTAGTTTAAACAGTACTGCAAAAAAAAAATACTTACAGAGTGCATCGAACATGATTTAGACCTTGTTTATGGAAACCTGTTTGTAACTGTATTTCATGGTTGCATCTTGCTGAACATTGTCCACAGTGTTCCTATCATCGAGTTTAAACAGTACTGTAAAACAATTTACTTACAGAGTGCTTCGAACATGATTTAGACCTTGTTTATGGAAAACTGTTTGTAACTGTATTTCATGGTTGCAGCTTTCTGAAAATTGTCCACCGTGTTCCTATCATCTAGTTTAAACAATACTGCAAATATTTTACTTACAGAGAGCATCAAACATAATTTAGACTTGTTTATGGGAAACTGGTTATAACTGTACTTCATGGTTGCAACTTGCTGAAATTTGTCCACGGTATTCCTATCATCTAGTTTAAACAGTACTGCAAAAAAGTTTTGCTTACAGAGTGCATTAAACATGATTTAGACCTTGTTCATGGAAAACTCTTTATAACTGTATTTCATGGTTGCAACTTGCTGAAAATTGTCCACAGTGTTCATATCTTGTAGTTTAAACATTACTGCAAACATTTTACTTACAGAGAGCTCCAAACATAATTTAGACTTGTTTATGGAAACTGTTTAAAACTGTATTTCATGGTTGCAACTTGCTGAAAATTGTCCACAATGTTCATATCATCTAGTTTAAACAATACTGCAAACAAATTTACTTACAGAGTGCATCAAACATGATTTAGACCTTGTTTATGGAAACTGTTTAAAACTGTATTTCATGGTTGCAACTTGATGAAAATTGTCCAGAGGGGTTCCATATCATCCAGTTTAACCTGTTTGGCGTGCAAGCCCGACGTCGGTACACTTATGACAACAGCCAGCTCAAAGTGCAGGGCGCGAAATTCAAAATATATTATTTTTAAATATTTAACTTTCACACATTAACAAGTCTAATGCAGCATATGAAATGTACACATCTTGTGAATCAAGCCAACATGTCCGAATTTTAAAATGTTTTACAGGGAAGACACAATATGTAAATCTATTAGCTAACCACGTTAGCAAAAGACACCACTTTTCTTACTCCATCAGTTTTTTACTCCATCAGTAGCTATCACAAATTCGACCAAATAAAGATATAAATAGCCACTAACCAAGAAACAACTTCATCAGATGACAGTCTGATAACATATTTATTGCATAGCATATGTTTTGTTAGAAAAATGTGCATATTTCAGGTATAAATCATAGTTTACATTGCAGCTACAGTCAGAAATTGCACCGAAAGCAGACAGAAAAATTACAGACACCAACGCCAAATAACTAAATACTCATCATAAAACATTTCTGAAAAATACATAGTGTACAGCAATTGAAAGACAGGCATCTTGTGATTCCAGACAATATTTCCGATTTATCAAGTGTTTTACAGCGAAAACACAATATAGCGTTATATTAGCGTAGCCACAATAGCCAGAAACACTTGGGCGCCGACGACCAGTTCACATGCACGACAGATATTAGAAATAGCATCATAAAATGTTTCTTACTTTTGGTGATCTTCCGTCAGAATGTTGGACAAGGTGTCCTTTGTCCAGAACAGTCGTTGTTTGGATCTGGAACGGCAAATTTCCCTCTTGATTTAGCATGGGCACTTGCCAAGTGGCACGGATCTCTCCAACGTCAACAAAGTCAGAGAACGGAACACGGCAAAACTCCCGAAAAAATTTCAATAATCTGATTAAACTATATTGAAAAAACATACTTTACGATGATATGGTCACATGTATCAAATAAAATCTAAACCGGAGATGTTAGTCGTCCATAACGACAGCTAAACAGAAGGCAAATCCATGTCCCCTTTCGCGCGCTCCACAAACAGGAAATGGACGGTCACGTCATACAAAGAGCTTTAATTCCACCTCAGACCAAGATAAACACGAAATTTCTTCTCTCACCGCCTCTTGACAACCAGGGGAAGGTGTATGAAGTGTACGTAGACTCTTACGTATCATGCCCATGTATAGGCAGGAAGTTGAACAGAGCATCGATTTCTGACATTCCACTTCCTGGTCAGGAAATGTGCTGCAGAATGAGTTCTGTTTCACTCAGAGAAATAATTCAAACGGTTTTAGAAACTAGAGAGTGTTTTCTATCCAATAGTAATAATATTATGCATATTGTACGAGCAAGAATTGAGTACGAGGCCGTTTGAAATGGGCACGATTTAACTGGCTACTCAATACTGCCCCTTGCAGCCATAAGAACAATACTGCAAAAAAGTTGTTCTTACAGAGTGCATCAAACATGATTTAGACCTTGTTTATGGAAAACTGTTTATAACTGTATTTCATGGTTGCAACTTGCTGAAAAATTGTCCACAATGTTCATATCATCGAGTTTAAACAGTACTGCAAAAACAATACTTACAGAGTGCATTGAACATGATTTAGACCTTGTTTATGGAAACCTGTTTGTAACTGTATTTCATGGTTGCATCTTGCTGAAAATTGTCCACAGTGTTCCTATCATCGAGTTTAAACAGTACTGTAAAACAATTTACTTACAGAGTGCATCGAACATGATTTAGACCTTGTTTATGGAAAACTGTTTGTAACTGTATTTCATGGTTGCAGCTTGCTGAAAATTGTCCACAGTTTTCCTATCATCTAGTTTAAACAATACTGCAAATATTTTACTTACAGAGAGCATCAAAGATAATTTAGACTTGTTTATGGGAAACTGGTTATAACTGTACTTCATGGTTGCAACTTGCTGAAATTTGTCCACGGTATTCCTATCATCTAGTTTAAACAGTACTGCAAAAAAGTTTTGCTTACAGAGTGCATTAAACATGATTTATACCTTGTTCATGGAAAACTCTTTATAACTGTATTTCATGGTTGCAACTTGCTGAAAATTGTCCACAGTGTTCATATCTTGTAGTTTAAACATTACTGCAAACATTTTACTTACAGAGAGCTCCAAACATAATTTAGACTTGTTTATGGAAACTGTTTAAAACTGTATTTCATGGTTGCAACTTGATGAAAATTGTCCAGAGGGGTTCCATATCATCCAGTTTAACCTGTTTGGCGTGCAAGTCCGACGTCGGTACACTTATGACAACAGCCAGCTCAAAGTGCAGGGCGCGAAATTCAAAAGATATTTTTTTTAAATATTTAACTTTCACACATTAACAAGTCTAATGCAGCATATGAAAGGTACACATCTTGTGAATCAAGCCAACATGTCCGATTTTTAAAATGTTTTACAGGGAAGACACAATATGTAAATCTATTAGCTAACCACGTTAGCAAATGACACCACTTTTCTAACTGCATCAGTTTCTTACTCCATCAGGTGCTATCACAAATTCGACCAAATAAAGATATAAATAGCCACTAACCAAGAAACAAATTCATCAGATGACAGTCTGATAACATATTTATTGTATAGCATATTTTTTTTCGAAAAATGTGCATATTTCAGGTATAAATCATATTTTACATTTCAGCTACAAATCAGAAAGTGCACCGAAAGCAGCCATAATATTTACAGACACCAACAGACACCAACGTCAAATAGCTTATTACTCATCATAAAACATTTCCGAAAAATATATAGTTTGCAGCAATTGAAAGATAGGCAACTTGTGATTCCAAACAATATTTCCGATTTATTAAATGTTTTACAGCGAAAACAAAATGTATCGCTATATTAGCGTAGCCACAATAGAGAGACACATTTGGGCGCCCACGACCCGTTCACATGCACGACAGATATATGAAATAACATCATAAAATGAGTCTTACTTTGGCTGATCTTTCATCAGAATGTTGAAACAGGCGTCCTCTGTCCAGATGAGTCGTTGTTTCGTTTCAGAATGAGAAATATCCCTGTTCATTTACCATTTCCAGTAGCCGTGGCCCAACGTAAACACAGTCATACGACGGAACACGGCAAAACTCCCGAATAAAGTTTCAATAATCTGATTAAACTATATTGAAAAAACATACATTACGATGATATGGTCACATATATCCAAAAAAATTCGAGCCGGAGACGTTAGCCGTTCGTTAGGAAGGCAAAACAGAAGTCCATCCCACTTCCTTCAGAATACCGGAAGTGGGCGCTCAGGTCAAAGAAATAGGTTTTTTTCCACCACAGACCAAGAGGAGCAAAAAAAATTCTTCTCTGACATCCTCTTTACACCAATAGGAAGGCGTATAGACTGTCAGCAGACTCGTAGGTGTTAAGACCATGTATAGGCATCAGATTGAAAAGAGCATAGATTTCTGACATTTCACTTCCTGGTCAGGAAAAGTGCTGCAGAAGGACTTGTGTTTCACTCAGAGAAATAATTCCAACTGTTTTAGAAACTAGAAAGTGTTTTCTATCCAAAAAGAATAATAATATTCATATTGTACTAGCAAGATTTGAGTAGGAGGCCGTTTGAAATGGGCACGATTTCACTGGCTACTCAACACTTTGCCTTGCAGCCATAAGAAGTTAAGAGGAAACCACAGCAAGGACGATGAAGGTGAGAACAGATCAGGACAAGATGAAGAGGAGGTGGAGTGAGACATCAGGGACTCAGTGGCACTGGCCAAATCTATGTTAGAAGATGCTGAACGTGGAGGGGGCTCGTACCATATAAAAGGGGTAATGATGGGGAAGGTGACGGATTTGGTCGAACCTATCAGACAGTCCGTACGTCTCAGGGAACAGAGCAGCAGGGGTGTCTCGTCCAGGGCAGACTGGGATCCCCAATATGGTGGACGGGGAGGGTCGGAGATGCAGATGCCGTTGAGGCCCACTCCGGACGGAGGGCATGAAGAATACCAACCCTGGAAAATGACAGACCTTACCACTTTGATGGAACAATTACCCAGCCTGCATGGGGGTGCCTCTGCATGGCTCCTTCAACTGCAAACACTGACTTCAGGTCTACGGCTCTGTCTAGGTGACATGAGGGCCCTTCTGGCTAGAGCAACAGACCATACCACCATGAGTGCTTTGATAAGAGATGCAGATCTTGCCACAGCCCCGGCTGCACTGGCCCAGGGAGACTTCCGAGCACAATTGTGAGCAGTGTTGAGAAGGGCATATCCCACAGAACGAAACCATGCAACCCTTTCATCATTCACCATCAATCCAGGGGAACAACCGGCAGCCTACCTTGACAGAGCAAAAACCACATGGAGAACTGTCCATGAAGAACCATATGACCACACTGCCACCACGGTTAGCATGTGGAAGGAGATGGTGGTGAGCGGAGCTCCAAACGAGGTCCGTACCAAACTCAGGGGCACTGTGGGGTTAATGGCACTTCCCCAGGCTCAGTTCAACTCCCATGTGCATCACCACATCACCCAATACAACAAGGATAAGGGAGGGGCTGAAACACAAGTCCAGTCCCTACAGGTACAACTTTTGAAACTACAACTGAAAGAGGCCCAGAAAGGAGATAAACCGAAGAAACAGATGGTGGCAGAAGACCAACCAGAGATTTCTCAAATCATTGAGAAAACAGTATCTCAGATGATGCAAACCCCACAGGCACCGGTCATTCCAGGAACACCAATGGACCAACCCATCCCGATGGCAACACCACCATACTACCAAACACCAGTACCACCATACTACCAAACACCAGTGCCACCATACCAACCACCAGTGCCACCATACCAGTCACCTTTGGCACCATACCAAGCACCATGGGGACAACCAAGAGCCCCGACACCATGGGGGGGCTGTTACAATTGTAAGCAAATGGGCCATCTGGTTCGCTCATGCCCTTATCCAGCTACAGAAGCCCAGCAGCACTGGGTAGCAAATAGGCAAGAGGATACGCCCCTAGGGCAAGAGGAGGACCAAGACCCATGATGTACCAGCCACGTCCAGCACCTCCGACCGCCTATAATCACCCACCCCAAGACCCTAACCAACAGCCGCCTCCTCCTTTCCAGGGCATGTCAGACGCATATGCCCCATGGTCCTGAAGCTGCCCACCACCACAGAACGAGAGTGGGGGTCAACATTTTCCACTCCACACCGAACCAACTGTCATGTGTGAGGTGGAGGGAGTGACCCACCAATTTTTGGTAGATACAGGATGCACGTATTCTGCCATAAGAACTCGTCAACCACTCTCTTCGGAATCAATACAGGTGGTGGGGGTATCAGGAACACCCGAAGCACAAAACAAGACCATTCCATTGCTTTTCTCATGGGGCCCTTCCAATTTGAAGCATCAGTTCCTATACTGTCCCAATTGTCCAATCAACCTCCTAGGAAGGGATCTACTGTGCAAACTAAAATGTTCAATTTACCTCACTGAGAAGGGCGTGGAGGTCTCCATTGATCCTATTCCCTCAACACCAGATCATCCCGTCAAAATACTAATGCTACCCATCATTCCAACCCCTGTGTTGTCAGCAACGCAAGAAATCTATTGGTTGAAATGCATTGAAACAGGTCCAGGGACCCCGGAGGTCCAGTTTAAGTTCAATCAACTGAAATCACAGATCTATGCATTACACCCATACAAGACCCCGCAAGCTGAAATCCACTGTACACTGAATGTGACAGACAATGACGTGAACACATACACCGATGACTGGGATGAGAACATGATGCACCTAACGCCATCCATCAGGTGTTGCACCATTGTGTGTGGACAAGAGGGGGTGGCAGCACCAGTCATCCTACCACCTCATCTGAAATCCTGGTACCTACTAGGGGAGGAGTCAGCTCCCCATGTTACACTGGCAGTGGGAAACGGTTTTGAAGCAAGGAGCCTGGGCCCTATGATCAGACGAGCATCCAAACTTCAGTGGGAACCCACCCAAACACCGGGAATACACAAGGCCACCACTGAAAACATGTGGAGGTTCATGACTGTTGACACTGAAGAACACTGTCTTCCAGAACGACTGACCCTGCCAAGACACCATGGTAAGCCATACACCGACCACCCATCTACCAAAGCATTGATCTCCACCATAGATGAAAGGTTATGGACTCACACCCCTTTTGATGTGGGCCAACTACAGGTGGCACCGGTCACCATCACCCTACTGAACCCAGATCAAATACCTGTTTACCGAACTCAATACCGTTTGAAACCCGAACAGACCATGGGGATCCAACCGACCATTAATGGGTTACTGAGAGTACAGGTTATCTATCGAACTGTATCTCCATGGAACACGCCGATCCTACCAGTGCTGAAAGCTGGAGGAGAAACATACCGGATGGTTCAAGACTTCCGAGCAGTAAATGACGTTACTGCACCTATAGACCTACCTGTCCCTGACCCTCACATCACTCTGAGCAATCTGTCTCCAAAACACCAATACTTCACGGTGGTGGATCTGGCTAATGCTTTCTTCAGCATCCCACTTGATGAAGCCTCACAGCCACTCTTTGCTTTCACGTACGAACATCAACAGTACACTTATTCGGTTCTCCCACAGGGTTACAGGTGTTCTCCCGGAATCTTCAATCACATCCTTAAGACACACCTGGCAGAGTTGAAAATCCCAGAAGGTGTGATACTGATCCAATATGTAGACGACCTTTTGCTGGGGGCTCCCACTTCTGATCTCTGCCTACAGATGACAAAAACATTACTGGACTTCCTGGCCGTCAAAGGATACAAAGTCAAAATGAGCAAAGTCCAGTCTTGTCGCAGAACTGTCCTTTTCCTTGGTAGAGAAATCTCGGGAGAAGGAGCAGGACTCTCCAAAACCCACAGAGACTCTATACTTCATCATCCACGCCCCATCACTGTGTCGGGAATGTTGTCCTTCCTTGGCTTGACAGGGTACAGCCGAACACACATCCCAGACTACACTGCCAGAACTGAGCCACTGAGAGAAATAGTGCGAGAGGCGGGACCAAGGAACCTACACTCGTCATTGACATGGACCACTGAAGCATCAAAGGCTTTTGCACTCTTGAAAACAGATCTCTCAGTGGCAGCAGCCTTGACATCACCTGACTACAAAAACAAATTCCATCTGGATGTTTCTGAAAAAGAAGGATTCACATCATTCATCCTTTTTCAGAAACAAGAGGGGGAGAGAAGAGTGTTGATGTATCACTCCTCCAAATTGGACCACATCGAAGTAGGACAAACCACATGTTCCAGGTATGTAGCTGCAGTGGCAAAAGCTATTGAAAAAACAGCCCACCTGGTAATGTGCCATCCATTGGAAATCCACACCCACCATGGGGTTGCAGCATATCTGATGAGCAAAGAATTCACGTTCAGCGCTGAAAGAAAAACGAAAATCCAGAATAAATGCACACAATCACACATCACATTTGTCAACACTGACAAAAACATGGCAGACGCACTCAATGCTGAAGAAGGTCTACCCCACTCCTGTGCAGAAAGAGCTGCACAAGAACTGAAACTGAGACCTGACCTGGGGAACGAACCACTCACCAACCCGGACCTATGGTTATACACAGATGGATGCTGCTATAGAGGAGAGGAAGGGAACATAGCAGCATACGCAGTGGTGCAGCAGCTCCCGGATAGATCACATGTGACTTTGGAATCTGCCATCATCCCACAACCTGCATCAGCCCAATTAGCTGAAATCATAGGTTTGACACAAGCTCTGGAAAGAGCTGAAGGAAAGACTGTAAACATCTACACCGACTCAGCGTATGCTCATGGAGCAGTCCATACTGATGGACCACAATGGGTTAGACGCAACTTCACCACCACAGGAAACCTGCCAATCAAACACAAGACACAGATGGAAAAACTGATTAAATCAGTCTCACTACCTACGAAGGTGGCCATCATGAAGTGTAAAGGACATCAACAACTGAAAAACAGAGTCAGCGAGGGAAATGATGCAGCTGACAAAGCAGCCAAGAAAGCTGGTGGTTACACCCCGAGACAAATGACACTACAGATCCAACCAGCTCGGACTGAGCTCACAGGGCAACACATAAAAGAACTCCAGTTCTCAGCAGGACCCTATGAACACTCAGTATGGGGACAGAAAGGGGCCACCAAAGGACCTGATGAACTGTGGAGATGCCATGATGGCAGACTAGTGGCCCCTGCAAACCTCTGTCCAGAACTAATACGGGAAGCTCATGGGCCCACACACGAAGGCAAACTGAAGACTTTACAGAAGGTGTCCCACATCTGGTGGCACCCCCACATGAAAGACATGACAGATTTGTTTTGTGACGAGTGTAGCATTTGTGGTAGCCACAATCCAAAGAAACCATATCAAACGCCCATGGGTTCATACCCAGTCCCAAATGCTTGTTTTCAGGACATCAGCATAGATTACACAGATATGGGGCAAGACAATGTGACAAATGGAAAAAGGTACCTGTTAGTTATGGTAGACAGGTTATCTAAATGGGTTGAGGCAATACCAACAGCAAGGGAGGATGCAAAATCGGTCATTAAGTGGCTGCAAACCGAACTCATACCAAGGTATGGAGTCCCCAGGCAAATCAGATCCGACAACGGATCCCACTTCAGTAACAAACACCTGAGACAGGTGGAGGAAAGATTTGGCATTGTACACAAATTTGGGTCAGTGTACAAGCCCCAATCGCAGGGCCTCGTGGAGCGCTCAAATCAGACCCTTAAGGCTAAGATAGCTAAGGTATGTGCAGGTTCGAAGTTGACATGGGTCGAAGCCCTGCCCCTGGCGTTGATGGCCATGAGAGCCTCGCCAGGTGCAGGCACCCATCTCTCTCCTCATGAGATAATGACGGGTAGAGTCATGCCTGGTCCACCAAGGGAGGGAGGTCATATGCCTGCCCTTGATGTACAACAAATTGTAATGTCTGAATATGTGAGAAAACTGACGGAACTTTCTGCAGCTCTCTCCAAACAGATTCACAAGGTCCAAGAGGGGGAGCTGACGGGAGATCCGCCGCCGTTGAAGGTAAAGGTTGGTGACTGGGTGAGGGTTAAGGTCCACAAGAGAAAGTGGCAGGAACCCAGGTGGACTGGACCGTACGAAGTGAAGGAGGTTACTTCACACTCAGTCCAGGTCAAAGGTAAATCAGGCGCACCTTGGCACCACCTTACACATTGCACACCAGCCCCAACGCCTTCCAGAACTCTGACTGAAGTCAGGGCCGATTTGGCCAATCTCAATTCGACTCCAAACAAACAAACCTTAGTTGGTGAAAATGGGACGCCAGCCCCAGTTTCCACGAACTAAGGCTACTCACCTAGGACCGGGATATCTCACTCCCTGGGAAAGAATGGGAATTTCAGGTCCCTTGTTTGTTATTTTCATAATCATTACTGGAGTGTCCCTAGGAACTTTCACATGGCTTATACAACAGCTCACACATCCACCCCTCTCACATCATACAACTACTAATGTCACGTCTAACATTACCCTCGATCTCACCAGTCCCGCTATACACAAACGTAGCACTACAACCACAGACCAACCATGCACTCCAACAAAGGTCAGAAGCACCACCTTATGTGTACCCTCTAATGCGACCACCACCATTACACTGACTTGGGGGGTATTGGGAAAAGCTAGGAATGGCCTGGGAGGGCATGCTCTGGAGTACACCAGATTTAACTGGTATATGACAAAAGGGGGGTTTCAGGAGTGGTCATGGAAGAGCCTGGTCGCTGAGACTGGTCCTGACTGGTCCAGTTATTCATCAGGGCAAGCAGTTCTTATCTGGCGACAAAGATTGTCACTGACTAGGACTAAATTGCGTAATTGGGGTTTATCACTAATTATCCGACCAGGTACTGGGACGGGTTGTCAGGATTTTATACTAGCACCACATGTAGAGTCTAGCAAGGATCTACTCTACTGGCCATTAAAAATCTGCATTACACAGCAGGCTCAGCCCTCTGCTATTTCTGACCGGTTTACTGTTTTAACATCTAAGGGGAAGGGTGATTGGGGTCCTATTAATATGGTCACCACTCCTACCACCCCTGATGATACCATTCTTACTGCCACCGGAATCTCAGGGTTCTCTAACAATTGGCTCCTATTGACCGAACAAGCAGCTAACATGACCCTGCAAAGCTGCGTCGTTTGCATGGGAGCTAGGCCATTGCTCCGCATAGTCCCAGCCGCTATTAGCGGAGACTGTCTAATGCCCCTTATGGACGAAGACAACCCACCTGAGAAGTGTTCACAGTGGGACGCTGTTTATCCGGTAGTCACCACGGTGGTCAAGAAACCGATATTCTCCTCCAGTGTGGCTAGAGCTAACTTCACATGCATAACCATGACAGGTGGAGGGACATTGTTGGGTAAGCTCCCTGTTAGTTGGTGCTTGTACACTCACATGCTCACGGCAATCTTTAAACCAGTGTCTAGAGCTGATGTGTGGTGGTGGTGTGGGGGAACTAGTCTGTTGGACAGACTTCCCCACAATGCCACTGGTACCTGTGCACTTGTAACTCTTCTGTTGCCCATCTCTGTTTACCCCATAGGCGTCCAAGATCTCCTCACCCGTATACAAGCCCTGGGTCCTGAATATTGGCCTATCAGGACCAAGCGCACGGTGGGCCCTTCTGCTGGGGACCCAACTTACATTGATGCAATTGGCGTCCCCAGGGGGGTACCAGATGAGTATAAATTGGTTGACCAAGTAGCCGCGGGTTTTGAATCATCATTTTGCTGGTGGTGTACAGTTAATAAAAATGTGGACAGAATTAACTACATTCATTTTAATGTCCAGAAACTGGGCAATTGGACTCAACAAGGCTTCGAGGCGGTCCATGGACAATTGGCAGCCACATCCCTGATGGCATTTCAAAATAGAATCGCGGTTGATATGTTATTGGCTGAACGGGGGGGGGTCTGTGCAATGTTTGGTGAGCAGTGTTGTACTTTCATTCCCAATAACACAGCTACGGATGGGAGTCTGACTGTAGCATTGGAGGGACTTCGTACCCTTAATGGTAAGATGAAACAGCATTCTGGAGTGGACACTTCTATGTGGGACTCATGGATGGATGCTTTTGGTAAATATAAGACGCTGGTTTCCTCTATCCTAGTATCTATTTCCGTTTTTGCGGGCATTCTTGTACTTTGTGGATGCTGTTGCATTCCATGTGCGCGCACGCTTGCTAGCCGTGTTATCACTGCCGCCATAGACCCTAATCAGGAAAGGGCCCAAATGTTCCCATTGCTTGATGATGGGGAAGCTGGACCTGTCTATCTATTTGAGGACTAAGAAACTTTTATGTCACGTCTCTTGTGAGACGTGAAGAGGGGGAATTAAAAATGTGTCTTCTGACAAATTTTATCCCATAGCTTTGTCTTTTTTACTTTTATGTCACGTCTCTTGTGAGACGTGAAGAGGGGGAATTAAAAATGTGTCTTCTGACAAATTTTATCCCATAGCTTTGTCTTTTTTACTTTTATGTCACGTCTCTTGTGAGACGTGAAGAGGGGGAATCAAAAATTTGTCTTCTGACAAATTTTAACTAGTTTATTCACGTCTATAAGACGTGAAGAGGGGGATTTGTAAGAAATTGTAATAGATACCGGAAACTTGTTATAACAACTTCTCAACATAAGCTATCTTTTATACAAAATGCACACACCCCCTCTTTCCCTTGGACACATGCTGGTCTCATTAGACACCAACCACAGACACACACAACTCCCCTCCCCCATGAACAGGCCCCTGCTAAAACAACCCCACACACACTATATTCAAGGTTGGGACTCAAGACAAAGAACTATGTTAAGAGCCAATGGAACGTCGACATCAGGCCCGAACAGGACTACCCACGACCCAGAGCGACCAATCAGAAGGCCAGACTACCAGATCAACCTACATCATTGACCGCATATATAATCTGTACAATATGTTTAGCGCCCTCTTCTCCGACGATTCCATATGAATCAGACAGAACGGGGCCGTGCAGCACGCTTTGCCAGATATCTTTACCCTTGAATAAACTGCCTTATTATACAATTATACACCTCGTCCTATGTCTCAACTTGATCTCCTGTCTCTAGTAACTGTTTTATCAACATTATGGAAACTGTTTAAAACTGTATTTCATGGTTGCAACTTGCTGAAAATTGTCCACAATGTTCATATCATCTAGTTTAAACAATACTGCAAACAAATTTACTAACAGAGTGCATCAAACATGATTTAGACCTTGTTTATGGAAACTGTTTAAAACTGTATTTCATGGTTGCAACTTGATGAAAATTGTCCAGAGGGGTTCCATATCATCCAGTTTAAACAATACTGCAAAAAAGTTGTTCTTACAGAGTGCATCAAACATGATTTAGACCTTGTTTATGGAAAACTGTTTGTAACTGTATTTCATGGTTGCAACTTGCTGAAAATTGTCCACAGTGTTCCTATCATCTAGTTTAAACATTACTGCAAACATTTTACTTACAGAGAGCATCAAACATAATTTAGACTTGTTTATGGAAAACTGTTTATAACTGTATTTCATGGTTGCAACTTGCTGAAAAATTGTCCACAATGTTCATATCATCTAGTTTAAACAGTACTGCAAAACAAATACTTACAGAGTGCATTGAACATGATTTAGACATTGTTTATGGAAACCTGTTTGTAACTGTATTTCATGGTTGCAGCTTGCTGAAAATTGTCCACAGTGTTCCTATCATCGAGTTTAAACAGTACTGTAAAACAATTTACTTACAGAGTGCATCGAACATGATTTAGACCTTGTTTATGGAAAACTGTTTGTAACTGTATTTCATGGTTGCAGCTTGCTGAAAATTGTCCACAGTTTTCCTATCATCTAGTTTAAACAATACTGCAAAAAAGTTTTGCTTACAGAGTGCATTAAACATGATTTATACCTTGTTCATGGAAAACTCTTTATAACTGTATTTCATGGTTGCAACTTGCTGAAAATTGTCCACAGTGTTCATATCTTGTAGTTTAAACATTACTGCAAACATTTTACTTACAGAGAGCTCCAAACATAATTTAGACTTGTTTATGGAAACTGTTTAAAACTGTATTTCATGGTTGCAACTTGCTGAAAATTGTCCACAATGTTCATATCATCTAGTTTAAACAATACTGCAAACAAATTTACTAACAGAGTGCATCAAACATGATTTAGACCTTGTTTATGGAAACTGTTTAAAACTGTATTTCATGGTTGCAACTTGATGAAAATTGTCCAGAGGGGTTCCATATCATCCAGTTTAAACAATACTGCAAAAAAGTTGTTCTTACAGAGTGCATCAAACATGATTTAGACCTTGTTTATGGAAAACTGTTTGTAACTGTATTTCATGGTTGCAACTTGCTGAAAATTGTCCACAGTGTTCCTATCATCTAGTTTAAACATTACTGCAAACATTTTACTTACAGAGAGCATCAAACATAATTTAGACTTGTTTATGGAAAACTGTTTATAACTGTATTTCATGGTTGCAACTTGCTGAAAATTGTCCACAATGTTCATATCATCTAGTTTAAACAGTACTGCAAAACAAATACTTACAGAGTGCATTGAACATGATTTAGACATTGTTTATGGAAACCTGTTTGTAACTGTATTTCATGGTTGCAGCTTGCTGAAAATTGTCCACAGTGTTCCTATCATCGAGTTTAAACAGTACTGTAAAACAATTTACTTACAGAGTGCATCGAACATGATTTAGACCTTGTTTATGGAAAACTGTTTGTAACTGTATTTCATGGTTGCAGCTTGCTGAAAATTGTCCACAGTTTTCCTATCATCTAGTTTAAACAATACTGCAAAAAAGTTTTGCTTACAGAGTGCATTAAACATGATTTATACCTTGTTCATGGAAAACTCTTTATAACTGTATTTCATGGTTGCAACTTGCTGAAAATTGTCCACAGTGTTCATATCTTGTAGTTTAAACATTACTGCAAACATTTTACTTACAGAGAGCTCCAAACATAATTTAGACTTGTTTATGGAAACTGTTTAAAACTGTATTTCATGGTTGCAACTTGCTGAAAATTGTCCACAATGTTCATATCATCTAGTTTAAACAATACTGCAAACAAATTTACTTACAGAGTGCATCAAACATGATTTAGACCAGGGGTGTCAAACTCATTTCGCATCGTGGGCCACATACGGCCTAGGGAGATGTCAAGTGGGCCGGACCATTAAAATTATACCATACTCTGCTATAAATAACCAAAATATCATGTCTTTCCTTTGTTTTGGTGTAAAGAAGCACAAGAACATTAGGAAAATATTGAAATTTAATGAACTATCCTTTTACAAAACATTTCATGAAACACTTCATATTTCCTTAGACAAATGTGCAATTTACAATTTACTGGCAAAAGCTTGTCGCTTCTCGGGACATACAAGTTCAGCCGCCTTCATCATGCATCGTTTAACAAAGTCACCGTCGGAATACGGCTTCGATGCTAATGCTATTTCGCTAGCAATTAGGTAGCTGGCTTTTACCGCTGCTTCACTGACTTCTCGGCTCTGGATGAAAGTTGACTGCTGTTTCCTCAGACCCGCCAGCAATTCGTTAATCTTATCTCTTCTCAGTTGTCCTTGCAAGCCGTCATATTTTTCGCTGTGATGAGTCTCGTAGTGGCGTCGAATATTATATTCCTTCAATACCGAAACTTGTTGCAAACACACCAAGCACGAAGGTTTTCCGTGCATCTCTGTAAATAAATAGGACGTGGTCCTAACAACGTCGTAACAAGCAGCAGATGGCGCATTGATACCGTCTGCTGTTTTCAGTCTGTCTCAGTGATGCGGCTTGTCTTCTACTCTGATGGAAAGAGTGCGCCCCTTAGCGGATAATCCATGAATTGCAGCGAATTAAAAATATTAATTCCATGTCTTTTATGCATTTTTTCCACTTTCAAATTATCCTGCGGGCCTGATCGAACCTCCTTGGGGGCCGGTTCCGGCCCGCGGGCCGTATGTTTGACACCCCTGATTTAGACCTTGTTTATGGAAACTGTTTAAAACTGTATTTCATGGTTGCAACTTGATGAAAATTGTCCAGAGGGGTTCCATATCATCCAGTTTAAACAATACTGCAAAAAAGTTGTTCTTACAGAGTGCATTAAACATGATTTAGACCTTGTTTATGGAAACTGTTTGTAACTGTATTTCATGGTTGCAACTTGCTGAAAATTGTCCACAATGTTCATATCATCTAGTTTAAACAGTACTGCAAAAAATATACTTACAGAGTGCATCGAACATAATTTAGACTTGTTTATGGAAACCTGTTTGTAACTGTATTTCATGGTTGCAACTTGCTGAAAATTGTCCAGAGGGGTTCCATATCATCTGGTTTAAACAATACTGCAAAAAAGTTGTGCTTACAGAGTTAATCAAACATGATTTAGACCCTGTTTTATGAAAACGGTTTTAACTGTATTTCATGGTTGCAACTTTCTGAAAATTGTCAACAGTGTTCCTATCATCTTGTTTAAACATTACAGCAAACATTTTACTTACAGAGAGCATCAAACATAATTTAGACTTGTTCATGGAAAACTGTTTATAACTGTATTTCATGGATGCAACTTGCTGAAAATTGTCCACATTGTTCCTTTCATCTAGTTTAAACAGTACTGCAAAAAAGTTTTGCTTATAGAGTGCATTAAACATGATTTATACCTTGTTTATGGAAAACTGTTTGGCAATGTATTTCATGGTTGCAACTTGCTGAAAATTGTCCACAGTGTTCCTATCATCTAGTTTAAACATTACAGCAAACATTTTACTTACAGAGTGCATCGAACATGATTTAGACATTGTTTATGGAAACCTGTTTGTAACTGTATTTCATGGTTGCAACTTGCTGAAAATTGTCCACAGTGTTCATATCTTGTAGTTTAAACATTACTGCAAACATGTTACTTACAGAGAGCTCTAAACATAATTTAGACTTGTTTATGGAAACTGTTTAAAACTGTATTTCATGGTTGCAACTTGCTGAAAATTGCCACAATGTTCATATCATCTCGTTTAAACAATACTGCAAACAAATTTACTTACAGAGTGCATCAAACATGATTTAGACCTTGTTTATGGAAACTGTTTAAAACTGTATTTCATGGTTGCAACTTGCTGAAAATTGTTCAGAGGGGTTCCATATCATCCAGTTTAAACAATACTGCAAAAAAGTTTTGCTTACACAGTGCATTAAACATGATTTATACCTTGTTCATGGAAAACTCTTTATAACTGTATTTCATGGTTGCAGCTTGCTGAAAATTGTCCACAGTGTTCCTATCATCGAGTTTAAACAGTACTGTAAAACAATTTACTTACAGAGTGCATCGAACATGATTTAGACCTTGTTTATGGAAAACTGTTTGTAACTGTATTTCATGGTTGCAGCTTGCTGAAAATTGTCCACAGTTTTCCTATCATCTAGTTTAAACAATACTGCAAAAAAGTTTTGCTTACAGAGTGCATTAAACATGATTTATACCTTGTTCATGGAAAACTCTTTATAACTGTATTTCATGGTTGCAACTTGCTGAAAATTGTCCACAGTGTTCATATCTTGTAGTTTAAACATTACTGCAAACATTTTACTTACAGAGAGCTCCAAACATAATTTAGACTTGTTTATGGAAACGGTTTATAACTGTATTTCATGGTTGCAACTTGCTGAAAATTGTCCTCAATGTTCATATCATCCAGTTTAAACAATACTGCAAAAAAGTTGTTCTTACAGAGTGCATCAAACATGATTTAGACCTTGTTTATGGAAACTGTTTAAAACTGTATTTCATGGTTGCAACTTGATGAAAATTGTCCAGAGGGGTTCCATATCATCCAGTTTAAACAATACTGCAAAAAAGTTGTTCTTACAGAGTGCATTAAACATGATTTAGACCTTGTTTATGGAAACTGTTTGTAACTGTAATTCATGGTTGCAACTTGCTGAAAATTGTCCACAATGTTCATATCATCTAGTTTAAACAGTACTGCAAAAAATATACTTACAGAGTGCATCGAACATAATTTAGACTTGTTTATGGAAACCTGTTTGTAACTGTATTTCATGGTTGCAACTTGCTGAAAATTGTCCAGAGGGGTTCCATATCATCTGGTTTAAACAATACTGCAAAAAAGTTGTGCTTACAGAGTTAATCAAACATGATTTAGACCCTGTTTTATGAAAACGGTTTTAACTGTATTTCATGGTTGCAACTTTCTGAAAATTGTCAACAGTGTTCCTATCATCTTGTTTAAACATTACAGCAAACATTTTACTTACAGAGAGCATCAAACATAATTTAGACTTGTTCATGGAAAACTGTTTATAACTGTATTTCATGGATGCAAATTGCTGAAAATTGTCCACATTGTTCCTTTCATCTAGTTTAAACAGTACTGCAAAAAAGTTTTGCTTATAGAGTGCATCAAACATGATTTAGACCTTGTTTTTGGAAAACTGTTTGTAACTGTATTTCATGGTTGCAACTTGCTGAAAATTGTCCACAGTGTTCCTATCATCTAGTTTAAACATTACTGCAAACATTTTACTTACAGAGAGCATCAAACATAATTTAGACCTTGTTTATGGAAAACTGTTTATAACTGTATTTCATGGTTGCAACTTGCTGAAAATTGTCCACGGTGTTCCTATCATCTAGGTTAAACAGTACTGCAAAATTGTTACCTACAGAGTTCATCAAACATGATTTAGACCTTGTTTATGAAAACTGTTTATAACTGTATTTCATGGTTGCAACTTGCTGAAAATCTCCACAGTGTTCCTATCATCTAGTTTAAACAGTACTGCAAACAAATTTACTTACAGAGTGCATAAAACATGATTTAGACCTTGTTTATGGAAAACTGTTTGTAACTGTATTTCATGGTTGCAACTTGCTGAAAATTGTCCACAATGTTCATATCATCTAGTTTAAACAGTACTGCAAAAAATATACTTACAGAGTGCATCGAACATAATTTAGACCTTGTTTATGGAAACCTGTTTGTAACTGTATTTCATGGTTGCAACTTGCTGAAAATTGTCCAGAGGGGTTCCATATCATCTGGTTTAAACAATACTGCAAAACAGTTGTGCTTACAGAGTTCATCAAACATGATTTAGACCCTGTTTTATGAAAACGGTTTTAACTGTATTTCATGGTTGCAACTTTCTGAAAATTGTCAACAGTGTTCCTATCATCTAGTTTAAACATTACAGCAAACATTTTACTTACAGAGAGCATCAAACATAATTTAGACTTGTTCATGGAAAACTGTTTATAACTGTATTTCATGGATGCAACTTGCTTCAAATTGTCCACATTGTTCCTTTCATCTAGTTTAAACAGTACTGCAAAAAAGTTTTGCTTATAGAGTGCATTAAACATGATTTAGACCTTGTTTATGGAAAACTGTTTGGCAATGTATTTCATGGTTGCAACTTGCTGAAAATTGTCCACAGTGTTCCTAACATCTAGTTTAAACATTACACCAAACATTTTACTTACAGAGAGCATCAAACATAATTTAGACCTTGTTTATGGAAACCTGTTTGTAACTGTATTTCATGGTTGCAACTTGCTGAAAATTGTCCAGAGGGGTTCCATATCATCTGGTTTAAACAATACTGCAAAACAGTTGTGCTTACAGAGTTCATCAAACATGATTTAGACCCTGTTTTATGAAAACGGTTTTAACTGTATTTCATGGTTGCAACTTTCTGAAAATTGTCAACAGTGTTCCTATCATCTAGTTTAAACATTACAGCAAACATTTTACTTACAGAGAGCATCAAACATAATTTAGACTTGTTCATGGAAAACTGTTTATAACTGTATTTCATGGATGCAACTTGCTTCAAATTGTCCACATTGTTCCTTTCATCTAGTTTAAACAGTACTGCAAAAAAGTTTTGCTTATAGAGTGCATTAAACATGATTTAGACCTTGTTTATGGAAAACTGTTTGGCAATGTATTTCATGGTTGCAACTTGCTGAAAATTGTCCACAGTGTTCCTAACATCTAGTTTAAACATTACACCAAACATTTTACTTACAGAGAGCATCAAACATAATTTAGACTTGTTACGGAAAACTGTTTAAAACTGTATTTCATGGTTGCAACTTGCTGAAAATTCCTATCATCGAGTTTAAACAGTACTGTAAAACAATTTACTTACAGAGTGCATCGAACATGATTTAGACCTTGTTTATGGAAAACTGTTTGTAACTGTATTTCATGGTTGCAGCTTGCTGAAAATTGTCCACAGTTTTCCTATCATCTAGTTTAAACAATACTGCAAATATTTTACTTACAGAGAGCATCAAACATAATTTAGACTTGTTTATGGGAAACTGGTTATAACTGTACTTCATGGTTGCAACTTGCTGAAATTTGTCCACGGTATTCCTATCATCTAGTTTAAACAGTACTGCAAAAAAGTTTTGCTTACAGAGTGCATTAAACATGATTTATACCTTGTTCATGGAAAACTCTTTATAACTGTATTTCATGGTTGCAACTTGCTGAAAATTGTCCACAGTGTTCATATCTTGTAGTTTAAACATTACTGCAAACATTTTACTTACAGAGAGCTCCAAACATAATTTAGACTTGTTTATGGAAAACTGTTTAAAACTGTATTTCATGGTTGCAGCTTGCTGAAAATTGTCCACAGTGTTCCTATCATCTAGTTTAAACAATACTGCAAATATTTTACTTACAGAGAGCATCAAACATAATTTAGACTTGTTTATGGGAAACTGGTTATAACTGTACTTCATGGTTGCAACTTGCTGAAATTTGTCCACGGTATTCCTATCATCTAGTTTAAACAGTACTGCAAAAAAGTTTTGCTTACAGAGTGCATTAAACATGATTTATACCTTGTTCAAGGAAAACTCTTTATAACTGTATTTCATGGTTGCAACTTGCTGAAAATTGTCCACAGTGTTCATATCTTGTAGTTTAAACATTACTGCAAACATTTTACTTACAGAGAGCTCCAAACATAATTTAGACTTGTTTATGGAAACTGTTTAAAACTGTATTTCATGGTTGCAACTTGCTGAAAATTGTCCAGAGGGGTTCCATATCATCCAGTTTAAACAATACTGCAAAAAAGTTGTTCTTACAGAGTGCATCAAACATGATTTAGACCTTGTTTATGGAAAACTGTTTGTAACTGTATTTCATGGTTGCAACTTGCTGAGAATTGTCCACAGTGTTCCTATCATCTAGTTTAAACATTACTGCAAACATTTTACTTACAGAGAGCATCAAACATAATTTAGACTTGTTTATGGAAAACTGTTTATAACTGTATTTCATGGTTGCAACTTGCTGAAAATTTTTCCACAATGTTCATATCATCTAGTTTAAGCCTGCCGCCAAGCAACGGTTTATCATTAACAAAGACATCAGGGTAAAGCGCAAATGAGCACTACCATAAATTTTGCAATTGAGATCCCCACATTTGGAAAATTCACAAGGGGTCAGCACAGCCAGAGTGGAATGGCTGAGCCCCACACCGGGTGAACTAGCTTCTTGATCACGGTATCTCTTCTGCTTAGTGGAGGGCAAGTCTCTCCAGTGCCAACATTTTCCGCTAACGGTAACCACTTTGTGTTCTGATAATATCATATCACATCGACCTGCGTTAAATGCCGTTTAGGAATGCACTTGCACACAGAGTAGTGAAAAAGTAGTTTATTTTGTTTACTAGATTATATCAGTGAACCACTAGATTCCCATCATGCAACACTGTCGAAAAAATCACCAATTACTTTTTAATATCTTAACCTATCTGATATCACAAATGTTTGCGATATGACGAAATACAATCACATTCAGACACACACACACACACACACACACACAGACAAATGCATGAAACCAATTGATTTATTATCGATAACATCTCAGATTCTCTTGTGCTTTTGATTTACTCCATAAAAGAAGGGTTGTAATTCCAACATGGAAAACACAGGGCCATCAGACACCAGTCCAGTTCCACTCCTCACCAGCATTATTTCCTTTGATCATTTGAACAGGGCGAGGGAGCACAGAGCACACACAAGCTGCATTCAGTAACAATATTCTTATTTGTCTTATAAATAAAAGGCAGTTGCTCCCTGACAACACAAGGAACTTTGATCGTATTAAAAGGGCAGGGGAGACTAGCCCATAGAAGCTGCATTTAGTCAATTCAGCATCAAATGCTTACTACAAGGCAGTGTTGCTGATGAAATAATGTCACACCCCCTAGTGGACAAAAGGCTTACAGCACCTGGTATTCCCAGGCGGTCTCCCATCCAAGTACTAACCAGGCCCGACCCTGCTTAGCTTCCGAGATCAGACGAGATCGGGCGTATTTTATTTTTTTTTTCTTTTATTATGAAGAAACACATAACATTTACAACATTCAATCAACAATCAAAAGGTTGAACAATTCATCCTTTTACAAAATCAAAAAAAGAAAAGAAAATAAAACCTATTAGAAACACAATCATCCACCAAAACCAATTAATAATTAAAAACAAGTTTTCCATTCGACCCAATTTCAATAAAATTGCTCCCCCACACAAACAATTTTTCAAAATTACATCCACCATATTTATATATTACTTCTATATCTTTCTCTAACATACTTCTAAATAAAACCTCTACACTCACAATTTTCCCTTCATAATGTCCCAAATTCCTTCTTAGTCTTACAGCGTATCTGGCATGACTAAGAACAAAATTCATCAAATTAAAATTAATAACTTTGCTTTTCCCAGTTAAACCAAAAAGAAACAACCTCCTCCACTCAACCCCAGCAACAATCTCTTCTCCCCACTGTTGTACTAAAATCCCCTTTAAAAACTTATGAAACTCATCTAATCTACTACATTCAACAAAAAAGTGCATAAAATTTTCCACCCCCGTACCACAAATATCACATTCTCTTTTAATATCTCTATTTATTTGATGTAAAACCACGTTCGTAAAAATTCTATTATGTTTCATTTTAAAATCATTGTCTTCACATTCTATAGAATTATATTTTACATTTACATTCTTCCATATTGATTTTACATCTATATTTGCAAACACCCTAGACCACACTTTTTCCGAAGCAGGAGTTTTTATCTCTCTTAAAATACATTTTTCATAAACTTTTTTAACTTTCAACCCTGACAAATCATGCTTCTTCCCATTACCTTCATAATATAAAACCGGTAAACCCCTAGCTCTTGTTGCCACCTCTTTATTTATTAAAACACCCCACTCCCCAGGAAGACATCCTAATATTCTCTTATACATGTTCTCCACAGTAGTTCTACTTATTTCATCATTTTCTTCAACCACATTATCAAATATTGCCTGACTTGGAAGGAACCCCGGAATTACCTCATATAAGATGTCCCCAATCTGTCTCATCCCAGCCCTCATAAAATATTTACAAAACAACATCTTATTATTATACTGTATCTTGGGATTTAAAAAAATTGGCTGATTTAAAATATTGTCTAAAATGGTACACTCATAATAAATATTTGGTAAAAACTCCCCCCAAGCCTCAAACACTTCTCTATAAAACAAAGGTATATTACCTAACATTTCCTTTTTCATACACATCAATAAACCATTGTCCCCCATCCTCCCAACCTCCTGCAAATACTCCTTAAAAAATCTTTTCCATCCATAATCTAATTCCCCATATAAATATTTACGTACCATTTTGACTCTAATTGCTGTTTTCCTCACATTTAAATCCACCAACTTCAAGCCCCCCTCCTCATAACCTGCAATCAAAGTTTTAAAAGCTATTTTCACCCCCTTCCCTTCCCATAAAAAATCAACTATAATTTTATTCATTTCAGATAAAACCCATTCTGGCATATCCAAAACATTCATTACATAAATAAAAATTGACATCAACAATGAATTTATGACAATTACTTTCCCTTTTAATTTCAAAGACCTCCCCCTCCACATATTTACCACCTTCCTAACTTTGTTTATAACCCCACTCCATGTCATATCCCTAGCTTCCTGTTCCTTCACCCCTAAAAACACACCTAACACCTTAAAATAATCATTTACCATTTTAAAAGGAAAAATCTCCTCATTAATCTTCCCAACATACATTATTACTGACTTCTCCATATTCACTTTTGCTCCTGAGGCTTTCTCATATACTTTAAAACACTCCATCACCCTTTTAACACTTTCCTCATCTCTAACTGTTATTGTGGTATCGTCTGCATATTGATGAATTAAACTAAAACCTCCTTGCGGAGTCTCTACACAATTTATAAAATGATCTTTTTTAAGGTATGCCGCTAAGGGTTCTACCGATAAAACATACAGTAATGCTGATAAAGGGCACCCCTGTCTCACTGATCTCTCAAGAATAAAAGAATCTGTTAAAACCCCATTACATTTTACCCTACTTTTTGCCTTTCTATATAATAATTTTATCCATCCTATTATTCTATTTCCAAACCCATATTTTTCCAGTACCCTAAACATAAAATCATGTTCCACCCTGTCAAAAGCTTTATTAAAATCTATACTTAAAACAATTCCCCCTCTCTTATCGCTATTCATTTTATTTATCACATCTCTAAGTGTAATGATGGTATCAGCTATGTCTCTTCCAGGCACACTATAATTTTGTGTAGGTGCTATAATATCACTTAAAACCATCTTCATCCTATTCGCCAATATCTTAGCTAAAATCTTATAATCTGAATTTAATAAACTAATTGGCCTATAATTTTCTAATTTCATTTTGCTCCCCTTATTTTTATATAAAACCGATGTCAGTCCTGTCACCATGGAGTCTGAAACAGTATTATTATCTTCCATATATTGATACACTTCCATTAAAATCGGTGCTAAAAAACTTTCATACATTTTGTAAAACTCTGCAATTAGTCCATCTACTCCAGGACTTTTATTTATTTGTAATCCCTTAATTGCATCTTTCACTTCATCCACTGTTATCTTCCTATCACATATTTGCTTTTCCTCAACACCAATTTGCACATCCACACTACCTAAAATCTCCTTTACACACTCTTCATCCACCTCCCCTTTCTTAAATAAATCCTTATAAAAATTCTGTACAGTTTCTAATATCTCAACATAATCATTTACCACTTCACCCTTTACATTTTCTATCTCACTAATATATGATTTCGTCTGTTTAGTTTTCTCTAAACCAAGAAAAAAAGACGTACATTTCTCCCCTTCTAAAACATACTTTGCCCTACTTCTAATAGATGCCCCCTTACATTTATCTATTTCACATTTGCTCAATTGTGCCTTTAAATCTAAAAACCTTTCAATATTATAAATAGGATCAATATCACATTTCCTCATTTCTTCATTCAATTTTGCTCTTAAATAATTTTCTTCTCTTGTCATCCTACTCCTTTTCTTCCTTGCATATCTAATACTAAAATCTTTTATTTTTTTCTTAACATTTTCCCACCACTGGCACTTATCATTCCCTTTTTGCTTATCCTCCATTTCATGTTCTATCAAAGATTTAAGTTGTATTCCATATTCCTCATCACCTAGATACCTTGCATTCATACACCACACTCCCCCCCCTTTCCCCTCCCTATCTAACCCTACCGAAAATGTTAACCCAGCATGATCACTAAAAGTTGTAAAAATATACTTAATATCCTTCATAAAATTCCTTAACCCTTCATTTACTAAAACCAGATCTATCCGTGTCTGTTTCAACTCCCCTAAAACCACCTGCCTTCTAGAAAATTCTCTCTTGTACGGATTCTCATCCCTCCATATATCAATCATTCCTTTTTCTATCATCATCTTCTTTAAAACCCCCCTAGATACATCACTTCTAAAAATAGCTCCTCTTGTCATATCCAGTCTATCCATTTTAACATTAAAATCCCCAACTACAATACAGTTTCCCTCACACCATTTTCCTATTTCTAAAAATAAATCTTTGCGCTCTATTTCAGTATTAGGCGCATAAATATTTATAATTCTAAAAACCCTACTCATATATTCAAAATCTACAATTAAAATCCTCCCATTATTATCATTATATATCTGTTTCACATTATCCACCACATCCTTCCTCAATAAAATAGCAACCCCACTTGAATTCCCCCTGCCATTGTTAACAAAAATAAAATCTCTCCATATTTTTTTTACTTCTAAAATACATACATTGTCCCAATGTGTTTCTTGCAGGCATAAAATATCCGAATTCTTCATTTTAACTATTCTTTGAAATTTTTCCATTGTTCTTAAACCATTCGCATTGATTGACATACAATTAACCATTCCAATAAATAATAATAAGAAAATATATTTTCTCATTTTCCTCTACCTTTTGTCATGTTTTCTTCCTTTTTCGTCCTTTTTCACCTCCAACGCCACTTTCCTCTTCCTGTAGCTTACCCTTGCTCTATCAATCTTTTCCATGTCTTCTGAATCTGAAATTGCCTCTAAATCCATCTCTTCCAACCAACTCGAATTCTTCTTTCCTGTGCCTGTTGTGCTGCTTGTATCCATTTGCGTCTCCTGTATAGTTGTCAGCATCCCACTCCCCTCCACTTCACCTCCTTCCGAAGCACCCACATAGCCCGAGGCCCCCCCCAAAAACTGTGAGTCCCCAGTGCCTCCACCCATCCCACTCCCGTCCTCCTCCTGAAAACTCCCTCTTCTTATCTCTGAATCCATACTGCCTCCTATTTCCTCCGTCTTCTGTTCCATCTTTTCCCCTCTTCTTTTCTCCGTCTCTCCTCCCTCCACCACGTCTTCTCCTCCATCGTCTTCTTCTACTCGGGGTGATACATCAGCCTCCACAAAAAGATCCTGGCTCCCCTCCTCATTCACAACCTCTCCACATTTGCACTCGTCAGCTCTCATGCGACATCCTTCGCAAAATGCCCTTTCCTTTCCACCTACACATTCTCTTGCATAATGCCCTTGCTTCCCGCACTTATAACATTTAAATTCAGGGCAGTCCTTCACAATATGCCCAGGCTGAATACAAAGCCTACAAACTCTGACCTGCTTATCATGCATGACTCTAAAGTACTCTCCACCTTCAAGCGTATCAAACTTTGTAGAGTACGGCAGTGATTTCACAGTATCAGTGAATTTGACTTTGCAGTATCTCGTGCCATCTGCTATATCCGTGCCTGGCCAAACTCTCCTCCTGATTTCAGAGACTGCTGATACACCCCAGCTACATAGCTTGCCCAATATAGCACTGTCTTCCATGTATACAGGCAGATTCATGAACGACACCACCACTTCCTTCACATTAATATCTCTCGCCAGTATCTTGGTGTCCTTTATTCGTATTCCATCCATTAGCCGTTCTTTTCCTTTTTCATTCCTCATCGTAACTTCATACTTCTTTTCTCCTTTCATTCGGCATCCCACCACCTCTCCACACACCTCCTTAATTGCTCTTAGTAGTTCCATTGTCGTCACTTTGTCTTCTCCTTCCAACTCAATTGCCACCGTGTATTCTTTTCCATATTTCATTCCTTCTTTATCTTCATTTTTCTTCCGTTGCGCATTTTCGTTGTCCTTTTCCATTCCGTTTGTCGTTGCCATGTTGTCCGTCATAATATATCAAAAAATGGGTCCAAAAAAGGCTCTCCCCCAAGCAGAAAACCTGCAAGGGGGAAGACTAACCAAACTTTAAACTATTCAACTGAAGAAAATAATAAATTATATTGCAAAAACCAATTAATTAACAAAAATAGCTCTCGAGCAAACACTCTCCAGCAAACACTCACTCACAGCTCAAAACTCGCACCTGTCGTCACTTCTCCAATCAGGATGGGTGTATTCAGGCTGGTATGGCCGTAAGCGAAGGTACATCTCTTGGCACACCATATAAAGTCAAAGTGAGTCTGATAAACAGACATTGCATTCTCACCAATTAGATAAGCAGCTTGAACTTTGGCTCACTCAAAAAGTGGATGAAATTACATATACTGTAGCCATCACTTTTTAGCACAGATAGTTGGATGAAATACAAACAAACCTTGCAAACATTTCTAAGCGAGGGCACATATTTCAGCCTTGTGGGAAAAAACGGACAAATACAATGACTTCTGACAAATACATCATCAGCAACAGTTTCCCATGCAGCTATCCTACTAGCCACAATAAATACACAAAAGCTCTGGATGTTGAAAACCTATTGCATTGTTCTGTGCTAAGGAGGAACGCATGTATGGACAATTTCATATTGGAAGCGCATGACACATCATGACCGGGGGGGGGTTAGAGTGGCTTCTCAACTATCTCCTGATTGAAGTACCAGCGTGGCATAAATACAATGCTGCATTTCGCAACATAATGTTTTGACAAAATGCCAACAATATTTTGCTACAAACAAATGTTTCCACCTTTCGATTGGTCCACAAAGTCTCCTTCACAACTGACTTCAAAGATCTCCATAAGCACAGTCAGTTGACTCAAGTCATCCTTAAGCCTGCCGCCAAGCAACGGTTTATCATTAACAAAGACATCGGGGTAAAGCGCAAACGACCACTACCATATTTTGCAATCGAGATTCCCACATTTGGAAAATTCGCAAGGGGTCAGCACAGCCAGAGTGCAATGGCTGAACCCCACACCGGGTGAACCACCTTCTTGATCACAGTATCTCTTCTGCTTAGTGGAGGAAAAGTCTCTCCAGTGCCAACATTTTCCGCTAACGGTAACCACTTTGTGTTCTGATAATATCATATCACATCGACCTGCGTTAAATGCCGTTTAGGAATGCACTTGCACACAGAGTAGTGAAAAAGTAGTTTATTTTGTTTACTAGATTATATCAGTGAACCACTAGATTCCCATCATGCAACACTGTCGAAAAAATCACCAATTACTTTTTAATATCTTAACCTATCTGATATCACAAATGTTTGCGATATGACGAAATACAATCACATTCAGACACACACACACACACACACACACACACAGACAAATGCATGAAACCAATTGATTTATTATCGATAACATCTCAGATTCTCTTGTGCTTTTGATTTACTCCATAAAAGAAGGGTTGTAATTCCAACATGGAAAACACAGGGCCATCAGACACCAGTCCAGTTCCACTCCTCACCAGCATTATTTCCTTTGATCATTTGAACAGGGCGAGGGAGCACAGAGCACACACAAGCTGCATTCAGTAACAATATTCTTATTTGTCTTATAAATAAAAGGCAGTTACTCCCTGACAACACAAGGAACTTTGATCGTATTAAAAGGGCAGGGGAGACTAGCCCATAGAAGCTGCATTTAGTCAATTCATCATCAAATGCTTACTACAAGGCAGTGTTGCTGATGAAATAATGCCACACCCCCTAGTGGACAAAAGGCTTACAGCACCTGGTATTCCCAGGCGGTCTCCCATCCAAGTACTAACCAGGCCCGACCCTGCTTAGCTTCCGAGATAAGACGAGATCGGGCGTATTTTTTTTTTTTTATTTTTTTTTATTTTTTTTTTATTATAAAAAAGTTTCAATTACAATATTTTATCAAATGTACAATACACAAAAACCGAGACTAACATAGGCAGGTGAACAATTCACCCCCTATCAAATCAAAGAACTCAAATAAATAAAATACAACAAAAACTAATAAAAGCCTAACATAAATTCCAATCTCACAAAACAGGCATGTTGAAATCAACTCCCGAACAACTATGAAAACCAATAAATTAATAAACATACCAATACTTTCAAAATTATAAGTGATTCTTCCACCATCCACGTTTGAAATCAACCCACTCCCCTCCACAAAAGCTTCATCAAAACATTCCTTTCCATAACAATAAAACATATCTATATGCTTCTTTAACAATACTACAAAAATATCCCACACCCAATTCCTCCTTCCCCTCAAAAAAAGCATAATTCCTCCTACAAAAAATAGCATACCTCAAGAAACTCAAAACAACATTCTTCCCCTCAAAAAAAGCATAATTCCTCCTACAAAAAATAGCATACCTCAAGAAACTCAAAACAACATTCAACAAACCCACATTAACACCCTCACATTTACCAGACACGCCAAATAACACCAATTCATCCCACACATATTTTTTCAAAATATCACCCCCCCAGTTTCTATGAATCATTCTCTTTACTTTACAAAATAAATCTTTTAACTCCTTACATTCCACAAACAAATGCATTAAATTTTCCGGTGATTCACCACATAAGTCACATTCTCTATTTATTTCCCTATTGATTTGATGTAAAACCACTTTTGTATATATACGATTATGCCTTATTTTAAAATCGTTACTTTCACATTCCATACTATTATATTTTACATTAAAGTTTTCCATATCTTTTTTACGTCCAAAGTCGGAAAAAATTCCTTTCCAAACTTTCTCCGCAGCTGGCCTTTTCACATTTTTCTCTACCATTATTTTATAGAATCTTTTCACTGGGATACTAGATAAATGAGCCTTCTCCTTACTGTTACCAATAAACAATTTGGAAAGACAAATAAATCTTCCCTAACAACTTCACTATTTATTAAATCCACCCATTTACTTGGTATACTTTCTTTTATCTTCTCATACATATTCTCACTGTTCCCCTACCCACCTCTACATCCCATTCATGGATGGTATCAAAAATAGCTTCCTCAGGAAAAAAACCTGGAATTACCTCATATGTGTA
This sequence comes from Salvelinus namaycush, assembly GCF_016432855.1. Classification (NCBI taxonomy): domain Eukaryota; kingdom Metazoa; phylum Chordata; class Actinopteri; order Salmoniformes; family Salmonidae; genus Salvelinus; species Salvelinus namaycush. Next base: position 2,691,046 of record NC_052324.1, on the reverse strand, counting down.
ATCTTTTATTTGTCTAAGACCTGCACTCATAAATACTTCACTATATAACACCTTTTCTTTGTACTTAAGTTTCTCATTCAGAAAAACAGGATGATTCATAATTAGGTCAATATGCCCACACTCATAATACACATTAGGCAACAACTCTGCCCATCGCATTTAACACTTCTTTATAAAAATCTGGTACCTTTTCACACATTTTCCTTTTAAGACCCATCAACAAACCATTATCTTCACATCCACCACTCTCATCTAAATAGACTTTGAAAAAATGTTTCCAGCCATAATCTAAGCTGTCATACAAATATTTCTTTACTATTTTTATCCTAATAGCTTTTCTTTTAACATCCAAATCTACAAGTTTTAAACCTCCATCATCATAGTCTGCTATCAATGTTTTCTGCGCAATTCTAACACCTTTACCATCCCATATAAAATTAGACACCACATTATTCAATTCATTTAGAATCCACTCTGGCATGTCTAGAACTCCCAAAACATACACAAGTTTAGATGATACCAAAGCATTTACTACAATTATTTTACCTTTTAACTTTAATTTTCTATTTTTCCAGAAATTCAAAGTTTGCTTGATTTTATTGAGGATCCCTGTCCAAAGTTATATCCCTTGCCTCTTTCTCCTCTACACCAATATGTACTCCCAGCACCTTCATAAAATCCCTTAGTCTTACCTAAATGGAATCTCACACTTATTTGCATTGATATCCCCAAACGGTGATCTCTTTCTTCGGCGCCTAACGAGGTGGACTGTGTGGGGGCTGACGAGAGGCAGTGTGCGGGCTGACAAGGGGCCAGTGTGGGCCTGAAAGGGGCCAGTGTGGGGCCTGACGAGAGGACTGTGGGCCTGACGAGAGGACTGTGGGCCTGACGAGAGGACTGTGTCAGGCTGGCGAGAGAACTGTGTGGGGCTGACGAGAGAACTGTGTGGTGCTGACGAGAGGACTGTGTCAGGCTGGCGAGAGCACTGTGTGGTGCTGACGAGAGGACTGTATTGGCCAAACGAGTGTACTATGTGGGGCTGACAAGGGGCAGTGTAACGAGAGAACTGTGTCGGCCTAACGAGTGTACTATGTCGGGCTGACAAGGGGCAGTGTGACGAGAGAACAGTGTCGGCCTAACGAGTGTACTATGTCGGGCCTGACAAGGGGCAGTGTGACAGAGAGACTGTGTCGGCCTAAGGAGTGTACTATGTCGGGTGACAAGGGGCAGTGTGACGAGAGGACTGTGTCGGCCTAAAGAGTGGACTATTGGGGCTGACGAGAGGACTGTGTGGGGCTGAAGAGAGGACTGTGTGGGGCTGGACGAGAGGACTGTGCGGGGCTGACGAGAGGACTGTGCGGGCCTGACGAGAGGACTGTGCGGGCCTGACGAGAGGACTGTGTGTGCCTGACGAGAGGACTGTGGGCCTGACGAGAGGACTGTGTCAGGCTGGCGAGAGAACTGTGTGGGGCTGACGAGAGAACTGTGTGGGGCTGACGAGAGAACTGTGTGGTGCTGACGAGAGGACTGTGTCAGGCTGGCGAGAGCACTGTGTGGGGCTGACGAGAGAACTGTGTGGTGCTGACGAGAGGACTGTGTTGGCCAAACGAGTGTACTATGTGGGGCTGACAAGGGACAGTGTGACGAGAGTACTGTGTCGGCCTAACGAGTGGACTTTGTGAGGCTGACGAGAGGACTGTGTGGGGCTGACGAGAGGACTGTGTGGGGCTGACGAGAGGACAGTGTGGGGCTGACAAGGGGCCATTGTGGGCCTGACAAGGGGCCAGTGTCGGCCTGACGAGAGGACTGTGTGCCTGACGAGATAACTGTGTGGGGCTGACGAGAGAACTGTGTGGTGCTGACGAGAGGACTGTATTGGCCAAACGAGTGTACTATGTGGGGCTGACAAGGGGCAGTGTAACGAGAGAACTGTGTCGGCCTAACGTGGGTACTATGTCGGGCTGAACAGGGGCAGTGTGAACGAGAGGACTGTGTCGGCCTAACGAGTGGCCTGTGTGGGCCTGATGAGAGGACTGTGTGGGGCTGACGAGAGGACTGTGCGGTCCTGACGAGAGGACTGTGTGGGCCTGACGAGAGGACTGTGTGCCTGACGAGAGGACTGTGTCAGGCTGGCGAGAGAAATGTGTGGGGCTGACGAGAGAACTGTGTGGTGCTGATGAGAGGACTGTGTTGGCCAAACGAGTGTACTATGTGGGGCTGACAAGAGGCAGTGTGACGAGAGAACTGTGTCGGCCTAACGAGTGTATTATGTCGGGCTGACAAGGGGCAGTGTGACGAGAGAACTGTGTCGGCCTAACGAGTGTACTATGTCGGGCTGACAAGGGCAGTGTGACGGAGAACTGTGTCGGCCTACAAGAGTGTACAATGTGGGGCTGACGAGAGGACTGTGTGGGGCTGAAGAGAGGACTGTGTGGGGCTGACGAGAGGACTGTGCGGGGCTGACGAGAGGATTGTTTAGGCCTGATGAGAGGACTGTGTTGGCCAAACAAGTGTACTATGTGGGGCTGACAAGGGTCAGTGTGACGAGAGGACTGTGTTGGCCTAGCGAGTGGACTGTGTGGGGCTGATGAGAGGACTGTGTGGGGCTGACGAGAGGACAGTGTGGGGCTGACAAGAGGCCAGTGTGGGCCTGACAAGGGGCCAATGTGGGCCTGACGAGAGGACTGTGTGGGGCTGACGAGAGGACAGTGTGGGGATGACAAGGGGCCAGTGTGGGCCTGACAAGGGGCCAGTGTGGGCCTGACGAGAGGACTGTGGACCTGACGAGAGGACTGTGTCAGGCTGACGAGAGAACTGTGTGGGGCTGACAAGAGAACTGTGTAGGGCTGACGAGAGAACTGTATGGTGTTGACGAGAGGACTTTGTCAGGCTGGCAAGAGCACTGTGTGGGGCGATGAGAGGACAGTGTGGGGCTGACAAGGGGCCAGTGTGGGCCTGACGAGAGGACTGTGTGCCTGACGAGAGGACGTGTGGGCTGGCGAGAGAACTGTGTGGGTGACAAGAGAACTGTGTGGTGCTGATGAGAGGACTGTGTTGAACAAACGAGTGTACTATGTGGGGCTGACAAGGGTCAGTGTGACGAGAGGACTGTGTCGGCCTAGCGAGTGGACTGTGTGGGGCTGACGAGAGGACTGTGTGGGGCTGACGAGAGGACTGTGTGGGGCTGACGAGAGGACAGTGTGGGGCTGACAAGGGGCCAGTGTGGGCCTGACAAGGGGCCAGTGTGGGACGACGAGAGGACTGTGTGGGGCTGACGAAGGAGGACAGTGTGGGGCTGACAAGGGGCCAGTGTGGCTGACAAGGGGCAGTGTGGGCCTGACAAGGGGCCAGTGTGGCCTGACGAGAGGACTGTGGACTGAGAGAGGACTGTGTCAGGCTGACGAGGAGAACTGTGTGGGGTGACAAGAGAACTGTGTAGGGCTGACGAGAGAACTGTATGGTGTGACGAGAGGACTTTGTCAGGCTGGAAGAGCACTGTGTGGGGCGATGAGAGGACAGTGTGGGGCTGACAAGGGCCAGTGTGGGCCTGACGAGAGGACTGTGTGCTGACGAGGGACTGTGTCGAGCTGGCGAGAGAACTGTGTGGGGCTGACAAGAGAACTGTGTGTGCTGATGAGGACTGTGTTGGCCAAACGAGTGTACTATGTGGGGCTGACAAGGGTCAGTGTGACGAGAGGACTGTGTCGGCCTAGCGAGTGGACTGTGTGGGGCTGACGAGAGGACTGTGTGGGGCTGACGAGAGGACTGTGTGGGGCTGACGAGAGGACAGTGTGGGGCTGACAAGGGGCCAGTGTGGGCCTGACGAGAGGACTGTGTGGGCCTAACGAGAGGACTGTGTGGGGCTGACGAGAGGACCAGTGTGGCCTGACAAGGGCCAGTGTGGGCCTGACGGAGGACTGTGGACCTGACGAGAGGACTGTGTCAGGCTGGCGAGAGAACTGTGTGGGGCTGACGAGAGAACTGTGTGGTGTGACGAGATGACTGTGTTGCCAAACGAGTGTACTATGTGGGGCTGAAAAGGGACAGTGTGACGAGAGGACTGTGTCGGCCTAACGAGTGGACTGTGTGGGGCTGACGAGAGGACAGTGTGGGGCTGACAAGGGGCCAGTGTGGGCCTGACAGGGGCCAGTGTGGGCCTGAGAGGACTGTGGGCCTGACGAGAGGACTGTGGGCCTGACGAAGGACTGTGTCAGGCTGGCGAGAGAACTGTGTGGGGCTGACGGAGAACTGTGTGGTGCTGACGAAGGGACTGTGTCAGGCGGGCGAGAGCACTGTGTGGGGCTGACGAGAGAACTGTGTGGTGCTGAAGAGAGGACTGTGTTGGCCAAACGAGTGTACTATGTGGGACTGAACGGGACAGTGTGACGAGAGTACTGTGTCGGCCTAACGAGTGGACTTGTGAGAATGACGAGAGGACTGTGTGGGGCTGACGAGAGGACGTGTGGGGCTGACGAGAGGACTGTGTGGGGCTGACGAGAGGACAGTGTGGGCTGACAAAGGGCCAATTGTGGGGCTGACAAGGGGCCAGTGTCGGCCTGACGAGAGGACTGTGTCCTGACGAGATAACTGTGTGGGGCTGAAGAGAGAACTGTGTGGTGCTGACGAGAGGACTGTATTGGCCAAACGAGTGTACTATGTGGGGCTGACAAGGGGCAGTGTGACGAGAGAACTGTGTCGGCTAACGATTTACTATGTCGGGCTGACAAGGGGCAGTGTGGACGAGAGGACTGCGGCCTAACGAGGGCCTGTGTGGGCCTGATGAGAGGACTGTGTGGGGCGACGAGAGGACGTGCGGGCCTGACGAGAGGACTGTGTGGGCCTGACGAGTGTACTATGTGCGGGCTGACAAGGGCAGTGTGACGAGAGAACTGTCGGCCTAACGAGTGGCCTGTGTGGGCCTGATGAGAGGACTGTGTGGGGCTGACGAGAGGACTGTGCGGGCTGACGAGAGGACAGTGTGGGGCTGACAAGGGGCCAGTGTGGGCCTGACAAGGGGCCAGTGTGGGCCTGACGAGAGGACTGTGTGGGGCTGACGAGAGGACAGTGTGGGGCTGACAAGGGGCCAGTGTGGGCCTGACAAGGGGCCAGTGTGGGCCTGACGAGAGGACTGTGGACCTGACGAGAGGACTGTGTCAGGCTGGCGAGAGAACTGTGTGGGGCTGACGAGAGAACTGTGTGGTGCTGACGAGATGACTGTGTTGGCCAAACGAGTGTACTATGTGGGGCTGACAAGGGACAGTGTGACGAGAGGACTGTGTCGGCCTAACGAGTGGACTGTGTGGGGCTGACGAGAGGACAGTGTGGGGTGACAAGGGGCCAGTGTGGGCCTGACAAGGGGGCCAGTGTGGGCCTGACGAGAGGACTGTGGGCTGACGAGAGGACTGGGCCTGACGAGAGGACTGTGTCAGGCTGGCGAGAGAACTGTGTGGGGGTGACGAGAGAACTGTGTGGTGCTGACGAGAGGACTGTGTCAGGTGGCGAGAGCACTGTGTGGGGCTGACGAGAGAACTGTGTGGTGCTGAAGAGAGGACTGTGTTGGCCAAACGAGTGTACTATGTGGGACTGACAAGGGACGTGTGACGAGAGTACTGTGTCGGCCTAACGAGTGGACTTTGTGAGAATGACGAGAGGACTGTGTGGGGCTGACGAGAGGACTGTGTGGGGCTGACGAGAGGACTGTGTGGGGCTGACGAGAGGACAGTGTGGGGCTGACAAGGGGCCATTGTGGGCCTGACAAGGGGCCAGTGTCGGCCTGACGAGAGGACTGTGTGCCTGACGAGATAACTGTGGGGGCTGACGAGAGAACTGTGTGGTGCTGACGAGAGGACTGTATGGCCAAACGAGTTTACTATGTGGGGCTGACAAGGGGCAGTGTGACGAGAGAACTGTGTCGGCCTAACGATTGTACTATGTCGGGCTGACAAGGGGCAGTGTGACGAGGGACTGTCGGCCTAACGAGTGGCCTGTGTGGGCCTGATGAGAGGACTGTGTGGGGCTGACGAGAGGACTGTGCGGGCCTGACGAGAGGACTGTGTGGGCCTGACGAGTGTACTATGTCGGGCTGACAAGGGGCAGTGTGACGAGAGAACTGTCGGCCTAACGAGTGGCCTGTGTGGGCCTGATGAGAGGACTGTGTGGGGCTGACGAGAGGACTGTGCGGGCCTGACGAGAGGACTGTGTGGGCCTGACGAGTGTACTATGTCGGGCTGACAAGGGGCAGTGTGACGAGAGAACTGTGTCGGCCTAACGAGTGTACAATGTGGGGCTGACGAGAGGACTGTGTGGGGCTGAAGAGAGGACTGTGTGGGGCTGACGAGAGGACTGTGCGGGGCTGACGAGAGGATTGTTTAGGCCTGATGAGAGGACTGTGTTGGCCAAACAAGTGTACTATGTGGGGCTGACAAGGGTCAGTGTGACGAGAGGACTGTGTTGGCCTAGCGAGTGGACTGTGTGGGGCTGACGAGAGGACTGTGTGGGGCTGACGAGAGGACTGTGTGGGGCTGACGAGAGGACAGTGTGGGGCTGACAAGAGGCCAGTGTGGGCCTGACAAGGGGCCAATGTGGGCCTGACGAGAGGACTGTGTGGGGCTGACGAGAGGACAGTGTGGGGATGACAAGGGGCCAGTGTGGGCCTGACAAGGGGCCAGTGTGGGCCTGACGAGAGGACTGTGGACCTGACGAGAGGACTGTGTCAGGCTGACGAGAGAACTGTGTGGGGCTGACAAGAGAACTGTGTAGGGCTGACGAGAGAACTGTATGGTGTTGACGAGAGGACTTTGTCAGGCTGGCAAGAGCACTGTGTGGGGCGATGAGAGGACAGTGTGGGGCTGACAAGGGGCCAGTGTGGGCCTGACGAGAGGACTGTGTGCCTGACGAGAGGACTGTGTCGGGCTGGGAGAGAACTGTGTGGGGCTGACAAGAGAACTGTGTGGTGCTGATGAGAGGACTGTGTTGGCCAAACGAGTGTACTATGTGGGGCTGACAAGGGTCAGTGTGACGAGAGGACTGTGCGGCCTAGCGAGTGGACGTGTGGGGCTGACGAGAGGACTGTGTGGGGCTGACGAGAGGACTGTGTGGGGCTGACGAGAGGACAGTGTGGGGCTGACAAGGGGCCAGTGTGGGCCTGACAAGGGGCCAGTGTGGGCCTGACGAGAGGACTGTGTGGGGCTGACGAGAGGACAGTGTGGGGCTGACAAGGGGCCAGTGTGGGCCTGACAAGGGGCCAGTGTGGGCCTGACAAGGGGCCAGTGTGGGCCTGACGAGAGGACTGTGGACCTGACGAGAGGACTGTGTCAGGCTGACGAGAGAACTGTGTGGGGTGACAAGAGAACTGTGTAGGGCTGACGAGAGAACTGTATGGTGTTGACGAGAGGACTTTGTCAGGCTGGCAAGAGCACTGTGTGGGGCGATGAGAGGACAGTGTGGGGCTGACAAGGGGCCAGTGTGGGCCTGACGAGAGGACTGTGTGCCTGACGAGAGGACTGTGTCGGGCTGGCGAGAGAACTGTGTGGGGCTGACAAGAGAACTGTGTGGTGCTGATGAGAGGACTGTGTTGGCCAAACGAGTGTACTATGTGGGGCTGACAAGCATCAGTGTGACGAGAGGACTGTGTCGGCCTAGCGAGTGGACTGTGTGGGGCTGACGAGAGGACTGTGTGGGGCTGACGAGAGGACTGTGTGGGGCTGACGAGAGGACAGTGTGGGGCTGACAAGAGGCCAGTGTGGGCCTGACAAGGGGCCAGTGTGGGCCTGACGAGAGGACTGTGTGGGGCTGACGAGAGGACAGTGTGGGGCTGACAAGGGGCCAGTGTGGGCCTGACGAGGGGCCAGTGTGGGCCTGACGAGAGGACTGTGGACCTGACGAGAGGACTGTGTCAGGCTGGCGAGAGAACTGTGTGGGCTGACGAGAGAGAACTGTGTTGGTGTGACGAGAGGACTGTGTCAGGCTGGCGAGAGCACTGTGTGGGGCTGACGAGAGAACTGTGTGGTGCTGAAGAGAGGACTGCGTTGGCCAAACGAGTGTACTATGTGGGACTGACAAGGGACAGTGTGACGAGAGTACTGTGTCGGCCTAACGAGTGGACTTTGTGAGAATGACGAGAGGACTGTGTGGGGCTGACGAGAGGACTGTGTGGGGCTGACGAGAGGACTGTGTGGGGCTGACGAGAGGACAGTGTGGGGGAAGGGGCCATTGTGGCGCTGACAAGGGGCCAGTGTCGGCCTGACGAGAGGACTGTGTGCCTGACGAGATAACTGTGTGGGGCTGACAAGAGAACTGTGTGGTGCTGATGAGAGGACTGTGTTGGCCAAACGAGTGTACTATGTGGGGCTGACAAGGATCAGTGTGACGAGAGGACTGTGTCGGCCTAGCGAGTGGACTGTGTGGGGCTGACGAGAGGACTGTGTGGGGCTGACGAGAGGACTGTGTGGGGCTGACGAGAGGACAGTGTGGGGCTGACAAGGGGCCAGTGTGGGCCTGACAAGGGGCCAGTGTGGGCCTGACGAGAGGACTGTGTGGGGCTGACGAGAGGACAGTGTGGGCTGACAAGGGGCCAGTGTGGGCCTGACAAGGGGCCAGGTGGGCCTGACGAGAGGACTGTGGACCTGACGAGAGGACTGTGTCAGGCTGGCGAGAGAACTGTGTGGGGCTGACGAGAGAACTGTGTGGTGCTGACGAGATGACTGTGTTGGCCAAACGAGTGTACTATGTGGGGCTGACAAGGGACAGTGTGACGAGAGGACTGTGTCGGCCTAACGAGTGGACTGTGTGGGGCTGACGAGAGGACAGTGTGGGGCTGACAAGGGGCCAGTGTGGGCCTGACAAGGGGCCAGTGTGGGCCTGACGAGAGGACTGTGGGCCTGACGAGAGGACTGTGGGCCTGACGAGAGGACTGTGTCAGGCTGGCGAGAGAACTGTGTGGGGCTGACGAGAGAACTGTGTGGTGCTGACGAGAGGACTGTGTCAGGCTGGCGAGAGCACTGTGTGGGGCTGACGAGAGAACTGTGTGGTGCTGAAGAGAGGACTGTGTTGGCCAAACGAGTGTACTATGTGGGACTGACAAGGGACAGTGTGACGAGAGTACTGTGTCGGCCTAACGAGTGGACTTTGTGAGAATGACGAGAGGACTGTGTGGGGCTGACGAGAGGACTGTGTGGGGCTGACGAGAGGACTGTGTGGGGCTGACGAGAGGACAGTGTGGGGCTGACAAGGGGCCATTGTGGGCCTGACAAGGGCCAGTGTCGGCCTGACGAGAGGACTGGTGCTGACGAGATAACTGTGTGGGCTGACGAGAGAACTGTGTGGTGCTGACGAGAGGACTGTATTGGCCAAACGAGTGTACTATGTGGGGCTGACAAGGGGCAGTGTGACGAGAGAACTGTGTCGGCCTAACGATTGTACTATGTCGGGCTGACAAGGGGCAGTGTGACGAGAGGACTGTCGGCCTAACGAGTGGCCTGTGTGGGCCTGATGAGAGGACTGTGTGGGCCTGACGAGAGGACTGTGTGGGCCTGACGAGAGGACTGTGTGGGCCTGACGAGAGGACTGTGTGCCTGTTGAGAGGACTGTGTGGGGCTGACGAGAGAACTGTGTGGTGCTGACGAGAGGACTGTGTTGGCCAAACGAGTGTACTATGTGGGGCTGACAAGGGGCAGTGTGACGAGAGAACTGTGTCGGCCTAACGAGTGTACTATGTGGCTGACAAGGGGCAGTGTGACGAGAGAACTGTGTCGGCCTAACGAGTGTACTATGTCGGGCTGACAAGGGGCAGTGTGACGAGAGAACTGTGTCGGCCTAACGAGTGTACAATGTGGGGCTGACGAGAGGACTGTGTGGGGCTGAAGAGAGGACTGTGTGGGGCTGACGAGAGGACTGTGCGGGGCTGACGAGAGGACTGTTTAGGCCTGATGAGAGGACTGTGTGGGCCTAACGAGAGGACTGTGCGGGCCTGACGAGAGGACTGTGGAGCCTGACGAGAGGACTGTGCGGGCCTGACGAGAGGACTGTGCGGGCCTGACGAGAGGACTGTGTGGGCCTGACGAGAGGACTGTGTGCCTGACGAGAAGACTGTGTTGGCCAAACGAGAGCACTATGTGGGGCTGACAAGGGGCAGTGTGACGAGAGGACTGTGTCGGCCAAACGAGTGTACTATGTGGGGCTGACAAGGGGCAGTGTGACGAGAGAACTGTGTCGGCCTAACGAGTGTACTATGTCGGGCTGACAAGGGGCAGTGTGACGAGAGAACTGTGTCGGCCTAACGAGTGTACTATGTCGGGCTGACAAGGGGCAGTGTGACGAGAGAACTGTGTCGGCCTAAGGAGTGTACTATGTGGGGCTGACAAGGGACAGTGTGACGAGAGGACTGTGTCGGCCTAACGAGTGGACTGTGTGGGGCTGACGAGAGGACAGTGTGGGGCTGACAAGGGGCCAGTGTGGGCCTGACAAGGGGCCAGTGTGGGCCTGACGAGAGGACTGTGGGCCTGACAAGAGGACTGTGGGCCTGACGAGAGGACTGTGTCAGGCTGGCGAGAGAACTGTGTGCGGCTGACGAGAGAACTGTGTGGGGCTGACGAGAAACTGTGTGGTGCTGACAGAGGGACTGTGTCAGGCTGGCGAGAGCACTGTGTGGGGCTGACGAGAGAAATGTGTGGTGCTGACGAGAGGACTGTGTTGGCCAAACGAGTGTACTATGTGGGGCTGACAAGGGACAGTGTGACGAGAGTACTGTGTCGGCCTAACGAGTGGACTTTGTGAGGCTGACGAGAGGACTGTGTGGGGCTGACGAGAGGACTGTGTGGGGCTGACGAGAGGACTGTGTGGGGCTGACGAGAGGACAGTGTGGGGCTGACAAGGGGCCATTGTGGGCCTGACAAGGGGCCAGTGTCGGCCTGACGAGAGGACTGTGTGCCTGACGAGATAACTGTGTGGGGCTGACGAGAGAACTGTGTGGTGCTGACGAGAGGACTGTATTGGCCAAACGAGTGTACTATGTGGGGCTGACAAGGGGCAGTGTGACGAGAGAACTGTGTCGGCCTAACGAGTGTACTATGTCGGGCTGACAAGGGGCAGTGTGACGAGAGGACTGTGTCGGCCTAACGAGTGGCCTGTGTGGGCCTGATGAGAGGACTGTGTGGGGCTGACGAGAGGACTGTGCGGTCCTGACGAGAGGACTGTGTGGGCCTGACGAGAGGACTGTGTGCCTGACGAGAGGACTGTGTCAGGCTGGCGAGAGAAATGTGTGGGGCTGACGAGAGAACTGTGTGGTGCTGACGAGAGGACTGTGTTGGCCAAACGAGTACTATGTTGGGCTGACAAGGGGCAGTGTGACGAGAGAACTGTGTCGGCCTAACGAGTGTACTATGTCGGGCTGACAAGGGGCAGTGTGACAAGAGGACTGTGTCGGCCTAACGAGTGTACTATGTCGGGCTGACAAGGGGCAGTGTGACGAGAGAACTGTGTCGGCCTAACGAGTGTACAATGTGGGGCTGACGAGAGGACTGTGTGGGGCTGAAGAGAACTGTGTGGGGCTGACGAGAGGACTGTGCGGGGCTGACGAGAGGACTGTTTAGGCCTGATGAGAGGACTGTGTGGGCCTAACGAGAGGACTGTGCGGGCCTGACGAGAGGACTGTGGAGCCTGACGAGAGGACTGTGCGGGCCTGACGAGAGGACTGTGCGGGCCTGACGAGAGGACTGTGTGGGCCTGACGAGAGGACTGTGTGCCTGACGAGAAGACTGTGTTGGCCGAACGAGAGTACTATGTAGGGCTGACAAGGGGCAGTGTGACGAGAGGACTGTGTTGGCCAAACGAGTGTACTATGTGGGGCTGACAAGGGGCAGTGTGACGAGAGAACTGTGTCGGCCTAACGAGTGTACTATGTCGGGCTGACAAGGGGCAGTGTGACGAGAGAACAGTGTCGGCCTAACGAGTGTACTATGTCGGGCTGACAAGGGGCAGTGTGATGAGAGAACTGTGTCGGCCTAAGGAGTGTACTATGTCGGGCTGACAAGGGGCAGTGTGACGAGAGGACTGTGTCGGCCTAAAGAGTGGACTATGTGGGGCTGACGAGAGGACTGTGTGGGGCTGAAGAGAAGACTGTGTGGGGCTGACGAGAGGACTGTGCGGGGCTGACGAGAGGACTGTGCGGGCCTGACGAGAGGACTGTGCGGGCCTGACGAGAGGACTGTGTGTGCCTGACGAGAGGACTGTGGGCCTGACGAGAGGACTGTGTCAGGCTGGCGAGAGAACTGTGTGGGCTGACGAGAGAACTGTGGGGGCTGACGAGAGAACTGTGTGGTGCTGACGAGAGGACTGTGTCAGGCTGGCGAGAGCACTGTGTGGGGCTGACGAGAGAACTGTGTGGTGCTGACGAGAGGACTGTGTTGGCCAAACGAGTGTACTATGTGGGGCTGACAAGGGACAGTGTGACGAGAGTACTGTGTCGGCCTAACGAGTGGACTTTGTGAGGCTGACGAGAGGACTGTGTGGGGCTGACGAGAGGACTGTGTGGGGCTGACGAGAGGACTGTGTGGGGCTGACGAGAGGACAGTGTGGGGCTGAAAAGGGCCATTGTGGGCCTGACAAGGGGCCAGTGTCGGCCTGACGAGAGGACTGTGTGCCTGACGAGATAACTGTGTGGGGCTGACGAGAGAACTGTGAAGTGCTGACGAGAGGACTGTATTGGCCAAACGAGTGTACTATGTGGGGCTGACAAGGGGCAGTGTGACGAGAGAACTGTGTCGGCCTAACGAGTGTACTATGTCGGGCTGACAAGGGGCAGTGTGACGAGAGGACTGTGTCGGCCTAACGAGTGGCCTGTGTGGGCCTGATGAGAGGACTGTGTGGGCTGACGAGAGGACTGTGCGGTCCTGACGAGAGGACTGTGTGGGCCTGACGAGAGGACTGTGTGCCTGACGAGAGGACTGTGTCAGGCTGGCGAGAGAAATGTGTGGGGCTGACGAGAGAACTGTGTGGTGCTGACGAGAGGACTGTGTTGGCCAAACGAGTGTACTATGTGGGGCTGACAAGAGGCAGTGTGACGAGAGAACTGTGTCGGCCTAACGAGTGTACTATGGGGCGACAAGGGGCCGTGTGACGAGAGAACTGTGTCGGCCTAACGAGTGTACAATGTGGGGCTGACGAGAGGACTGTGTGGGGCTGAAGAGAGGACTGTGTGGGGCTGACGAGAGGACTGTGCGGGGCTGACGAGAGGACTGTTTAGGCCTGATGAGAGGACTGTGTGGGCCTAACGAGAGGACTGTGCGGGCCTGACGAGAGGACTGTGGAGCCTGACGAGAGGACTGTGCGGGCCTGACGAGAGGACTGTGTGTGCCTGACGAGAGGACTGTGTGCCTGACGAGAAGACTGTGTTGGCCAAACGAGAGTACTATGTGGGGCTGACAAGGGGGCAGTGTGACGAGAGGACTGTGTTGGCCAAACGAGTGTACTATGTGGGGCTGACAAGGGGCAGTGTGACGAGAGAACTGTGTCGGCCTAACGAGTGTACTATGTCGGGCTGACAAGGGGCAGTGTGACGAGAGAACAGTGTCGGCCTAACGAGTGTACTATGTCGGGCTGACAAGGGGCAGTGTGACGAGAGAACTGTGTCGGCCTAAGGAGTGTACTATGTCGGGCTGACAAGGGGCAGTGTGACGAGAGGACTGTGTCGGCCTAAAGAGTGGACTATGTGGGGCTGACGAGAGGACTGTGTGGGGCTGAAGAGAGGACTGTGTGGGGCTGACGAGAGGACTGTGCGGGGCTGACGAGAGGACTGTGCGGGCCTGACGAGAGGACTGTGCGGGCCTGACGAGAGGACTGTGTGTGCCTGACGAGAGGACTGTATGCCTGACGAGAGGACTGTGTTGGCCAACG